>NC_134473.1:39772099-40287099 GCF_964194025.1 Convolutriloba macropyga | reverse complement strand
TAGAAAGCATTAAGCTCATACACGAAAAAATACTATCACTGAGAGGAAATCTAACTTTCAGTCACATATCACATCGTCAGTTATATTTTGTTGCAGCTTGCGCACTACTAGATCCAGAATTTGATAGAGAAATAGCACTTAGATTCAGACCCTATGGTGGTCTAATAGGAGTTGATAATTCACGACTAGACCCTTTACTGAAATACAGTAAAATTTTACGACTTCATGCAGCATTACACGACGCAGCTGGATCTGTAAAAGATTGTAGGAACAAAGTTCCTGGATATGTTTACGCTTTCCGTTACTCACCATTAGATAATTGTCTTTTTAGATATTTGACAGGAATACTGTTCGTGCTATCAGTAAACATTTTCCATTCCCAATTATTCCGTGAACTGGAATGCTAAAAAACTGTGGATGCAAGTGAGCAAATACTGATGTTCTCGATCTCGAAGGTTTCAATCTAAAATCAATTGGATTCATTATCAAAGAACTCAGCTTGTGTTCTAGTTACTACGATACAATTTTTTTCAAACTTTCAGTTAGCTTTGCAGAATTATCGGCACACGATCAACAAACTGTTATTTGGCTGACAAATACTCTGCACGGCCTCGATTGGGACGACGGCGATACACCCTACAGTTACTTGAAAACAATTTGCTCAAGTTTGTTTTTCCGATTTACCCGGAAATTTTTCTTTTGCAAAAGGCACCGAAAAGTGTGAGCTCCTGAGCAAGTTGTTAGAGAAAACAGTTTACAATCTAGAAGATTCAAATTGTCCCCGCATTTCAAAAATACTTCCAGAGGAAACAGTTGCTTCTTGCAGTCTACATTCCAACAATTTTACAGCAAACTGTCAAGTATTAAATCATTGTGCAGAACGTAAAGCCAGAATATTTTCACAGTGGACACAAAGTGATGCACAGAGAAGTGACAGCAACACTGACCAGCTATCTGTCAGACAATTTGAAGATGTTTACTTGCGTGACCCCTCTTGACGATCAGCCGATAGTAATATTCAACAGAGTTCAAGATCCCTGTGTACCAATACAGAACAATTATTCAGTTGATCAACAGAAGAGAGCAAATTTTTTCAACATCAGACCTGGCGTTGCACAACAACCCCGATACAACCCGCTGTATAGCACAGTATCAAAACGTTACTTCGCAACAATTACACTATCTGCAGAAGAACTAGACAGCTTCAGAGTTTTCCTCCCTGTGATTGATCACTTCTATCTTTTCCATTTGTATGTGAAAAATAAACACAGACCTCGCGAAGAGCACAATCAATGCAATTATGGCTACGAACAAAACAACCGAGAAGCCGCCGCAGCACCAAAAGAGCAATGAATCTATCATTGGAAACAATGGGCGGACAAAAAAGTTCCTCCCGTTAGGTTCGAGAAGTTACTACTGGAACGTGAGCTAACTCTGAAAGAGATGCCAGATGAGTTGCGAGTGTATGTCCTGGACAACCCTGAAGTTGAGAAAGTCTTCCGTCAACCATCGTATAAAGAAAATGACTCATCTACTGTTTGTTATTAACTAGAATTAAAAAGTTACATAAAAGGTTTCAATTTGTTTGATTTCGGGTATATGAAACAGTAATCCATTGAAAATAGTGAATAAATTACATATCTAATATTTTGTATCGTTCTTGTTGTAGTTGAATTTTGAAGCAAATAAATTTTTTCAAATGCATCAAAGAGACGAGGCTAATGCGGGTATCAGCAATTTATTGTTTGATGTAAACAACAAAGAGAGGCCTCCATGGCGTTGCTGTTCCAACTCATCGGTGCCACGGTCTGAAATGGTATTTTTGGTTCAAGTCATCAAATGAGTATAATAGTTCTAATGATCATCCTTTGCTTCACTATGCTCTTTTTTTGTCAGAAAGTTGCGAAGAAAAATCCAATTGGATTGCATTGTTGTCAAGCTTAGTTGGTTATATTTTACCAAAACCAATACTATGAACAAAGTGATTCTGACATATGACAGGATATTCATGTCAATGGTTGGACCCAGCGGTTCCAGTAAAACTGAGCTGATGTTTCACATGTTGCAGGGGAACAGTTTTTATCCGGGTTTTCAGAAAATTTATTACTTTTACAAGGAGTTCCAACCACTGTCCAGAGAAAAGCAGGGTGGTTTAGCACGCATTGAATTCATCAATAACTCAGGATTGGAGATAACGAAAAATCGTTCAAACTGTCTTCTTATATTTGACAACTAATGCGAGGAAATTTTTAATGACAAAGAATTTGTAAAAAAAAAGCTACGTCTGGACGACATTGTAAACTTTATGTTTTATATGTGAAACACAATTTGTTTCATCAAAGCAAATGGTCGAAATAAATTGACTTGAATACAACACACATTATATTATTCAAGTCTCTACGCGACATTCAACAAATTGAATAAATTGGCAAGCAGTTGAATTGTCTCATATTACTCAAAGATGCTTACAAATTAGCAACAACTGAGCCATATGGACATTTGATTTTTGATCTCGATCCCAAAACCAGTCAGGGTTTACAAATTGCGTCACAAGTTATTGGACCCCATCCTTCAATTTTTTACATTCCTTCGGAGGAAGCCGTTGTTACAGCAGTTACGAATGAAAAAGAAACATTTGCTTGTGCTCAAGCAATGGGCAAATAGCACAAAGACAGTGCAGATGAAATTTTCTCAGAGCAGTTCAAGGTGTACTGCTTAGATGCATGCTTCTACGAGAAAATACCACACCAGAGACGCCACAACAGAATGAGTCAGATGAGAGGTGCAACAGGACACTATTGCAAGATGCTTGCTTATTGACTCAGGACTTCCCAAGATGATGTGCAGAGCAGCGATTCTTCACGCAACAAGGATTAGAAACTTGGTTATGACACGGGAAAAAAATTGAACAGCAGAGCTGATGCGGAGTTCAAAAACATAAACTTTCAAATGGAAAAATTATCTTTTTTGGTTGCACAGTCTTCATGAGGAGGAAAAACAGAGACGTCATCAAACTTGAACCCAAAGCACCTGAAGAAGTTTGTGGGTTACACTAAAAGAGACAACGGATACCTGGTGTATGTACCTAACACACGCAAGGTGGTGGCAGTTTGAGATGTGATCATCAAAGAGTCCGGCTGAGTCCCTGATAACACAGAGACGCACGACCTACTAGATAGAGGGTCACAGCAAATGGGGATCTGGCACCCAGAAGGTGGCCATCAAGACGTGGCAGCAAAGAGAAACAGGGTAGATCTACTACAATTAAAGTGCAGTGGCATGACGTAGAGAGCGTGAACACTCAAGAAACGACACTAAGAAGAGATGCCACAGGTGTTGAGAAAACAGCACCAGATGAAGGGTTTACTGCAACAAGAGGGGGACCGAGAGACCCAGAGTTACTGGAAAACATCGACAAAGGGAATTTTCCACAGTTAGAGAGAGTTGGCTTCACTGAAGAGGCACTGGAGCAAGCTGATAGGGCAGAGCCCAGACAAAGGGACACGAGCAAGGAATTTTCCGCAAGTTTTTGGAGACCTCAGGATCCATCTTGCTATGATTCAGGGTGACTATGTTGAACCTTAAACAGTCTTAAAACCCAAGCGAGATGACGATTGGGACAAGAGGCCTCGGGCACTGAAGGACGAGGTCAAGGCACTCCAAGACAACGAGACATGGAACCTAGTGAGACTACCCACAGATACGGACATCATACCGGGCAAATGTGTCTACAATGTAAAATTAGGACGCAGTGGTCAGTCGACAAATGCAAAGCACGCAATATAACAAAAGGTTTCAAAAAAGTAGAAGGACCGGGCTCCTTTAAGACTTTTTGCACCTTCCTGTAAGCTAGAAACATTCAGTACTCCACCTCAACTATCAGCAAAGCAGGATCATGTGAAGCAGCGGTTTGATGTCAAGACGGCTTTCCTGCACTCACCAATGGAGGAAGAAGTGTATCCGGAACAACCACCGGAATCTTCAAAACAGGGATCAGATGAAGGGAATTAGTATGTCGATTGAATAAATCAAATTATGATTTGCAACTAGCTGCTACGAAACTGGTATAAGGAACTGGCATACGTCCTACTGAGACAACGGTTCACCAGAAGCAGGAGAAATCATTGCTGGTTCGTGAGAGCAAAGGCAGAGGGTCACGCTTTAATCTTGGTCTGAGTTGACGACATCATAGTAACATCAAGAAGCATGACAGTGATCTCCGATTTCACAAAGGCATTTGAGACAATATTTCACTTGGAAGACAGAGGAAGACTACAATGTATTCTGGGTCTAAGAACCAGACGGGAACAGGGCTAAGTTGCAGTTGACCAAGAACGTTAGATAGAGACAATGATTGAGCGGTTTCAAAGGGATCACTGCAAACCCTTAAGAACTTCAACTGATTAAAATTTGGGTCTCAGACAATACAGAAAGGAGACGAAGAACTGCATCAAAGGACCTATAGAAGCTTGGTTGGATCACTTCTGTATCTGGGCAAACAGACGACGCCAGACATCACAGTCAACATTCTGTCCAGAGACATGAATGCACCTATCAATCAACAAAGGCTATGGGGAAAAAAGCTTGTGTGATAACTTAATGATTCAAAATGTTTAAAATGTTACTTACACAGAAGAAGCTATTTATGATTTAGTGAGGAAAAATGATGCAGACTGGTCTGGTGATATGGACGACAGAAAGTCAACGACGGGCCTTTAAATCAAGCTCAACGGACGAGGCGAAGCACTCAACAGGGGTGTCAAGAAGCAGGCCATGGTTTTTTTTCTTCATCGGAAGCAGATTATCAGGGCATGGCAGCAGCATTGCGTCTGAAACAACTTCTGGGGGAGTTAGGCATTCAACAGAAAAATCCAATAGCAATTGGATAGAACAACCAGAGTTGTATCACCTTGTGCCAAAACCAGTCATGCACAAGATGAACAAACACATTGAGACAAAATTTCCCTTCATTAGGGACAAGTCGAAAGATGGGACGAGACTACTTCAATTCATTGCGTTCCTCGTTCCTTGTGACCAAATGGTGGACTATATCTTCACGAAATCCTTACCCGTGTCGAAGTTGGAAACATTCAGAACTTTTTTGATGGAAACAGACTCTACGCTATCAGCTGAAGTCTAAGTGGGATGTTAGAAAATCAATCAAACTAGAGCCTCGAACTAAGGTTACAATTATTAAAAAGAAAATTTAACTTGCCAGAATACAAAAACAAGAATAAATTTGATTCTAGTCACAAGTTTATAAAAGTGAATCGTCAATTAATGGCGTTGAGAATCAGTATACGGTTGAAACTGGTGATTCTAGATAACTGTTATTGGAGTGAGATTACTTGATGTAAAATCCTTCAAACATGTATTCAATGATTATGTTATCATCGGAAATTCTTAGAAAAGTTTTAAAGCACACTATTTCTGGTATCCTCTCTGACTGATTTCTAAGATATTGGCAGTAGCAATCCTTATTGGGTAACCCTTGCAGACCCACTGTAAATCATGGTGCTAGGATTAGTGTTGTATCTTGACTTTCTCGCACTGATAATGGGTATATATACACCTGATTTCTTAGCCTTTTTCATCCCCAAAATCAAATCACCATCTTGAACTAGTAATCAGATCTCTCCTGTAAATCTCTAACTTCTCTTGTAATTTTTCATTTTTGTTTTTCTCGCTTTTTGAGAAATTAATTTTTTACTTATTTAGATACGCTTTTTATTCCGCTAGCGAAAATCCATAACCCAACCGACGGTTTAAATTATGCAAACCTAACAGTTTTAATTTGGTGGGACGGGTTAGAACAATTTGTGTAAACACACAAGGGATTCCTTCGTTTTTATTAGTACAGTCAAATAGGTATGTAGACAGGGGTAAAATCGTACAAAATGGCGCCATGACAACCCGTTGTTTTTGGAATCAGCTTAGGTTTCGTAACTAAATATTTCAATAGAGAACAGGAAACTTTTGTTTGGGTCATTTTTGTTCTGTGTGGGCAAGTTGGAAGGGAGATGAACCAACTATATTCCAAGAATTTTAATTTTTGTTTGTAGCTGGTTCTTTTGGTCTTTTCTTGATACTGCATCAGATCATAGCTTCGTATGATGAAGAGATTTTAAATAAAAATATTTTCTGCTTATTTTTATATTGAGTTAACGACCCCTCAATTAAAAATCACGCTGCATTAAAAACTAATAAATACGTGGACTTAATGCTCCACGGAGCCAAAGATTATGTTCTATAAATATTGGTGTAGACGAAAATCAAATATGACAAATTTATTGTAATTTGTCTGTTACGGTAAAGAAGTGTCGCATTGCTAGCTTTTTATAGCTCGTTAGTCGGTGTGTCTGTGTCACCATTTGCATATCATTGTCTACATTTCTCAATCTTAAACTTTGAAGTGGTTTCACTGCAATGAACTTACAATAGCGTTTTGTATCGTTTTTTGACGATTCAATCTTTTTGCTATTATGTGAAAAAAGATACAGTAGATAATATCTCTCTATGTCCGAATTCTTGTGATTAGCTTTGAGGTATATAATGACTCAAGCAAATCGTATGTGCTAGTACAAATCAACAAATTGAATGAACAATAAACAAATGCTGACAGGCCCCAAAAAATTAATGGACGTGCTAATCTATTAATTTTTATTAATTTTTATTTGAAATGATTGGAACTTACTGTTCTGGTTGTTCTGTGATTAATCGAGATTTTGCACTCTCATCACGGACATTGTGTTGAAATTGTTAGCAGGATTACGAACACTGTAGCGCAACAACCCCGATGAGGCGGGACGAGTTCTGGCACGTTAGAGATTGAAGCTGTTAAAGCTCACAAGATATTTGAGAGAATAAGAATTAAATTTAGGAGATTCAAAAGAGAAAAAAAAATGTGAAGATTTTAGCAAAAATCAGTAGTATATATAGTCTAAAAGATAAATATAACTTTTACAGTGTACATTTGTTAAAAGGTTAATGTGTCAAAAATCAGGCGATTTTGGGGCGTATGAGTGGGCGTCAGTTCATTATTACATGCAAAATTTACTTCACTTAAGATTGTTCACAAAATTGCATTTCCTATTCAATATTAGTAGATAAATATCAATATTTGATAAACATACAGATCTGAACTGATTTACAATCATTTTCTAAATTGTGAGCTGCAGTTGTCGTTATAAATCTGGTAAGTTTGTTTTCTTTCTGAGTTTATCAACATAAGTTAAGTTTCTAAGCTCTAAGATATTTTCTAAGTTCTTTTCTGTGCTCCAATACCCCCACTCAGATTGTTGCCGCTAGGTACGAATCTGGACTCGCCCAATAATTGTTCTCGATGTTGTTCTACTTTCTGCTGTGGCAAAGATTTTGTCAGAAGATCTGCTATCATTTCATCTGTTGGCGTGTAGATCAATTTGATTGAGTTGTCATCAACTCGTTCTCGGATGAAATGATATTTCGTGTCGATGTGCTTTGATCGTTTGTGAAGCACCGGGTTAGTTGCAAGCTTTATGCAACTCTGGTTGTCCCCTCCAACGGTTGTGGGCTCAAACTGTTCGTACCCCAGTACTCTGAGAAGACCACGCAAGAAGATGGCTTCTTGCACCGCGGCAGCTAAACCCTGGTAATCTGCCTCACAAGATGAGAATGACACCGTCGGTTGCTTCTTGACTTGCCAACTGACAGATCCACCACTGTCTCCCAGCTTGAAATAGTACCCTGTTGGCGATCGTCTATCATTCACGTCTCCACTCCAGTCTGCATCTGTTTCGCCAACTAGAGTGCTGTCGCTGGTTGATGGGAAAAAGAGTCTAAGAGATTCAGTATATTGTAGGTATCTTAACACGCGCTTGCCAGCATTGAAATGCTCAACGGTTGGGTCATTCATGAAGCGTGATAAGACATTTGTGATCCACATGATATCTGGTCTAATTTGCTTAGATAGGTAAAGTAATGAACCTACTAAACTTCTAAACTCATGTGAATCTACTCTTAGTGAATCTTCCTGAGCTACTTCAAGTTTCAGGTTATTTTCTGCTGGCGTTTTGCTTGGTTTGCAGTCTTGCATATTGAACTGTTCTAAAATGTTTTGAGTGTGCTTTTCTTGATCTAAAGTTATTCCTTTTTCTGTTTTCAGAATTCGCATTCCGAGAAACTATTCAAGATCTCCTCTGTCGTCCATTTTAGACTTTGATTCTAGTGAACTTTTCAATTTGTCGATCTCGTTTTGACTATTTCCTGCTATGACTAAGTCATCAACCCAGGTTAGAACATAAAGTTTGTCAATTTTTTTGTTTTTTTGGAAAAAGACAGTAATCGTGCTTTCTTCTCTCAAAAATTGCTGAATTAGAAAAGTTGAAAGCTCCTGATACCAATTTTTGGCTGCTTGCTTCAGTCCATATATTGATTTTTTAAGCTTACAAACTAATTTGTTGCCATTGTTGTCTAACTTTTCAAAACCTTTTGGTTGCTCTAGATAGACTTCTTCGTTTATTTTAGGATGCAAATAAGCTGCTTTTACATCCATTTGTTTTAAAAAGAAGTTTTCGATAGCTGATAAAGCTAGTAGGATTTTAAAGGTTTCAGGTTTGCTTGTGGGAGCAAAGGTATCCGAATATTTAATTCCCTCAGTTTGTTTAAAACTTTTTGCTACATAACGAGCTTTAAACTTATCGATGTTTCCATTCGAATCATGTTTAATTTTGTACACCCAATGGCCAGGAATAAAATTTTGTCCTTTTTCTTTTGGAACTAAGTCCCAAGTTTCTGTTTCATTTAAAATTTTTATCTCTGTTTTCATTGCTTCAAGCCATTTGTCTTTTTGTTCCGAATTAATAGCGTTTTCGAAATTTTCAGACTGGAAATTTCTTTCTATGTTTTCTTTCTATGTTTTTCACTGCGACATTTGGATTAAACTGTACATTAAATTTGGATTTTGGTTTGACGCTGGGACTGGGCTTTTCTTCCTTAATTTTTTGATCAACTTCAGTTTCTGTATTGTTTTCACTTTCTTGAACGCTCTCTGTTTCAGATAACTCAACCTCTGAACTTAACTCACTTGAGGTGCTTGTATCCTGAAGTTCTTCGCTTACTTCGTCTAAGTCTAGATACAAAGAGCTGTCTTCTATATCTTCGGTTTCAATATGAAAACCTGGTAGATTGTTTTCATTGAACCTAACGTGTCTAGAAGTGAAAAATTGTTTTTATGTTTTGCAACAAATAAGCTGTTGTGTTATCAGAGTAACCAATGAACAGGCATTTTGTTGCTTTTGGATCAAACTTTGTTTTCTTACTGGCTTCATGATTTTTTGAATAGGCTACACAACCAAATACTTTTAGATGGTCGCTTCTCGGTTTTCTGCCAAAAAAAATTTTCAAAGGCTGATTTTGTATTTTTGTCTTTGACAAATAAATTTCTAGCATAACATGCTGTATCTACTGCTCGAACCCAATAGCTTTTTGGCAATTTTGAATCTATTAGAAGGCATCTTGCAGCCTCTACTACTGTTCTATTAAAACGTTCTGCAACATCAATTTGCTCGGGTGTTTCAGGAACTGTGAACTCACGAGCTATTTCTTTGCTTATGCAAAATTTTTTAAAGGCTTTGTTTTTGTATTCTGTTCTATTATCAGTTCTCAAAATTTCTGGTCGGCCATATTGTGCAAAATACTCTTTGAAAGTTTGCAATGCCTGCGTTGTGTATTTCATAAATTTTACTACTGCGTAGCCACTGAATTCGTCTATGAAACTAATTGAATATCGGATGCCACCTATACTTGATGGACTAACTGGTCCAATAACGTCAGAGTAAACTCTTTCTAGTTTTTGAGTTGCTTTGTTATCGCTCACTTTTGGAACAGGCTTTTTCAAAATTTTTCCCAAAGCACAAGTTTCACAAAAATCTGAAGCTTGGGAGGCTTCGTCTGTTGTATTTGCTACATCTCTAAAGTTCAAATGTCCAAGCCTTTTGTGCCAAAGTTTTGCTTGACACGTGCCCCCACTTAAGTTTGAAAAGTGGTGCTTATTTTCTTTTCTGTATGGTAAGAAGAACAATTTGTCTCTTCTTATCAGTTTGAAGCTTTCTTTGCTTCTGAGTTTTAGCACTGACTTAGCTTTTGTGTGAAATAATTCGTGTTGGTTTTGAACTAAACTTGAAACTGAAATTAAGTTTGTTTTGTACTTTGGTACATGCAGAACTTTTTCAAAGTATCTCGTGCTTCCACATCTACATCTCCTATTCCTTCAACTTTTTCTTTCCCTCCATCTGAATTGTTAACTTTGGTTGCTAGTTTTTGGTAATTTTTAAACCAAGTTTTATCTATCATCATGTGATCAGTACTGCCTGAATCTACTACTAAATCAATTTTTGAAACTTCAAATGAGCTGTCAGCGCTTAAACTAGATGCTAAGCCTTTATGAGGACTTTTTTGTTGATGTTTGAATGCACCTGCTAGGTGGCCTTTAGCCTTGCATATACTACATACAGCGTTGTCTTTTTTTGTAACAAATAGCTGCTAAATGTCTAGGTTTGTTACATACAAAACACAATCTAGGGCCTTTTGAACTACTAGGCTTAGAGAAAGTCTTTCTAGGATGTGATTTGAATGAAGAGTGTATACCAATTTGATGAGAAGCATTCTTTGCTGACATGGCAACGTGCTGATCCTCTCCACATCATCTCTCTGTCTGTGGCTCTCCTCGAAGTTGGTGAGACGCTTCCTCAGTTCCACAAAGTTCTCTGCAGGATTGAAGCTCTCCTGGACCACAAAATTCTCGTGTCGTTGTGGAAGTCCGTTCAATACCATTGCATTAAACAGCGTCTCAGAAAGCTCCTCACCAGCATGATGCAATCGGGTGACCAGTTCTTGCGCTCTGATGAAGTACTGGTGGATGGCTTTGTCCTCTCGAAGTTGTAGTCTGGCCAACTGCCTCATCAGACTGATGACTGTGATTGTCTCGTCGCTTCTGAAGCGTTGCTGAAGAAGTTGCCACGCTTTCTGGCCATCTCCGAGACCGTTGCTGTTCACACAGTCATGTCGGATGAGCAAGAGGCTGCTGGCATCTAGCGTCATTGCCAGGTAGCACCAAATCTGATTTTTGCGGCTCTCATCTTCCTGTACAGCTGTAGCTCTAGCTTGAGTCTGTGCCTCGTGTTCTCGCGTTTGCTCATCATTGGCATCTTCCCTCAGTGGTGCTGGCCTGTCAGCTAGCTCAACTGTGTCTGTGAGCGTTTCGAAGAGCCCCTTGGTTTGTGCAAAGGCAGAGAAACGAGTGCTCCATGTTGGTTAGTCCTCAGCCAACCCGCTAAACGTCAACCACTTCAAACTATTGTTTGATGGTTCCATTATGAAGTTTAAACTTCAACTTTTCTATTACAATTTCTGATTTAGCTTTTATTTTAGAGGGAAATTACAATTTTAATATCTTAACTCTCGTCAATCTAGAAGAGCTAAAACTGCCAACACTGACACTACAATCTCAACCAAAACTCTATTAGCTTTTCACCGGTCTGATGGCTGGGCCCATAACCTGTTAGCAGGATTACGAACACTGTAGCGCAACAACCCCGATGAGGTGGGACGAGTTTTGGCACGTTAGAGATTGAAGCTGTTTAAGCTCAAAAGAGATTTGAGAGAATAAGAATTAATTTTAGGAGAGTCAAAAGAGAAGAAAATTGTGAAGATTTTAGCAAAAATCAGTCGTATATATATAGTCTAAAAGATAAATATAACATTTACAGTGCACCTTTGTTAAAAGGTTAATGTATCAAAAATCAGGCGATTTTGGGGCGTATGAGTGGGCGTCATTTCATTATTACATGCAAAATTTACTTAACTTGAGATGATTCACAAAGTTGCATTTCCTATTCAATATTAGTAGATATCAATATTTGACAAACATACAGATCTAAACTGATTTACAATCATTTTCTAAATTGTGAGCTGCAGTTGTCGTTATAAATCTGGTAAGTTTGTTTTCTTTCTGAGTTTATCAACATAAGTTAAGTTTCTAAGCTCTAAGATATTTTCTAAGTTCTTTTCTGTACTCCAATAGAAATAAAATCTCTCTTTTTATATAATGGCATATAGTTCTAACCTGTAATAACCCATACAGAGTTGACACATCCCACATTTTACAGACCGAATATCAACTTCAAAATATTTAATCAACCGATTAGTCCTCATTGTTACGATCAAAAACACCGTCCACATTTCGGAATCAGCTGCTTAAGTGGTTGCATTATTGCCTTCTATCAATGCCAAATTTGTAGTTACTTGGTTGACTTGTCGATGTCTTGTCATTTTTAGGAGCAAGGACAAGAGTTGGACTTATCTTCATTTTTACATTGAATCGTTTGAGAAATTCAATTTCAATTATATCAAATTTCGGTCAAAAATTTTTTTTCATCTTCGTAGAGCTTGTTTGCACAAAACGACAGAGATATTGAATTCCCTGTTTTGTTTTGAATCAATTGTCTGTCAGAAATGATCTGACAACTTGTCTGTCAATTATGTTCAATAAAAAAAAACCTTCATACAAATAATTTTCTGTCTTTTTGTTATCTTTGTTTGTTTTTGAGTTTCCGCTAAAATATATCTAGAATAATGTTGGAATGTTGGAGAATGAATTGAACTTTCTGGAAACTTTTTGTGCATAATTTTATGGATCTTAAATGCTCCACATTGAGAAAAAAATAATTGCTGCTTTCTTAATACAAGCAACAAAAAGTAGTGAAGACCCAATTGTGTGGGTACTAATACAACTCTGATGCTAGCTCAATTAATAAATCGTTTTGCGAGATGTGCTACTGATTTAGTTATTACCATTAACCATGAAATTTCAATCCAAGTACTTTGCCGATACGAAAATTAGTAGAACATTCAACAGAATTGGCTGAAATCTTGGATGAGTACTAGAGATGTTTGATGTATGTGAGCTCTCGATTTGTGATCTGATTTCATTCGCTCGAGAAAAAATGAGCTTCTTAAGCGCAATGAGGACGTCCATAACTGCAAAAAAACTGGGCGAAGTCAACAAACAATGATTTTTACTAAAAATTGCTTATGCTGCGTTCGCTGTAGCCAAAAATTTCTCGAGCAATTTGTGGTTTTTGAGCAATTTGTAAGCTTAAGAAATTGGTGTCAAGGCAACAGATCCAATGCCATTATACCCAATGCCAATGTACCCAATGCCATTATACCATGAAAACAACATGCTGTCCTCATAAGAAGACTGTAGCTGGATTTTAGCAGTGATCCTGGACAGGGAGGGTATAATAAGTCGATATTGACCTGAATCAATTCGAACTTGCAAAAGTAGTATTACATAAAAGAATCCATCAATTGCATGGATGTATAGAATTGGCCGATTGATGATCGTGGCTTAAGCGCAGATGGCATCTACACACAGCAACTTGACAAACTTGAACATTGTTTGTTGTTTGTTTCTTTTTGTTTGTGTTTCAGTTGCTTAGTCTAGTGCCAAATGTCGCGGCAGCCAATGTTAGTCAGCCATCTAGTCGCGGATAGCCATTACTGCTTTTTAATACAATGACTCATTTTCAGAGTAGAAATGCTAAAAGAGTAGAAATTAATAAAAACAACAAATTAAAAAGTTACCTCCAATAGAAAGCTGAAGTCAGAATGTTTTAATTATAGCTTTAAACTAAAATAGCAGGTTATAGTATTTAGGAAGTACCGATAAAATAATTAAGTACCGAAGTCCGAGAATAAAAATATCTTTCTTCTCATGAGTTTTTTTTTATATATACAGAAGCGATGTTTAATATTCGTAATAGAAATTATTAGCAATCACCCCATTAATTGATGCATTTTATTATGCTGGATCATAAAAGTTAACTCGGTTACTTTAGGTTAAAATATTTCCACAATCTAACCACAGTTATATATAAATAAACAAAGTCTTCTCGATATAAACAAGCATAAATTGATACGTATATTTGCTCTCTTCGAGCCAGATTAGAGTCAAGTGAATACATTACGACAAGATGGATTTTTTTTCAACTGACTCAAAGAGATTTGTTTCTGTAAAAGTAACTTTATTCGCTCAGAGGTAATTCACTAAAACGTCTTCAATTGAGAACCGAGAGGTGCTTTTAAAGCATAAGTAATTAACCTGGTGATTATAGTTAATAACTTTACAGTCTGGTATAAAAACAGCTTTCATAACAAGAGTTATATGATATATACATATATACACATACTATCTGTATGTGGTGACTTTTTAACTCTTAAAAGTGAGCCGAAGTTTGAAGCCATGAATGGTCATAATAAAAATTATGATTACAATATACTTTGCATCATGTGTTGAAGATTAGCACCTTTTTAAAAATATAAATGCCATAACACTGCAAGTTCAAAAAATGTGCAAAGCAATACTACATTTGAATGGACCGAAGTGGGAATCGAACCGTGCTCCATCGCTACCGAAATAGTGACAATTTGAAACAAACGGAGCAGCAGGAATTGAGTTTGAAAAATGATGATAGTAATGCGTAATTCTTTAGAAGTTAACAATTGTAGCATAATTGCTATTTTTACGGTTAACTATCGGTATAGATCGGAGCGAACATAAAACAATTTAGCACACAAAATTAAGCGACTTTATAAGCAGTTGATAATCTTTCGAGGGCCAGCCACAACTTTCACAACTATTCGCGACCAGGGCAATTGTAATACCTCAAAGAGTATAAACACAATCCAGCCCGCCCCATTAGGGAGTTAGGGAATACCAATTTAGTTTTTCCAACGGCTAAGTGGCTCCAGTTAAAACATGTGGATATTGGTAGGGTCTAGAACTGAAGCCCGGGTTCCAAAAAGCCGAACAAGTTAAAGTTGAAAGGAATATTTAAACTCTTTTCCGTATAAGCAGAAATTAAAACACGAAAGGCTCTATATTATAATTATATACAACCTAATTTGAGAGCGTAGCTGGTTTGCTAAATAAGGAATTACAATCTATAATAAAAATCCTTAATACACAGGTAATCTAAGTTTTTGTAAACAATTGCCCTAATTGGTAAACAAGCTCCTCAGAAACTAGTTTCGGTCAAAACTGCCCGAGTTAAAAGTTTCTGTTAGCAAAACGGTGTGAAGGAAAAACAACCCTGGTGGTATTTAGGCTAAAATTATCACTGGGTGGTTTTGGAGAGTTCTGGGTTCTCTATTCTAGAGGATTCCTCCCATACCTTACCTTTCACAAATGTGGGAACGCAACTAGACTATTCCCGGACTGTTAAGTCCATAAACTTTGGCGAATTTAAGGATTGGGGTGTGGGGGAGGGGGGGGGGGGGTGGCGGTGTGCAAAGTTATTATCCCTTGTTTATTATCCTTCTTTTTTTAGCCAGTTTGGCGTTCAAGTTGCTTTCAATTAGGCGACATGTGCATTTGGAATACTAGACAAGTAGCTGCTCTAAAACCAAACGCGCGAGATCTATACCGACAACAAACCAATGTTTAGGTTTACTCATACACATTTATCAAGCAGATGTCTCAGTAAGCCGAAAACAAACGGGAATTACTGATGAATACGTCAGCATTTAAAAATAAACACTGCAAAAGAAGTTTTCACTATCGGTTGGCCCAAGCTAAATAAATTTTTTTTCAAAAAATGAAAAAGTTTTCATCACCATGATGCGTCTAAGCGGTAAAATCACTCATAAAATAAGGGAACTGTTCTTCCAAATTAATATCAACATCAGAAAAAGTTGCTGCAATGATTGAAAAAGTATTTTATTTGTTCTGATAAAGAATACGTTCGGCCAAAGTGTAGAATCTTGGTTAGCTATATCTGATCAGTGTAATCTAAGCGATTTTTGATATATGTTGCTAAGCTTTAGTGGCTAAATTGGCGTATAAGTATTGACTTAGACTCCCGTTGGGTTTAGAGGAAAAACTAAGTTGGGCTAAGAAATCGCCCGATGGCCTTAAGCGGGCGGCTGTGCCCACTGTACGCGTTTATTGTACTTTCTAGGATTAGCCGATATCTGAAAAAGTTGAAATTCCTAATTCGTTGGCGGAGATTTTACACTACAAGTTGAAAATACACCCCTTGTAGAAATTTAAGCCTCGCTTAATTTTCGCCCTGAGTCTGTTATAAATCAAAATCTTTTTCACGATTGCTTCAAAATCAAACAAGACTTTAATTGCCAAGTTAAGATAACTTGAAGACTAACCGACACATATATCTTGAAACTCCTAGCAGCAATTATAATTGTGAGTACGGGAGATACAGGATTCTATGTTTTGCAAGTGTCAACTTAGAGTTTCCATTAAAGTTGGGGTAGCCCAGCATTTATAAACAGCCCGGGGCTCTAAATTGTGGGGATTTCTTGACAATAGAAAATGATAGCCAGTTTTAGTGTTGTGTGTGGCTAAAGTTTTATAAGTATGATTGCTACAGTAAACGGTTATTTCTTGTCTCTAATTTTCCAGCAGTGCGTCGTTATAAGAGCATATTTGATCAGAAGGACTTGGCCCAATTCAGAGGGTTTCCCTTTTTAAGCTAGCGGTTGTTTGTATTTACGGCTGATACTGTTTCATAATCTTAAGAAACTAAAAAACTGTGTGGTCGTTTTCCATTAAATAAAATTTTCAAAACCGAACATTTATGGTTTTGCGTATTAACTTTTTGAGCAATGATTTTTGGTTATCACTACTCAAAAACTTAAGGGAAAAAACTGTTTAAAATAAATTTAATGATGACAGTTTTAAAAGTCTCTTAATTTTGTTTGGTTTTGTAAATACTAACTCAATAAGTGCTTAGGTCTCAATAAAAGAGTAGTTCACTATTCATTGTAGTCATACAGAAAGATCACATTTGCGATTTATATTCATGTATGCAATTGATGAATTCATAACAGCCTAGTTAGTACAATAGCCTATTTCTGAAGTGTGGTGTTATTACTGAATTTATTACTTGGCAGCAAATACTTATTTCTGAAGATCCAGTCAAATTCACTCAGGATAAAATTAAAATTTAGAAACAATTAAAAAGCAATGCAATGAATAGATACTTAAATATATATATATATATATATATATATATATATATATATATATATATATATATATATATATATATATATAGTTGCCAGAAATTGGGAGTTTGGCAGAAATGGGGAGTCACAACGCAGCTGTGATATAGAGATATTCATTTAAAAGTGAGAAAAAATCACAATATAACTAAGTTATGACGCCAAGATATATATTTTAAAAGTTTTTATATTTTAAAAATCAAAGCCAGCTTTAGTGCGATTCTAGAGTTTATTATGCACTTAGCACAAACGGTGTTAAGTTTCAAAATTTTGCTGTTATTGAACTGAAGGGTCAATCAGTTGAATAATTCACCCTAGATTATTTTGTGAATCAACACATTCAATTAACAAATCAAATTAATAGCACCTTAAATAGTTTACCAAAAATTTGAAAACTGGAATTCAATGGTTATCCGATTGATAATCTAAAATCATATAAATTTTAAAATTGAATTGTATGTTTTCGAGCATAGATATAGTATATAATACACAAATAACAAGATGCTAAACAAAATTATAACAATTTATTTTGCAATATTAAATGATAAAAATCAGTTTTCTTACCTTTGAAGGTGTACACATTGGTGCTTTGGGCGTGAACGGGACTTAGTTTATAAAAGTTGTCGGTTCGAGCCAACTTTTTAAGAAGAAAGAAGAAAACTTACGCTATTTTCGAACCGATTAGTGGCAAGAATACTCGAGCATTTAAGTTGTAAAAAATCTCTCGTTTAATTAACTTGAACACACGTGAAGTTACTAACTTATTAGCAGCCACAAGTCAAAACTGTGTGCGCTCTATGCTGTTGAGATGAAAAATCAAAGTTAATTAACTAGAAACTGCTTAACTAATTTATATATTATCATCAGAGCTGCGTTTAATCTCTGCATATGGTTAATTTGTTAATGTTTTGGACCAGAATCTCTGAGAAACTCGAATAGTTGCAAAGTTGTAATTAATGAGAAGTTAAATCATGAGTTAGTGGGTTAGTGTTTGATATTTAAGAAGGAGAAAGAATTTCGTTTGAAGGAAATACAACTGTATCAGTTTAAACACAAGACTCTTATCGCTATTCCAAATACCGATCTTGAAATGCACTTATAACCAGAACTAGTTATCAAGATCGCAAAGTTAGAATTAGTTATGGCAAACTTGCCTAAGTAAGTACGAACGTTCGAAGTTTTATTACTAATTACTATAAATACTAACCTGTTTGTTGAGTTGTAGTACTCAATAACACAAAGTTAGCTCATATATCGTCTGAATTGACGATGATCGCAGGTTTTGGATATGATTTCTGGGTTTGCAAGGTCGCCAAGCGGGCCAGTTTTAGCTAAGAAAACTTTGGAAACTAAAGGGGACACCTATGCATATTAACTGATTAGAGAACGATTGATATAATACAGCACAATAGGGTCTCGAAACTCGAAGGCGCTTGAGCCAACAAAGATTGAAATTATTTCACACCATTTGCGTCTCACTATCGCCACTGGTTTAGACTCACGAGTTATAAATAAATAAATACTACACCGGTTGATTAGCCAACTAATCAAGTTGGTTATAACTAAAGAGGTGATAAGTTATTATAGAGTTTATCACTGGGGCAAATAAACCGAAGGGAGCCTGTGTTGAAGAAAAGGCCCGAGGTTGAAGAAATCATGTCGCCAAATTATTACTATTTAAATTGAATTAAAGACCCCGGGATTTAAGTTCAGAAAATGAAACTAATCTTAGTTTAGAGAGCATATTTGTTAATTATCTCAAAATCATTTGTACAAGCTCTAATATCGCTATACTTAATGTACATCTTAAAGTACAAGACAGCCAGCAATTTTGATTTCACCAAACGGTTTGCTTTTTCAGATGTAAATTGAAAATTTAAAACACATTTTGTAAGAACTTATAAATTTACGAAATAATTAAACAAGTACTGATTTTGACGGTTAATAGTATTTTCATGGCGAGAAAAACAAATAAGAAGGCATCCAAAATTTCTTGGATCTCCCGAATAATAGGTGAAATACATTCTTAGAAAAATTCACTCATTTCACAAAGTTAAAAATGTAAAATTGACTTACCTCTTCGAATAATGCGGAACATGCTAAAATGCTGCCGGAACAAATTTGGAATTTTAGGACGTGTGATTTTTTATTTAGTTAAAAAGTATGAATGAATTATATCAATTAGAGATCTTGCTCTTGCCGTGAACAAACAATATTTTTCAAATGAAAGAAATGGACTTTCTTTTATTTAGCAAGTTTGGGAGCGCGTTGAAGCGAAATATTTTGCAATCTGTGCTCGGAACAATATGCGATTTCAACTCCTCAAGCGGCAAGTTTAAAACTCAACTCTTTTCCTCTTTCTCTCTTTCTCCCTCCGTCTCTTTTCCAGCGATTCTGGAAACCAGAATAAATAAACAAAATAGCACATAAACTAACATATAGTATACTTGCAAAATACACATTTTGTAATTACTAGGCCTGCAACTTATTGTTTTTTCTCTGTTTAACACTCGAATGAGTTTTTAAAGTTGTAGGAACAGCAGTTGTTAGTAATGACTACTTTAGTTAGTACTACTACTGCTAATACTACTGTACTGACTAGTTAGTTAGCAGGACGGAACACGCTCTAACGATTCCCACAATATTTCCCTTCACTGTTGTTGAATCGCTAGCTGAAACTTTAATAATTAGTTAATCGGCGATTGCTCGTTACGCCGAAAATGGTCCGGACCTCATTGCACCCCCCCCCCCTCCCTCGCCCGCCCCGTCTACCCCCTCCCCCATCAGCAACGAGGTCTACATCACAATTAAAAAGCGCGTCACAATTTTATCCAATACTAATGAGGTATTCAAAATTTCATTCAAGACTATATAATCATAGTTTTATTGAGACTATATTACTATTCAAGACCGCTATGGAGCTTTATTCAGGACTATTAAAGACAACTTAATGGTCTGAGATGACTAAGGTTGACAGCTATAGACTAATCTAAGTTCTATGATATCCAGGGCGTAAATAGAGAGCATGGACTATTACGGACAGTAAACAAGAAGTAAACAAACGTCCATAGACCACCACAGACATTGTCTAGCGACATTCCTACGAACCTGATAGCATTGCTATGAATGTGGTTTGTGCCTTTAGATATGGAACTTTGTTTATCTTAGTTTCCATACCCAACCGGAGACCAAAGAGTTGACTTTTATGAAGTTGAACGTGACCAAGCACACTTAGTGAATGCTCACTTAATGGAATCTAGAACTACCATAGAAACTAACAAGAATGTCTCAAATAACATTCAAAACTGATGTAGAGAAGCAGAGATTCATGAAATCAATTGATGAAATCGAAAGTTTTGTTTCTCGCGAACAGAAAAAGGGAGCTACATTTTGTCACTTGCAAATCTAAGAATTTATCCTTTCTGTTAATTTAAAATTTTGGAAAAAACATTAAAATAATTTTGAGACAACAAATTTAAAAAAAACAGGTAGACAATTACTGCTAGCAGCCTGTACCAACAAAAAAATGAAAGAAATTTCAACATTGCTGATTAGTAGAACATTTTTCAAAATATTTAGCTTATTTTCAGCCATTTCGGCTTGATTAGAGATCGCTTTCGTCAGGGATAGTTTGAACACAGGTGGCGAGGTGGATTCTATCGCACATTAGTCGGTTCAGAAAAGAGCGCATTTTGGTCTGATCAGAAATCATTTCAAGTGCATTTTTTTCTTCAACATTTTTTGTAAATTTCGAACCAAGAGATGCTGGCTCTATCAAGAGGCAACACAATAGAGCAGCGTTCTGATCATTTATAATGTGATGGCGCTGATCAGAACCATGGGCCCAGTAATTAATGGTCCCCTTTAAGAATAATTTGGATAACTTTATATTGAGTCGTTTTTCTTTGAAAAATGTTTAGGTTTATCCATTGATTCGGGGGCATGAACCAATTGTATTACAAAAAAAACATTTTGTTTTTGTCACTAGTTTTTTTTGTCTTTAGCTGTACGCCTAAAACTGGTATTCTTGAGTTAAAATTATTAATGCAAAAATTACTTTTTTTACAACAAAACAGCATATTGCAGCGATATTGAGAGATCTGTACATAATTGACACAATTTTCAGATCAGAATGATTCCAGCGCTCTAGTTTCTGAACAGAGGCAATTTCGAGCCCATTTGAGTCTGATCAGAGCCGAGTTTGAGCGCATTTGAGTTTGCTCATCGGAGGAACCGAGCTCACACTATTTTGACCAGGAGTGATTTTCGAGCGCACGACAGTGTAATTTTGAGCATATAAACGTCTGGAAATTGGTCTGGAAAAGGTATGGTCTGAAAAAGGTTTTTGAGTTTCAAGGTTTGACGAAGTAGAAAATTGTTTGATCAGTGGCGATTTAGGTCTGGGTATCAGAGATCATTAGAAGGGCACAAGCGTGTGGACAACGGCTTGGATTTGGTCTGGTCCATGTTTGCACAAAATTCTGGACAATGGTCTGATTTCAGTCTGATGAGTGGTCACTTCCATCCAGAAAGATCTGATCAGAAGCAACTTCGAGCTCTGCTTGTGCGCACGCAAAGTTTCGGATAAACATCAGTCTAATCAGAGGTTACTTCAGTCTGGGATGGTGTAATCAGAGATTAATTTGCGTTAGAATGCTCTGTTTTGAGGTCACTCCCGTCTGGCGCCCCAATTTTTGATTTATTTTCATGAATCCAAAAGAAATGTCGCTTTTCGATCAAGGCAGGTAATGGGAAAAGTATTAGACGTTGCCACAGTGAAAAGCATGACTTAATCCAATTCTGATCAGACGGCCTTGCGTCACCCGTGGGGGTACCAAACCATGTAGACCGAAGTCTGCTCCAGTCATTCACACGTGGGTTGTGATTTATAGCACAAAACCATGTTGGGTTGCTTAATTGGGGGTTGGCGTGTATTCTTTCCAAAAATTACTCTTAATTCGTTTCATATTTTAAGGCTGTATCAGAGAAAAGGAACTTTTTTGCAATTGAGACTCATTGATGAGAATCAAGAAACTTCTCGTATCAAAACGTATAAAGATCAAGCTAACAATGGCACGTATAGCCATGCTTGACGATAACCGAATTTTTTAACTGACTGGCTTATCAATTGCCAACAATCGGTTATCTCAAGGAGTTTGAGTTACCTTAATGAGGGGTTCAGCCACAATGCTGGTCGCTAGAAATCCTCTGTCATGTGAATTATTCATGCGACAACACCCTAAGCTCCACAATGGTTAATGCATGGTCTTGGGTCACCCTAATTTTAGTTGCTCAGTTATTGCTAGGCGAGAACTCGTATGTCGCCAAATGAGTGGGGACAATCCTCAATTGTTTTTCAACCCGATTTTGTGGGTTGAAGAGGACGAAATTTTGAGTACCCGATTGTATGGGTTCATGGGACAAACAAAAGGCGAAGGCTTGTTGCGTGGGTACCATGGTGATTTGTGGATAGAAACCTGATAGTAATAAAACTGTGGAAAAATCAACTAAACTTAGAACTTATTTCGACCATGAGTTCTCTAATCAAGTATTTTGTCAATTTGAAAATTGTGAAACCAGAGAAAAATAGTCAAATACCCAGACTCCTGACGGAGTGATTATCAAGACTGTGCTCTTACCGGATCGTGCAGACTCCGGATGAGACCATTCAGAAACCATACATACCAAAAAGTAGCTGCGAAACTCTGCCTTAACGTTGCATTTCATCAGTACATGCAACCCAACTTAGTCGAATCAGGCTAAACATGACGACTCTATTCGAAAAAAAACCGAAACTATTGTAGAAATGTTTTTTTGTTTTCTTTTGGTTTTTTGTCAAGGGAGAAAAGTTTTGGAAAGTTCAGAATTTTTAAAATTTTATGGAACGATCTACAGAGCAACAGAAATTTATATTTCACACTTATATGTCGCTGATTCCTGGAAACCGTTGAATAGTTTGTAGAATATTTTGACATATTCAAAAACTGTTATCACGTTTCGGCAATTTTTAGTGCATTAGATCTATCATGTTTAACAGCTAGGCTCTTGTGCTTACTTTTCTGCCTATTGAAGCAACGTTTATTTGCACACTTGTTTACTGAGCTAAGCTAGGATCGTGTGAACAAAATATAGAGAATGGATTGATAGTTTCCTAACAAAGATTGTGACAGATGTGTAGCAATGGTACTTGGTCCAAGCACACTTACATACACACGCCGCAAGTATCGATTGTGCCTCACACTTTAAAACAAGTGACAAAAACTTTCATAATTTTTAAATATTAGCTTAGTTTAGTTATAACTACACATACACACAAACAGCTAAAGCGTCCTTTTTTGTTGTTTAAACTTAACCGCCTGAGCGTGTGATATGGATGAAAAATTGGGATCAAAAGGAAAATAAAATATTTGCAGTCCATATTGGTCAACAAAGTTAACAAACTGCGTGGCGCATTAACAGTTGACGCCATAAAGCGTCAGAAAAATTGGTAATATTTGATTAATTTCGGCAGATATGAACACATTTAAATATTTTGCAGGGAACGGAAAACGCAACAAAATTACTTGACAATTGAAAATCGATGTCCAGGCGTCTTTTTCAAAAAGATATGAAACATGCTAAGAATGGAGATTTCCTCGGTTAAAAAAGAGAGTAGTAAAACGCGTTTGAATTACATCTCAACATCTCTGCTAACGAAACCAATAGTTAGTCAGTAGTGTCAGTAGTAGTAGTAGTAGTAGTAGTAGTAGTAGTAGTAGTGGGGGACAAAATCCAACCTCACCTCCACGTGGTGTCCCCTGGGTGTAGGTCATGTGCTGCGGATCTACGCTCACATGGTCGAGCTAACGAGGCTCTGGTCTTCTAGTTTGTGGCGCAACTAGTCGTATCTCAGCCTTCAAACACCAAAGCAATGAGTACAATCAACCATGGCCCCGAGTCCCGGGTAAGGGGTGCTAAAAATCTCCCGAGGAACCAACTCAGAATTGCAACTTTAAACGTCAGAACACTGACCCAAGCCGGATCTCTAGAGGCTTTGAAAATGGATCTGGCGCGATACAAGTTGGATATTCTGGGAGTGCAGGAGACGAGATTGCAGGAGCAAGAAATTGATCTCGGAGACCACAAGCTCTACCTGTCTGACTCGTGGTTGTCTGGTGTAAAGTCGAGACAAGGAGGAGTGGGCGTTGCTGTAAAGAAGTCATTGATAAACAGCATCGTAGAACAAGTGGCTCTAAGTGAACGTATTTGCTACGTCAAGTTCGCGGCTCAGAGGAGAGCCAATCTAGCTGTTGTTGTCTGCTACGCACCTACGAATGAAGCTAGTCTCCAAGAGAAGGATTTGTTTTGGAGTCAACTTTCAGACCTAGTTTCCAGTTTCAAACATAGGGAGCGTATTTGTGTCATCGGTGACCTCAATGCAGAGCCTGGACACCAGTTGAATGACACCATGAGCTGCAGAGGCCCGTTTGGAATGGGTGAAGAAAATGAAAACTCTGAAAAGTTGTTATCATTTTGCACTTCACACAAATTGCTCGTAGGTGGTACATGGTTCCAGCATCGACAAGTGCATCGGTACACCTTCAACCCTCCCGATCCGAGTTGTCGAAAAAAGATGCTGGATCACATTCTGTTTGCAGAGAGATACAGAGGATGTCTGACGAATGTGAGGTCCAGAAGAGGGAAAACCACAATTACCGATCACGAACTGGTCATTG
Organism: Convolutriloba macropyga; assembly: GCF_964194025.1. Classification (NCBI taxonomy): domain Eukaryota; kingdom Metazoa; phylum Xenacoelomorpha; order Acoela; family Convolutidae; genus Convolutriloba; species Convolutriloba macropyga. The sequence continues at coordinate 40,262,320 of NC_134473.1, read as the reverse complement.
CGGAAGTATCTATGAAACTTTTGTCTAAAAAGTCATGCTTCACGCCCAGAATCAGTTCTGCAAAGCTGCAAGATGAAACAACGCGTGACTTATTCACGCAGGAGGTCAAGTTACATCTTGATAAGAGCGGCGATTTCGAGAATACAGAGCAGTCTTGGGACAATTTTCGAAAAGCCCTGAACCAAGCAGCAGTGAAATGCCTCCTTCCGGACAAGCGAGTGAACAAACCTTGGATTTCTCCAGATTCTCTGGAATTTATCCGGAAACGAGCCGATCTACAGTTAAAGAAACACAGCAGCGCGGAGGTGCTGTTAGAGTTCACAAACTGCTGTAAGGAAGTCAGAAAAGCTCTACGTGCAGACAAACGGGCATGGCTTGAACGCAAAGGCCAAGAAGTGCAGAGCTTCGCGGACAGAGGCAACTTAAAGGAGGTTTTTGGGGCATCACAGCAGATTTGCCGAAACTGGAGGCCCCAGTTGACCAAATTAGTTTCAAGCACTGGCGTCAACTTACGGACGAAAGAGGAACGACTTGAACGCTGGACGGAACATTTTAGTCAACTCCTGAATCCCTCAACATTCAGTTGCAGTACGAGATTGGATCCCGAAGAAGCAGCTGAAAGCTTGCCGATTGACCTGAGCCCAATTCGATTTGAAGAAGTGCTTGAAGCTGTCCGCAGGTTGAAGAATGGCAAGGCAAGTGGACCCGATAACATTTCCTGTGAGATGTTGAAAGCACACAAGGGTATTGTCGAGTGGCTCTGGGACATCATAGATAAATGTTGGTCGACGGAAGTTCTGCCCGATGACTGGAAGGTAGCAGAAATTGTCCCATTATACAAGAGTAAAGGAAAGAGGTCAGAGTGTTCGAACCACCGAGGGATCTCTCTATTGTCAGTACCAGGCAAAGTGTTCGCTTCCGTTACTCTCAATCGATGCAAAGATTCAGTGGATCGCGTCTTAAGGGAAGAGCAGTGTGGCTTCAGAAAAAGCAGAGGATGCGCCGATCAACTCTTTGCCCTGCGTCAAATAATAGAGAAATCAATGGCGTTTCAATTGGATATTAGCTTTTGTTTCATAGACTTTCGAGCGGCATTCGATTCTGTCGATCGTGAGCAGATGTACCAGATAATGAAACACTATGGTCTGCCGCAAAAAGTGATAAACATCATAAGAAACAGCTATGATGGATTCAAATGTCGAGTCAAAGCCGAAGGTGAGAAGGGACGCTTATTTGATGTCAGAACAGGCGTTAGGCAGGGTGATGTGTGGTCCCCAATCCTATTCGGCCTTGTCATCAACTACATTTTAGCTAACTCGGTGCATGGAGGATTAGACATTGGGAGATTGGTGGCTGACTTAGATTTTGCTGATGATGTTGCTCTCGTGGGGGTCTCAGACAGTGAGGTGCAAGAAAACCTACATCGAATCGAGGCCCTAGCGGAAGCCGCTGGTCTGAAGATTAATGTGGCCAAAACAAAGAATATGGGCGTAAAATGCGACAACCCAAATGTTGTTGCAGTGCCTAGTATCCAACAGAACGTGGAGATACTCACTGGAACACATAAAGGCAAACTAGGACTCCTGGCAGAGACATCTAGCCAGTCACGACTAACCATCGGCACGGAGGTGCTGCTGGGAACGAAAAAGAAAGCGGGCTGGTTCGAAACACAAGATGGCCGGAAGCTCAGATTGAAAAGCTTAGCGGAGGCTAAGCCAGCGTTGGTAGCTTCACAACAACAATCTGCAGTAGCGGATTTAGAGTCGCTAGAAAATGAGAGTGGGTCAGCGGTGGCTGATCAAGAGTCTTTAAGATGTCAGAACTGTCAGCGGCAATTCAGTACAGTTACCGGACGCAAAGTGCACCAAACAAGATTCTGCAAAGCCGGTTCGTCAAAGAATGTCGTCGACAAGTCAAAGTTCGAGCAACTAGAGGCGAGCCTCACCTGTGACAAGTGTGAAAGGAAGTTCAAAACAGTCAATGGCCGAAAAGTTCACCAATCGAGATACTGTGGCAAACCTAAAGCAGCTGCCACACGCGTGTTTTCCTGCAAAGTACAAGATGTTATCGGAAACGAGTTTGAAAACATAGAAGCGTTCAAGTATCTCGGATCATATGTCAGCCTCAAGCATGGAGACCTCCAGGAAGTCAATTGCAAACTTGCAGAAGGTAGACAACGGTTTGCTAACTTCCAAAATCTCTGGAAGAGCAAGCAGCTCAGCGTGCACCTCAAGTGCAATTTGTACAAAGCACTCGTTTTATCAGCCGTGCTGTACAGCTCAGAGACTTGGACTCTTTCGAAATTAATGGAGAGAAAACTTGAGAGTTTCCACTGTGGTTGTCTTCGGAGAATTCTACGTGTGTCATATCTGGAGAAAGCAACGAACGATGAAATTATGTCAAGATCGCGAATGCCCCAACTATCCACGATGATCATGCTCAAACGGATAAAATGGTACGGTCACATCCAGAGAATGGAACCAGGAAGATTAGCCCGCAGTGCCTTCGATTGGGACCCGCCCGATCAATACGCCCATGCCAGACGCGCTCCTGGGGGGCAACGGAAAACGTGGATGAGTCAAATCGAAGGAGACTGTGTACGAAACAAAGTATCGTTCACCAGATTGCAGGAGAAAGCAGCAACCGGGTCAAAGAATGCCTTCAACAATTTCGTCGTACAGCACTTCACAGAATAACCAAACAAATAACTCTTCTTGTTTTGTTTGTATTTGTATTTGTATTTGTTGCCAACCGTGCCTTTATTTCATATTTGGAATTAAAGTGTTGAAACAGTAGTAGTAGTAGTAGTAGTAGTAGTAGTAGTAGTAGTAGTAGTAGTAGTAGTAGTAGTAGTAGTAGTAGTAGTAGTAGTAGTAGTAGTAGTAGTAGTAGTAGTAGTAGTAGTAGTAGTAGTAGTAGTAGTAGTAGTAGTAGTAGTAGTAGTAGTAGTAGTAGTAGTAGTAGTAGTAGTAGTAGTAGTAGTAGTAGTAGTAGTAGTAGTAGTAGTAGTAGTAGTAGTAGTAGTAGTAGTAGTAGTAGTAGTAGTAGTAGTAGTAGTAGTAGTAGTAGTAGTAGTAGTAGTAGTAGTAGTAGTAGTAGTAGTAGTAAAAGACTCAATTCCTTTTATAAAAACAAGATCGTACAAAGAATGCTAAAACAACTTTTACAGATCAAAATATGATCAAATTAAAACTAAATCTTGCAAAAAGAGCAACAGCAAAGAGTTTTCAGGGTCAAAGTATTCAATTCCAGTGGGTAGAAACTGGGCAATTGGATACGTAAACTGACGTTTAGAAATTTCAAAGTTGATAATCTTCATTCACATCCGATGGTTGACGGCTCATTGAGAAGGATTAGAAGAGTGTTCATCCGTCTTAAAACTTCTTGTTTTTTGAAAATTCAAATTGTCCAAACCGATAAGCTCATGATGTTGAGCAAATAAAAATTGCATTGTCACTGAAATCATTAAAATCATTTAATAGTTTCCGTAGAAGGAGCAGGTTTGTTCGTATCGACTGAAAAGAAATCGGCAAGATGTCAAACACTTTCAAACAGTCAAGGTAGGACTTTTGTTACGATTCATAACCCATTTGAGACGGCGGTGTTGAAACTTTTCCAAGTTTCTCAGAGCCCGAATTGAAGGATACTACACTGGCGAGACGTAAAAATTGATGACACCATCGGTTTATACACAAGTTTTTCTCTAGAAACATAAACTCCTATTAGAGTCCGTCTGAAAAAAATATAAAATTTTTGTAGCTTTACAATGCTGAGGCCAACATGCTCATCCCAACTCAAAGAACTGTTGACAGAGGTACCTAAAATTACTATCTAATGCACGTGTAGCAGACTCAAATCATTCAAAATAGGTCGGCATCTTTGTAGCGTCGACTAAAAGACAAAATGTTGCGCTCGTTTGGATGAAAGTCCAACTCATTCAAACATGACCAGAAGGATAAGCCGCCCATATCTTTCTGAATTTTGTCTATTGAGGCAATTGAACAGAATATAGGGTCATTGAAAAAAGAAAGCAGTAAGAAATTTGTACTAATTGGGTGACATCGTTAAAAAAATGACAAAGAGAAGTGGACCGAGCACGCTACGTCGAAGAACTCCTAATGTCAAAACTAATTCGCTTGAAAAACGTCCCTCAACTTTATTAACATGCTTCCAAGCCAAAAGATATTAGTGGAAGAGCAATAGGAGATTGGGGTTAAAACCAAATGTGTATAATATTTGTAAACCTAGAGAAACTGATTCAATGGTTTTTTCACATCGAAGCAAACTGTCGAGTGTTTGTTAAATGTATCTTTAGCTGCATATATTTTGTCCAAGTACGAAAGGGGTAGAGTCACTCTGCTGCGGGTTTTCATGAATCCATGCCGTTTGCGTTATTTTTAGAACAGACTAGGGAGTAAGTGAACATGAATATTAATCGCTCAAAAGTAATTGACAATTTTGGTAGGTCTGTAGTTTATCACACCGGAAGTTGACTTATTTTATGAAGTGGAAAAAGATGATGCTATACTTTGATAAGGCCACTGCTGAGTTCTAGTGACTCCCAAAAATACCCGATGTTCAATGGTTGCGATTGTTGAGCACAATCTTTGGGTTCAAAAGACGGAATTGAGTCCATGCCCATGGATGCATTGTCAAGAATTCTGTTTGGCAATTTGAATACGTTGTCAGTTGTTAATTAGAAACCTTCAATGTGGATGCTAGTATTCACTTAGAAATCTGGTGAAACAAAGGAGCTGACATCGAAGAGCAAGCTGAAAAACACATTAAAAAGTTGAGATTTCTCAAAGCTGGTCCCAGCTTTGTTGTCGAGTGAAAAGATTGAGAATTGATAAATCAATTTTAATTTCACTGCCCAAAGCAGTTGATATCAATGCTTCGTTTGTCCTTAAGTCGAGCTGTTTAACCGAAGAGAATCTGTCCAGTTCAATAGAAGCATTAATGTCTTCGTTCAATTTCACCCTCTGAAGAAACCATTTGGTAGAGAACTCTTTTGAGAATTTTCTTGTAATTATCTCCCGTGTTTGCTCAAAAGATGCATATTATGAGAAGAAAAGCAAAATGGCACATAGATACGTTTTTTTCAAGCCAATTTTGAAAGTAGTCAAATTGAAGGCACGGATCTGTATAAGAAAACAAATAAAATTGTATCAAATCTGTGTTGCAAGCAAATGCCTTGAAAGACGGTTTAGCATAAACCATTGCAGAAGTGCTTAGACTATGTAATGCCACTTGAACGCAAACAGTTTTGTTGTCAGTAAAAGATGCGCCCATAACCACATAGGAGGGAGTATCTACTGTTGACCGGACGAGATCAAAAAAGTTTCCATGTCTGTGTGTTGGCGGATTAATTATCTCATTTAGACCACTGTAGTTGACAATTTCAGAAACTGTCTTTGAGTTGTGTTTTAGCAGTTAAAATTGTTCATCAATTCTTGGGAAACTGCAGTCACCAAATATATATCGAGAGCAACTTGTTACACCACTCTAAATTTTGTAAAAGAAGGAAAAAAATGATGATCTGACTAAAACGGTTTGTAAAACGTTTTGTAATGGTTAATATTTCAATCCATTACTACGACGCGGTAGGGACGTAGAGATTTACGAAAAATGTTGTAAATTCTTCAGAGATAACAACACATCAACGACAAAAAGAACAAAATCCAAAGTCTAAGGCTTCTAAACCACATTTAGAACGTAACACAATCAGAACTTCTTCAAGTTCCTCAATTTCCCAATCACTACATGACATTATCTGACAACAGGGACCTAAAAGTTTGAGAAACATTTATTCATCCCCAGAACCAGATTTCTTTAAGCAAGACAAAATTTGCATCCGAGCTCAGAGTTAATTTTGGAGCATTTTGATATATCGGAGAGACACTGGCTGATTTGCAGTTGAGAAGCAAATATTTTAAGCTTCCCAGTCAAGAATCTGCTTCCATCGCAGTACTTTTAGTACAATTTAAGCTTTCTGACTCTGAAATTGTTTTTACTTTCCCTATGAATCATGTCGTAACGGTTTTTTCACGTTAGCATGAAGACAGTATTTTCTTAAACCAGACGCTTGTAGTCCTGCAAATTGAAACTTTGTGTGAAACATCTGGATAAGAAGTGGGGAGTCTCACAAGCAACTAAGTGGAGTCTGCATTTACCAAGTTCACCACTCTAAGACGTTGATTTGCCCCGCCGTTTAAAACAAACAATGTTAAAGCTGGCTACAAGGTGAATCAAAACACGATCTATTTTTGTGAAGTCATTGTCTATCCGGCCGTTTTTTGAATCATTAGTTTTGAACACACCATAACAATAAATTCCAAACTGTCGTCTTTAACTAGCGGAAGCCGTAGTACAGCTACATAACCAGGTTCCAATTCAACAACTATTTCAATGACATTGGTTGTGCATTTTCGAATCTTATTTTGGATTGATTCGAGAACAGAGGTCAATTGAGCGTCAACGGTAAAATTTTGCTTCCTGTACATATATCGCATAGCCAAACTAAAATTGTGGAGATACCAAGCTATTTTACAAACTCCGTAATACTAATTGCCGGATTTTCTGCAACATTATGGCAATATTTTATTGTTTTTGACTGGCTTTTTGCAGGTGGGACAGTTCGAGATACTTGTCTTTGTCTTCTTTGTATTTTTTAATATCAAATTATTTATTAGTTAAGAATCGGTCGGAGATGTGTGTTCTTTATGGTTAAGCCTAACATACTATCAATTTCTGGTTTAAGTGAATCAGAGTTCAATTCTAAGTATAGGTGGGTTTTTGTTGGAACACTGGGATGGGATTAAACAAGACGTAGAACTTCTTTTATCTAAAAAATTCATAGTGTTTTCTTACTTTCTCGGCTGGTCGTCACGGTTGTCAGTTAGGTTGGCAGTTGTCTACTGCTTTTTCATTTGACCCTCTCAATTTGCGGGTGGATTTCTAGATGCTTGATTGTTTTCCAACCCGTTTCTGGTCTCAGGTGAGAACAGGTTCATAGCCAATCTTTCGGGGTTCTTAATTGTCTTAGAGAGTCAATTAAAGACTTTCAGGCAGATCTTAGTTGTTAATTTGAAACAGTAAATTTTTTCAAACCTAAATACTCTAGACGCTTTAGTAGTAAGTAAATACTGTCTTAAGAGAGTGGGGGGTTATCCTACGATACTTAAACATGGGATAATAGGGGGTTATCCTAGACGGAAAGGGATTAACTTTCATTCTTTACCTGATGTGATTATGTAAGACTATTTCCCAGGCGGCAAGCTTGTTTTCGGTCAAACAGCCAACTTTGTTCTGAATTTTGTTCCGATAAGAGCTTCAAGTGAACAATTGATTGAAACGTATTTCAGCACTCATAAACACAAAATTTACACGGTTAGGAATTCAAAAGGCGCAGTTTGGGCAGTTAGGTACAAGTTTATTGTCTGCGCGCAATTTTAAATGCTGGTTGTTTTTCATAATTGCTACTACTTTCACTGCACTCATTAGCTTCATAATTAATGAATTGGTTAGGGGAGGAAGAGCTGGAGCTGGCGGTAGCATCAAAGTCTACAATATCATCGCTATCAATATCGTCCTCGTTAATAATACTTGTCATTGCAAATCCCGGGTCAGGTGTTTCCCATTCCTCCGGGCTTTCACTTGTTATTGTATCCGGCACAACAAAACTATTATTATGGTCCCAGTTTGGACTCAAATCTAGAAGAAGGTGAGCATAATTTTCCACATTTTCGCAGTCCCACTCTACTTCATCGCTATCCCATGAAATATCTTCGACTTGGCAGTGATCAATTTTATAGTGGCCAACTTTTCCGAAACAATCCTTGTATTTTCAGCGCGCAGTGTACTACCAGTCACAAGTGTGTTATTGTAGTCTGCATGTCGAAGCAAATTTTGGGCTGCTCTGGTTATTCCTTTGATGGACATTTTTCGGTTACCTATGAAAAGAAAAAAGCAGTCAAATCATGACAATCATACAAGGTTAGTTGTTACTTTGTTAGTTTTTTCTTGAATCATTAAACATAAAATACTCACCAGCGGAAGTAATGCTGTACAGCTTTGGCTTCAGACATATAAACTCTTTTATATAATCGCCAGCAAATTCGTCTTTGAATTTTAAGACGACGCGTTTATTTTCTTCGCTGTACAGTTTGTGATCTTCTGGGTAATTTGAGAAGTCAAACTGATCAAGAACATTGCTCTCCTCCAGTTCACGGTAGAGATCTTCACAATTGATCCGGTATAGCAAGCTATCAGTATCACTATAGAGTAATCGACAGTCAAATGAAGATCGCATAGTTCCATAGTGAAACTGATACATAAACTATTTCGCTAGATCAAGTATTTTGGCCCCTACTATAGTTGGTGTATCCCAATAGATTTTTCTTGGGCGGAGGAGAGAGCTGCCATGTTCTCGCCAAACACTTTGAATTTATCAAACTCAAATTTGCTTACTATGGTTAGGGTTCGTCTTGCGTCTCTCGTGAGCTCGATTTTCATCCGTCGACGTTTCGATTCGCAGTTTTTCCCATACGCGGCGTTGTTCATTAGTTTATAGAAACTCTCCTCAAGAAGCCGCTTGTCTCTTCTCACTGTTCAGGGTTATATAGGGTGTTAACCAATTGTTTTGAGTAAACTGTAGCATACGATGCATTTTCCTAACCACTAATCCCAAGTTAACATACAGTTTCAACAGCTTGTTATACAGCACATAATGTTCTTTGTCGAAGAAAGTCTGCAACGGTTTGGGAACTTTTGAGGGGGTAAGTTATGACTCTCTCGCAAATTTACTTGGTAGTCGCTGAGCCAGTCATCCTCAACAATATTTTTTGATGGTGCGAGGGGGAAGTCCTAATGGTAATCGTGTAGACTTGCTGGATAATGCAAGTCGACTTCCACGAAGTAACCGACAGGGTTATCATCAGGACAGTTTAGTATCTCAGCCAGTGTAATATCAGAGTTCAGCGTAAAATCTGACTGAGGGAGTTTTTCATTCTGCATGACGCCGCCGTATAGGTTATTGGCGTCCACGCAGAAGCCAAATGTCGAGAGTTGTGAAGAGTCATAATCTGGCAAAAAATTTTTATTTGCTGTAAACTTTCTCATCTCGAAGGTTGAACATACTCCTCCACGTACTGCGCCTTCTATCATATCGAGGTGCTCGCGTTCTGTAAGCAATTCGACTTCTGCCTTGCATATTCTCAATGATGCTTTCTTAGCCATATTTGGCAGTGTGCAAAAGTGCATGCAGTCGAGCTTGTAGGTGGAGAAACTGAGCTCTCTGTGGAACTCACAAACGCATGCGAGAAGAGCGCAATCGGTTTTCAGGTATGCATCGTGGTATTCTTGTAGAAATTGACAATTCAGAGGTTTCCACATCGTCTTGGCATGGTTCAAGTTTTCTTGAGTTATTGTTACTGCGTTTCCTTCTAAAGTGTTACACCATTCATTAAGTGGCGGTAAGGATTTTTCGCTGAACTTTTCTCGACCGATAACATATGAATAGGGGTAATATCTTTTTTTGCTGGAGGAGCTTCAATTCTGTTGAGGATAGGTTAGGAAAGACAGAAGCAAGTTTTCCAAACCGATCTCTTGGTAAAATGTCAACCAACTTTTCGAGAGACAAATTCATCATTTTGAATGAATCAATAAACCTCAGATTTTCATAATTTTTGATCACTTTTCTATCATCTAGGGTTATGGTCTCCACGAGCACTCCAAAGTTCAAGGAAAGGTACTTTTCATCAGTAGACGGAATTACACTTACAGTGGTCGTAGGCTCAAAAGATTGCAGGGCTAAACAAATGTGGTGAAGATCATAATTTTGTATATTATGACCCACCACAGGGGTAAAGTTGACGTTCCTTCGTGCTCGGTTGCATTTTTCATGAGCCCAGCTAAGAAATGGTCCGCTGTAGTGGCAGTGATCCAGATCTATTGATGACTGTTCATCATTATCGTCAAAGGGTTCGTTACATATCGAACATTCCCTAGCTGCACTTTTCAGATACTGGCTACGGTCACCTGTGAAGAAAGGAAAAGCACGTTTGCGCTTCTATATATCCTTGGCTAATGTGTGTAACATGTTTACAAATTTAGTAATGCAATCTTCAGAGCTGTCCACGTGGAAGAAGATGGGTTTTGTTGAGTTGTAATCAATTACCGCAAGTGAAAAACCACAGGGCTCGTGTTTTTCAATAACTCTGGTGTATGCGTTGTTCTCTTGGCGCGTGCATCCTGCTACTGGACACAAGAAGGATTCGAAGACAAAGTAAATGACTAATCGAACAAACCATATTTTTCCGCGGCCAAGTTTTTGAATTTATATAAATTTTTTCCCGGAGCTGGTAATCGAAACAACGGCCGGCGCATTTTCACAGCAGGTCTCCGTATGTTCGGTAAGCTTTGCAAGGCCTTCTTCACACAACCAGAAACAATTCCGGCAAATAAGAAACGCTAAGCGGAATTTGGTATTTCGGAGTTGACAGACTACCTTGACCAAGTTGGTAATCAATACATAATGGTAACAGTCAGCTTCGTATAAAAGCAATAGATCCATTGTGAAGTTTGAGACAAACTTTGACACTCTGAGTGGAAATAAGTCTCTACCGTCATAACCAAAAACGTTGATTTGAATTTCATTGAGATTTTCGAACTGATTGATGTCTTCTAGCCCCATGGGCATATCGAAGTGTCCAGTTGGTTGATGGAGGTTGGCTTGCTTGTAAGTTTCGGGTGATGTTTTGTCTGCGTTGTAATTCCTTCCTGGTCGATCTAAGCTAATATTGTTGTGCATATGATATGCAGCAATATAGCAGTAAAGGAAGCAGTTTGCGTCCTCATGATTACGAATATTAAGTAAACCGCGGCAATTTTGAAATTTTGATGGTAATGCAATGTAAGACGAGCCAGTTACAGGTCGGTAGCGGGCAATGTTTACAATTACTTTGATAACTTTCTCAAGCACCCAACCACTACCATTAGAGGCAAATGTCGTTAGCACTATCATCATCTTCTCGACCATAGTCCAAAAGGTCTCACTGCTAAGTCCCTGACTGTAAACGGGTGTCATGAGCGAATTTGCATAAATTTCAATAAGTTCATCTTCTTGATCTTCGTTTTGAATTGGTTTTTGGAGTTGAAGATGGGCACTAAATTGAACTTTTTTCGGTCCTTGTGAGAGTTTTTGTTCTATAAGCGAATCGATTTGTGGTTTATGCTGGAGCATAAACTGAGTAAGGTCTGTGTTGGCTTGGGTTGTTGATGGCGGCAGATGGTAGCTCTGAAGGGTACCATTAAAGGCATTTTCAGCCGGCGCTTGAGTTGGTTGAAATTGATCGCCAAAGACAGGTAAAGAATGCAAAGAACTCATATGCTGAGCAAATAGTCTGGTGTCGTTATAACTAATTATAGCAGGACCGACAACAGTTTGTAAATTTTTGATGACAAGTCCTCATGTGTTGTTCCAGTTCAGAAAGTTTTCTACAAGTAAATGTACAAATACAACAGGTAAAGACTGGTAAACCTACTTCGTTGGGGTGGTAGCGATGCTCATGTCGAGATTGATTTTCCCTGTTAGCAAATGTTGCCGAACAATATTTGCAATTGAAAACTATAGTTGGAAAATTCAAGATTCAAAAGTTAGCAGAGATAATGACATCTTTCGTAAACATGTAATTCAACTTCAAATGGCGATTTTTTTTCTATTCCACACGAGTCTCCTATGATAGGCGCGCAATTTAAACTTTCAAAATTTCCGAATTTGATTGGATAATATGAGCGCGCGTTTTGTCCCAGCTTTAGTCAACTACTACGAACATATCAAGTTGCGTTGAACTAAAGGTAGCACTTTACGTTTCCCAATGAACAACACTGACATGATAAAACTTGTTTGAGATTTTCGAATATTTAGTGCAAAATACAAAAAGACGTCTAAAACCATGAATAGTTCTTTTTAGTTTTAGCTATATGTGATGCGACAAAACATATCAATGGCAACTTTTAATTAAATTTCAGGTTTAGTTAAAGTAAACTTTTATGAATTTTTAATGACAATTCAATCAAAAATGTTCATCTTTTTTCTTAATTTTGATAGGTAATAAGCTCTATTGAAGAGGGAACAATTGTGTTTCAACCTTTTAGATGTAACATTACGCTTCAGTAGCTTACCTAAAAAAAATTTCGATCTGATTTCATCAGAATTTTTGAAAAACTTTCCAAAAACATCTTTTTTTTCAACACTTTGTTAAATTTTAAGTACAAGGGATGCTTGGGACGGTTATGATGCATAGTTTTATTACTGTCACGGTGTTTGAACAAATAATAAGTCCACTAAAAGCAAATGAAATGTTCATTTTTTTTCGCTTAATGTTGCAAAAGAAAGCGAAGTTTGTAGTTTTTTCACTGTAGATACCGATGGGTGCGTTTGACGATGTTGGGCGTCCTAACAAAAAATGCTCCCCGGGCACTAAACCGTAGGAACCGACAAGAAAAAATCCCTCATCTTTATCAGGAAAAAAGTTAGATTTTCTGTCAATCATGATCAATCAATGTCATCACATGACAGCCAATGACAAGCCCCCTGTAGCAAGCAGTTTTCGATGACAGCTGTTATGAGATGATTTTGTCTCCGGCCCCCAAAAAATTGGTTTTTCAAAAAACACCTGGTGTATCATTATTATTTCGGGTACTTCAATTGCTAATTAATGCCAGATGTTAATGAGACGTTAATGTCCAGATGTTTTGAAAATCGGTGAAGTAGCCGTTTTTCGGCCCTGACCCTTATGACCAAAAATGACAAGAATGTATCAGTAATTACAACTCCGTTTAAAAAAATGGGATTTTTTTTCAATAATTACTAATTAGACTAATTAGGTGCTAATTAGATGTTAATTAATGGTTAATTATCTCATGAAGGATTGAGTTTAAATTGACGAGCGTTATGAGCTTTTTTGTAGTGCAGTGTCTGATAGTATCAACCAAATATTCAGTTTCATCCCAACTATCTGTTGGAGCCGATTTTTTTGGGGTCAAAGGTCACCATGAAAAACAAAAAAAAAATTTTTCGTTTTTTTCAACTTTTTTTTAATAGAAAATTGTGCTTATTTTTTTAATCATATCGATTGCCCAAATTAATCGCTTGGTAATGACTTTCAGGTTTTGAGTTTTTGTTCCGTCGAAAAAAAATTTTTCGGCAAAAAACCAAAAAAATCTCATTTTTAAAAAAAAAACCTTTCTTTTTTCCTCTTTTTCGCTGAAAAAATGATGTTTTGCTAGTTTAACTAACACCTCAAGGTATATCCAAGAGGAGCGCTGGTATTATACCAGCATACCAAGAACGATTTGCTAAATGAGGTTTTTGTTTGATAAGGAGTTTATGCATTTTTTGAAGCGTTTGTTGACACCTAATTTTACATTCTAATAGCCTTCTCAACAAAATTCTCTCAACCAATCAGAAGTTTGGTTGCTTCCTGTAATATATTACCTTCTGAACATGTTTGAACATGTCCATTTTCAAAATTTTCTCTCAACTTTGTCTCACTAAACAGTACTGTTTTTGTGACTATGTTTGAACATGTCCATTTTTGTAAAATTCTGATTCTGAAGTCTGCTAGCTATGTAAAAACATTAAAAGAAGATTGTCAATTAGCGAGCTATTCACAAAAGATAGTATCACAACACACCAAAGTGCAAAGGAAATATAATTCAATATTAAATAAGTTGTTAGAGGTCAAAAAAGTCCATTAGAGAGTCTTCCTGTCTTCGTTTTTTTGGTGCTGCGCATACTACTGGAGTTTCCGAGCAATGGGGTGTCTTGACATCGGCTGAATTTGTTTGGGGTTGTGGTGTCTGAAAGTTTGCACCAGATAATATATTGACATCAAACTGACTTGTATTTGCAAAGTTGTAAGAGATCTTGTTCTTCGTCTGGAAATCCTCAAAGAGTGAGGGGCTTGGGGTTGGAGTAAAAGTTGGGCTTGGATCCACAGCAGGAGTTGTTGGAACACTGACTGAAACACTCGGTGGCTGACTGTCCGGTGAGGATGGTGATGATTTGACACCCCACATATCACCCAAATTTTCGTAGGCTTGATATGTACCGAGTTGATTCTCGAATAAGGGCACACAATCGCAGTCGTATCTCTACAAGATACGTTTCACTTCCTCCGGCAAAGTTTCTCCAGTGGAATGCATTTGTGGTTTAGTTTTTGGTGGTAATTGTCCTTTAGAAGTAATGATACTGGATTCAGCCGGCTCCGTTTTTTCCGGTAGGACTGCAATAGCGTTAATAAATAGCTTCGGTATCAAACAAAGCTGGTAAGTGTACCACAAATCGTTTTTTTTCTTTTCTGTTGTATCAGAACGACAAAATTTTCGAACACGGTTTGGTAAACAAGAGTTCTCTCAAAAGAGATAGCAGACTCCGAAAGAATTTTCACGGACATTGTTTTGAAGTTCAAGTTCGATTCAATAGTTAACTGTTAAGTAAGAGCAAACGAAAGAAGTGAACACAAGTACAAAATTTTTTCCCAACATGTGTTTCGCAAGTTTCGCCTTATCTAAGACCAAACAAATGATTGGAGCATAATCACACCTAGTTGCATAATATATTGTATATAACATGTGGTTAGCCACACTGTGGTTCCTTTACAGAGGAATTTGGGGTCACATCTGTTTTGTATTGGTTTTATGTAAATTTTTTGTGAACTCTGCACTATACTATCTAGGGTCACATCTGTTCTAAATCAACTTGTATGTAAAATACATGGGTCCCTACACTATTAATGGTTAACTATCTCCCACACAGAAGTGTGGGTTGTCCTGATAAATTTATTGCTTTATATACAAAACACATGTACTTGTTATCTTTGTTCGCAAGTAGGTTCTGGTGGTTTATAGAGGTATGGTCTTAATTAACTATTATCTTAAAATGAACACAAGTACAAAATTCTTTCCCAACATATGCTTCGCAAGGTTCGCCTTATCTAAGACCAAACAAAAGATTGGAGCATGCCTTTTAGTCACACCTAGTTGCATAATACAGCTCTTTGTTTATAGCATGTGGTTAGCCGCACGGTGGTTCCTTTACAGTGGAATTTGGGGTCACATCTGTTTTGTTTTGGTTTTATGTAAATTTTGTGTGGTCTCCACACTATACTATCTAGGGTCACATCTGTTCTAAATCAACTTGTAAAATACATGGGTCCCTACACTATTAATGTTTAACTCTCTCCAACACAGATGTGTGGGGTTGTGTTGATAAATTTTTTGCTTTATATACAAAACACAAGTACTTGTTATCTCTGTTCGCAAGTAGGTTCTGGTAGTTTATAGAGCTATGGTTTTAATTAACTATTATCTAAGGTCACATACGTATGAAAGTCTAAAATGAACAGTCTCAAGTACGCCGTGGGGCGTACTTGAGATTGTATTTACCAATCGCTTGGATTTAATTAAAAATATGACGACACTGGTTTGATCCCAACTTGCCGCGCCTCTCAACTTCGTGTTTATTTACAATATGTTGACTGAAAGTGATGAAACAAGTTGCCTACCATGCCCTTTACTTCCTCAAAAGACACACAGTTTGGAGATTGCTTTTTCGACATTTCCCAAACAGAAAAGCGTTTGGTCAGGGCAACTTTAAAAACATACGAGAGAACCGGAACATATGTGTTTCTAAAGTTGTTCAAGAAAGCGGCTGAGGATTACGAGTTTGAACAGAGAATTTCTCGGACTCTAGAAGAGTTTGGAAATTTAGTCAAAGAAGCAGAAAAAATACGTGAATCTGCAATGCAAGATTCCCCATCAAAACGGCCCCCAGCAAAGAAGCAGAAATTTGATCAGTGTAGTAAAGATGGTGGAAGCAATGTTTGAGCGATCTCCCAACTATTTCAAACAATTTCAAAAGCAGTTCAAGTTTTTAGTTTCTGACGAAAAGCCAAACTTAACAGCTTCGAATAACTATGCTGTGTGTCCTCATTTTGAGTCTGAATTTTGTCAGTTACCCACAAACCATTTTCACGTTCTGATTGAGAGTGCAATCGATGTTGAGACCATGAAGCCAATCAAAACTTTTGCAGTTCCCTGTCTCTTCACTACCTTCAGACACTTATTTTCATCTTCAATGAGTCTGGAATTTAAAGTAGATACATTTTCAAAATTACAGCTTGCCGTTGACTTTAATAACAAATGTGGAGAAAAAATGGATACAGAAAATGTACGCAAGCGACTTCCACCCTTAGCAACAGCGGCAATCAAACTACCAAAATCTACAGCGGTCACTAGCAGAGTCTCAAAAACATTGGCAAGAGCTACATCAATTGTACCACAGAAAATGATTCACAATTTTGTGTGTTCTACAATTTCTTCGAAAACTCAAACTGATCAATTTAGTAGTGAAACTTTGAAAAGAGTGGAATCAATTTTGAGTGGTCCTCATTCTGGTGCTTTTTGTCAGATTATGGATATATTTATGAGTGGTTTTGGAAAACTAAACAAAGATTCTGATTTACTTTTTGTTCGTCTTCTAAATGAAGAAAAAACTCAGTATTAAAAAAAATTTATTCCACAATGTTAGTTTTGTGAGAGCATCATGTGATGAGCAAAGCGAATCAATTGAAAATCACTACAATTTACAATTTGTCTATTATCAAATATTAAATGAGCAATAAAAATACAAAAGAGTCCGCAAAATTCTGAGTTTTGACTTTGAATTGGTTGGTGTTCAAGTATTGGTGAAACTGTACATTATTTTTTGCAAGTTGTTGATAAATATTCTTGTAAGAAGACAAGGATCGTCCAAGGGGATCAGCAAACAGAAGACGGTTGCTTTTTTTACAAATGAGGAGCCAGTGCGTGCCAGGACTTTGAGATTTTGACGCGTTTACTATTAAAAAAGTGTTTGATTTCAATTTCGAAGGAAAGTTTTTGACATCTCTGAATTAAAGCATTAATGTCGTCTTCGTCCATCAGTTTGTTAGAAAATGATTTTTGACACTCGTCGCGCAGTATCAACAAAAATTGTACTAGCTTTTTCTCCAAAGATAAAAATTTCAATGTTGGTCGGTAAGGCCGCTGAAAACTTCAACTCGATAGATATGGAGCAGTTTGTTAGCTCCGGATGTATAAAATCATGAGAAGCTTGTTGGGTGCTAGTCAGATCAAATACCATTATAAAATGGTTGGGATAGTCTGACAGACTGATTCCGTGTCCATTGTCAATATAGGCTAAATCCGATATTGTATTAAAATAAAGGCGTTTGTTATCAGTTGTAGATATTGGGCTATCAGCCACTGGTAACCCGTTGCGATAAATAAATATCTGTTCCAAGTAAAGTTTTTGAAAATGAAATGGATTTTGCATGTTGTTGCCCAAAAAAGCTTCGTTTGTTTTGAGACAAATGGCTAATCTTCGGATTGGCTCTCGTGCAAAAATATCCTCTTGCTTCCAACTTCGCAGACCAGTTGAAGCCAAAAACGTCTTTGTCAAAGTATCAAGGTAGGGATAGGCAGCAGGGCTAGTCAGCAAAGTTTTTTCAATGGCAGACACAACCTCGTCATTCAATGTCATCTTGCGAACGTACAATTTAGCTTCAACAATTTTCACCTTGTAATGTTTTGCAGCATCATCGGAAACGATAACAAAATCATCAATAGATCTTCTGAATGCAACACGAAGTGTTACACCACTGAGCAAATGTTTATCACATGTGAAAAAGTCTACCGCTACTTTACCATAAAAAGTGCATTCTGCAGACTCTCTGACTGAGTTTTTTCTTCGAGCAATTTCCGCTGCTTTTATTGCAGATAGATCTTCTTCGTAAGAATAGCCTTGGCATTCCAACCAAGTGTTCTTTGCATCTTTGTTATGTGAGAACTCAAGTTTCTATAAAACACTTGTGTGCGTAATTTCCATTTGCGTTAGAGATTTTCAATCCGCTGGCTGACACTGTGCAGTCAGAGAAAAGTGAATGCAACACATTATTGCAAAAGTAAGGAGCATCGGTTCTAGCAGTGTCAGCAGTAGCTGTCCCGTCATATTTGAGATCAGCTCCCAAAGACTGAACAATTTTGCATTTGATTTCTAAAAAAATTTTTTGTAAATCAATAAAGTTGTTACGGTCACCAGTTACCTCGAACTCTAACATGGGTCCATCAGGACTATAAACAGGTCCCAATTTTTGACAAAAACTTCCATCGAAAGTCACCAAGGGCGCCGGGTTCCAAAGAGCTATGGGTTGCTTCGTTTGGTAACAGGTTAGCGATCATATTTAGCTTGAGAGAAGAAATCAGACTGACTTCTTTTTGGAACTTTTTGTTTTGAAATGACCAACTTTTGTTTGGTTAATCTTTTTCTTGGTGATTTTTTTGAGCGACTCCTAATCGTTTTTCTTTGTTGGCGAAGTCTTGATCCCCCTTTTTGTTTTTTAACAGTGTTGTTTATTGTATTTTTGAGTGCTTGTTTGGGTGATTTTTTACTGCTGACAACGTCTAACAACTCTGGAACACTTTGCCTTAAAAGTTCTTTTCCAATACGTTTTGCAGTAGGAAGAATGAAACGTCGAGCTAATGGTAAAGCGACCCGCCCAATTCCCGCAGCTAATGCACCAAAACCGCTGCCTTTTTGCCTGTAGTGTCCAGAGAAATGTGGTAAGGATGTCGCTTGGTTAGCGTAATAAGAGTCCATGCTAATTGGAAAATTTTTTTAAACTGAAGGGTTAAAATGACTTTACCGGTTCCCGAAAAGGGAACCAATTCTCCCGTTTTGGTGCGAAGCTCAATAGATATTGATTGTATAGTGTTTGATAAGAGTTTTTGTAATCTAAATTGGAAAAAACAATTCGATGAGTTGAATCAAGCTCGCAGACACCATTTTGCAGACGTTGTTTTGAATCAATGGCTCAAAGCAAGGGTGCTTTTGTATCACCAACATACTGGTACTCAATAATATTCGTATATATAAAAATTAAGTGCTTTCCAGAGCAAAGATCAACGGGAAATTCTCCATAGTATGCTGCCGTTTCATCAGTCTTCATTAGTCTGTTTGATGTTGCGCTTTTCATTTTGTACCCTATGTGTACTCCACTGCCATCTGGAATGCCCGAAAAACCGGTAATGCTCGGAATTTCTCTACTGGGAAAAATAATTCCTTCATTTTTACCCATCAAAATTTCAAACTTTCCAGTTTTCTTGATCTCTCTGAATGAAAAGTTTGTAGTCCAACAGTTCGTTTAATAGTAGTTACTATGTCAACAACTGAATTACATGTTCCCGTCATGATAGACAATTTCTCCCCGTTATAAGGACGAGAGATCACATTGGCTTCAGTAGCCCTTTTCTGGCTGTCTTCGTACCCTTTTAAGCTATATACTACCATGTCTCCATTTAAAATATGCTCAATTTTTGTGGGGAAAATGATCTCACTGAGAGCTACTCTCCAGTCACCAGCGAGTTGAATTTCATCATTGAAAAAGTTTTGAAATGAACTGAGAGTGTTAGAGTCAAAAATTTCCATTGAAGCAGATGAAATAACATGCGCAGTGAACTCATCAGTGAAACGGTTTTCACTCATTTTTCTCTATATGAACAAGCTGTAACTCTGGTTGATAAAATTTGCCTTCAATTTTGTCACCGTTTGCATCAATAAGTGAATACGTTGGTGGATTGAAGGTTGCTAAGTTTTCTACTTCAAATACTTCGTCGGTGAAAGATTGTTTATACCCTATCCTGAAGGCTGCGTCCTTTTTGACAATTCTAACAAAATCTCCAACGTAAAATTTGGTTCTCTGAAACTTGATTGTTTGAGCGCTCAAAGAGACAATTCGTGGAACATCCTTTTTAGTGACTCTATTTGGAGCAAGTTTGGTTACACGGTTGACCCGTGAGTAAATTGTTTTCACAAATTGATCCAGTTTATCAATGTAGGAGTATGTCCACTTTTCTTCAAGGTACTTGTAGATAATGTTTTTTAGTGATCGAATGTTCTTCTTTGCGAATGCAGACTTTTTTTCACTAAAAGTGCTGTATAAATGAATTTTTCGTTTGTTGCAGAAAGTTTTGAAGGCTCCAAGAAACTCTGTACCATCATCAACCCACACTTTTTGTAGTTGCTTGTTTTTATCATTTTTTTAAAGGCCGAGGCAGTTTCCGTTGCATACTTCATTTTTAAGGGCTCCACACGAAGGTATCTGGAAAGACAGTCGACTGCAACCAATAAATATTTAACATTTCTGGTGTATTTTGCTAGTTTATCCACATAAGCCAAGTCAACGGATCAAATTTCATTTATTTCTTTTACTATTACTTTAAGTCTAGGAAATCGTAAACGAATTGGGCGATATTTTGTAAAAGATGGCTTGGTTTCCAAGTATGTCTTAACTTTACGAATTGATAATTTGCTTTGGGTTTTTAATCGCGTTGGGTTTCCGAACGATGCAGGTCCCTTCAAATACAGTTGGTCCAACGTTTTTTTCTCAGAAGAAGTAAGACCTTTTTTGCTGTTTGGTCTCGTCTTTTGCCGTCTTTTTTCTTGTGCCCGTTTTTTTTCGGTTGGTAACTTGATAACCGCTTCCTGATTGTCCTCGTGGGCTTGCAAAAAGTCTTCTTCGCTTGCAGATGCTTCCAAGATCTGTTTGGCATAGGTATTCGACACTAAATGAGGTGAAATTTCGAGAGCTAATAACGCTCTAGAATATTTTTGAATATCAATTTTCTTTGTTGACTGCTGTGTGTTATACGAAAAAGTTGACGCTTTTAAGCCAAGTGGTTGGTTATCAATATGGTTGATACCACCTGGATCTTCAATGGATACCGTCGGGGATTCTAAGATCTTGCT
This sequence comes from Convolutriloba macropyga, assembly GCF_964194025.1. Classification (NCBI taxonomy): domain Eukaryota; kingdom Metazoa; phylum Xenacoelomorpha; order Acoela; family Convolutidae; genus Convolutriloba; species Convolutriloba macropyga. The sequence continues at coordinate 40,241,469 of NC_134473.1, read as the reverse complement.
GAGAATGATTTCTGCTCTTCCGATTTTGTTTTTCTCCATCACTCCCAAATCTCTCATTTTTGACTGAAACGTTGTAGTTGTACATTTTTTGACAATAGGTTCAATTTCACTGTCACTACTCACGTATTCTTTTTTTTCCTCATGGACTGTTTCAACATTTATGCTGGGTTCTGTCTGGACTGCTCCAGCCTCTTTTTCACTTTTTTCCGGTTTTTGAAACATGTTTCTTTGAATGAGAGACAATTGAGTGGCTTTCTTTTTGTAAACAGGATTATCAAAGATTTCACTTTTGCCGGTTGTGTGAACATTCTTTTGGGAATTAAAATAAATTCTTCAGTATTCATTATCACTTTCTTAGATGAAGGTAACACGAGAGAGCAACACCTTTCAAAAGAACCATGTTTATAGCAAAAATCTGCCTTTTATTTTTTAAACTTGTTTGTTTTGATAAAAATTTTTTAAATGAATTTTCCTGGCCTTGTATCAAAGTTTTCTTGACGGGAACGTTACCGTTGACAACATTAAGCAAACACTCGCAAAGAAAGTTAATAAAACTATTTGGTGCCGACTTGATTAGTTCTTTTGATTTTATGTCCGATGTCTCTAACATTCGCCGCAGCATACAAAGCTCTTTCTCTCTCTCATTACTCAAATTCGTTATAACAGCTTTAGCTGGGGCAAGGTAAAAAACGGATGGTCCTGGTGGAACAATATTGGAGCAGTAACGTAAAACGTCCGATGTTTTTGGTTCCAGATCGATCAGTAAATGACCAAGGGGTTGTTTGGTTGCTAGCTCGTAGCTATCTTTAAAAAATTGCGTGTTATTAAGCTGTCGACCAATTAAACCAATCTGTTGAATGTCACGGGGTGATTTAAATAAAATGAGATGTGTTGTATTAAGATCAATAGTTCGTGACCATTTACTTTGTTGAAATAAATTGTGTTTTACGTATATTACACTAATGTTTTTGTGACGTCCTGCTGTAGCCAATTTCGAAAACTCTTTGTCATTGAAAATTTCTTCGCATGAATCGTCAAACACCAACAGACAGTTTTCGAGCTCCGATATCAAATCGAAGTTTGAAAAATTGGTAAACTGTATGTTTAATTTTGCCTCTAGTGACTTAAATTTAGGTTGTTCATGTTGGTAGAAATAAGAAATCGAGAAGAACTTTGGAGAAAAAGTGCTTTCGAGTAACATTCTGAAAATAAGCTCTCTTTTTCCACAACATGACGGACCGCAAACGGCTATAAACAACCGGTCGTTTGTTGAAATGATTTTATTCATAATTTTGGGTTGGGAAGAGCATATCCAACTGTAAAGGAAAGAAGAGAAAACCAAAATGTAGACTCTTCACATTCCAGCTGGAAGAACACAATTTTTACCACAGAAATTATTATGAGAAAAATTATAGTAAAAACTTGTGTAAAATAAATAACTTCCGATCGTGGTATCGTTGAATCACAAAACCTCCATGATCGTCTTTCATGGTGATCATCATCAAACACTAAGTCAGTTATTACCCCGCCCGTATCTAACTGATCCTCTGCTTTACTCATTTCAAAATAATTTTTTTTTAAAAAAAAGAGTTGAATTTGGTTATTTCATTATATAAATTTCATAAGTTACAAATTGTGAGTTTTGATTATCATTAATGAAAGTAATGGTGTAGTTCGCATTTACTCTGTCAGTGTTGTCTCTGAAAACAATTGACTGTACGTTGTTCTTTTCAATTCTTTGTCTTATTTCAGCTGGAAGGCTCTCATTGTTCAGTGACATCAGAACTGCTACTGCACGCTTGGGCATAGGTAAAGGTTTTAGTTTCAGCTTTCGCATTTTCTCTTCCAAAGACATGGTACAATTGAAAGTACTCCAAAAGCGAAAGGTATGTCTTGAAGGCTTCTATTTCAGCTCCAGTACAGACAATTTGCTGTTTCCTCAGTACAGTTTGACCACGACTGTCGCCTTTTTCCTCTTTGACAAATGTAGTTGTTAATTGATTTTCATCCGCTATACAACTGTAAACCACTAAATTTGGGGACAAGTTCACTTGAAGTAGAGACGGTGCTGCTTTTACGGACCGTCAATTCATTCGTTAGCCACAGGCAAAAAAAGTGTAGCTTTTTTCTTGCACAGTGTTTATTTCTTTGTCGCTTAGGACAGCTTAAAACATGTAAAGTACAAATTGGTGTCTCGTGAAAAAGTTTCAAATTTTCAATTTTTGGACATAATAAAATCTAAATTAATAGCGTCCTTCTTGAGAAGTTTCTGAAGAGTTTCTGTTTTTTCTGTTCCCTTTGCATAAAAAGTTGCCAAGGGCAATCGAAGTGCTATGCTATCAAACATTTGTTGCAAATAGCAATATGGATAATCACCACTCTCCCAATTCAAACCATGGAGATTATTTGACACCCAACTGTATGGTCGTCTCTCACTCGAAGACAGTATGTTGAATGAAGTTGGGAGTAAAAATGACACAGTATCGCAATAATTTTCTGTCGAAACAGCTAGTTCTTTGATAATAAAACCAGACTTTTTATGTCGAAAGCCTTCAAAATTAAGAACAACTGGTCGTGATTTCAACATTCCAGCAGACTGAATAAATTGCTTTTAAAAGTTTTTACATATAGACAGATGGCAAGTCCTGTCACGTGACCAAGGTACTCGTTTGTCACTGGACAGGGTAGTACATACGAATAGCCCGGCCCTTTTTCACTATATTCAAAGACAAAACCTGAAACGTCGTGAAGTATAGCATGTAACCTCAAAATTTTGTAAGACTTGAAATACTTGTCCAGTGAAGAATTATCAATACCAATCAGTCCACCATAGGGTCTCATTTTCATCGCAATATCCAAATCAAGGTCAGGATTCAAGTACTGACATGTTGCCAAGAAATAAACAAACCTTTCACCGTAATGAGAATAATCCTTTTTCAATTCCTTGTAAATTTCGTGAATAGCTTTTAAATCAACCGTCGCTAGGGTTGTCATGACCGAAAATTGAGCTTCAAGGCGGCCCCATTAATCCCTTAAGCCCCATTAAGCCCCAATCCCCTTAATCCCTTTCCGTCTAGGATAACCCCCTATTATCCCATGTTTAAGTATCGTAGGATAACCCCCCACTCTCTTAAGACAGTATTTACTTACTACTCAGTTTGGTAATTGGTTTCAACTTTTAGTTTTGCGTTCGGTTTAAATTACGGAGTTTATGGTGAGTTGTAGTCTGAATAAATTTCAAATGCGTCTACGCAAATCAGGGGTCGCCGGCAAATCTTGACGACTTCATCATGGCTAGAAAAACATAATTATATTTCTTTTTAGCCCGCCGATGCAGATCAAATGCTGAATCATTCTTAAAATATGGGCACATACATCTGGGGTTTGCAAAAAACATGCACCTACTATGCTTGGGGGCGCAAACGGAAAAGACCCCAAAACTGGTTCGAGATTCAGAGGTCAAAAATCATTTATCAAAAATGTTTCATCAGGAAAAAAGGGCTGATGGTCTCTAAAAGTTATTTTTACTGTTTTTTTATGCGACAATAGGATTCATTCGGTCCTCCCAAAAACCTCAGGCCAAATCACAAAAATGATTATCAGCGTGACGTGATGACATGAGAGTGCAATTACAGGATGTGCCTGTAAATATAAGCACTAATTCGATAGGGGTTATAGGTCCTGAACAAGTAAAAATGTTTTTGACTGAACATGCACAACTTGTGTTTAAAAATGGTCTTGTAATTGTGCTTAGGTCTCTTCGAACCGCTGGCAAACATCTCTAAACGATTTTCGATACTCGATTAATGCCAGATTTTCTGAGTGACTTTATCAGAGTCACGTAATTAAAACTCTCTGTCAAGTGGAAAACCATCTGCGACATAGTTTTCTAGTTTACGTGAATCAGAGATCAATGTTAAGTCTATGTGGTTTTTTTATGGAACCCTGGGAAGGGGTTAAACAAGACGCCGAACGTCTCTTATCCGGAAAACTCAATGTGTCTCTCACTTTCTCGGCTGGTCATCAAGGTGTTGTTGGTTAGGTTGGCAGTTATCTACTGCTTTCTCAGTTGACCAGCTCATTTTGCGGCTGGAATTCTAGATGCTTGATTGCTTTGCGCCCCGCATCTGGTCTGTGAGGAGAACAGGTTCATTGCCAATCTTCCGGGGTTTTTAATTGTCTTAGAGAGTCAATTGAGGACTTTCAGTCAGATCTTAGCTGGCAATTTAAAAATTTGATCAGTAAATTTCATCAAAACTAAATACTCTAGACGCTTTGTTAATCGGTCTCAACCTTTAGTTTTGCGTTCGGTTTAATTTCTGGAGTTTATGGTTAGCTCTAGTCTGAATAAATTTCAAACGCTTCTATGTGAATCACAGGTCGCCGGCAAGTCTCGACGCCTTCATCATGGCAAAAAAAACGAAATTTTATTTTTCTTTTCGTGCTGCAGTTAAGTATGTCTAAGCGTTCGTAAAATGGCCAAAACCTTTCTGGGCCAGATTAAAGTACTCACACAAGTTAAAGCGTGCATTTCATTTGAAATTGAATGTACAGTTGTTACATACAGCCCTACTAAAGGAGCACATGTCGATCGGGATCTCTCAGTTTGTTCCCCTCCCAGATAAATGGCTGCATAACATTTACATCCTCAGAAGAACGTGATATATTTTAACATAAATTTTGCTAAGCAGGGGCACGGGCTATGTAACTGGGGGATGCAAAACTTGTTGGGGGGAGCACTAAGGGAAAATATCCGGTGATCAAAGTTCCATAAAAGTCACGATTTGATTCTTTCTTCACTGAACACAATTTCCTCTAGAATTTCTCCAGACACTGAAATTTTCCGCAAACCGTTTTTGCCAGTGTTGTATCCTAGTCTGCCATCTCATAATGAGATTATTTGAATCCCTTCTTTTTATGAGAAAAAAGGCAACGGCAATTGGATAAAAAATAATTTGTACATATAGCAAAAAGGGGATCTTTTCCGTTTGCCCCCCCCCCCGTACGTTACGCCCACCGATACAGTTCAAATGCTGAATCATTTTTAAAAACAATTAGCACATGCGTCGGGGGTTGCAAATAATATGTATCTTCTATGCTTGGGGCAAAAACGGAAAAGACCCCAAGTTTGATTCGAAAGGCTGATTGTCTGCAAAATGAATTTTACTGTTTTTTATGCAACAGTAGGATTCATTCGCTCCCCCCTCAAATACCCAACGCCTAACCTCAAAAATGATGATCAGTGTCAATGTGATGGCACGAGATTGCAATTACAGGATGTGATGAAACTATAAGCAATAATTGGATGGGGGTATAGATCCTGAAAGCTATAATCTTTTTGCTATCAGAGAAAAAGAGCAACGTTCAGAGAAAAAGAGCAACGTTCGAAAACAGTCGCTTACTAATTCATGAACTGAATTGAAACTATTGCACTGCTTACGTAAAAATCATGGCCAAATTCGCGTTCGAATCTGAAATTTGTTCAATTACTGACGAAAAAATGCGAAACATTCTTACTTATTTCCATAAAAAACTTATTGAAAAAGACGACCAAATAGTTTCTCTGACTAACCAAGTTACCGAACTGGAATCCAGAGTGATTCAATTGGAGCGGTATAGTTCCAAAGACACAATTATTATAAATAACCCCCCTCTGCAACCTGGTAACGCCAACATAACGGATCAAATTCTATTTTTCTTTAACAAATGCTTGAATTATTCGATGTCTCCGGACGCAATCAAAGCCTGTCATCCCTTGGGTATTTGGAAAGGTAACACCCCCCCCCCTGCGGTAATTGTCAAGTTTATTTACTACAACGATAAAATTGAATTATACAATCGTCGACCAATGCTCGCAAATTTTAGGAACCCACTAAATGGTAAACCCGTATATATGAAAAAACGTCTCCTCCAACATGATTTGGCTATTCAAAAGCGCGCTAAAGAGCTGGATTTGGTCAACACGACCTACAACTGTAGAGTAAAACTGTTTTTAAAAACTGAGAATGGGCGTGTAACACAGCCTGTTGATAGTGTTAAAGCAGTTGAAGATCTTGAATCACGGGCAATCAAGAAAATATCTCCTAATCAACGCAACCAAGCCAACAACTGGAATACTAACCAATTCTCAAATCAGCGACGAAACAAACGACCTGGCAATGTAATTGAAATTGATAATTATGACGATATTTATCATATGGGAGCAACAACAGCTGGAAAAAAACTTAATGACAACAATACTCCACCCAATAGATGATTGTCCAAACATTAAATAACGCGGCTTAAAAAACAGGCGCAGTGTACTTTTCCTTTTCGACTTCGTGTTTTCGTAACAGTTTTAATATCAAGTAATTGGACAATCATCTATTACTTGGAAATGGATAAACACTCGAAAACGCTTTTGTTTATAAACGTGCAATCCCTAAGATCCCATCATGACCAACTGTGCTGTCAACTAGAAACCCTCAAAACCAAACAAGCTGTAATAGCTGTATGCGAAACCTGGCTCACTGATAACGATCCCATAGATATGTATATCATAACAGGGTATCAACCATTGATAGTAAAAAATAGAAACGACAAAAAAAGAGGAGGCGTTGGCTTTTTTGTACGAGAAGATTGTAAGATAATATCTAATTTCTTTTTTGAAGAAAATCTGGAACATCTACTCCTATCCATAGAGAGCGGAAAAAAGCGAATAAATTTCTGTGTTCTATACAGGCCTCCCTCGGAAAAAATTCAAAATTTCATTGAGACTTTTGAAAGTTTATTGTTCAAAATAAACGCGATGAAATAGGAAACTATTATTTGTGGTGACTTTAATATTGATATCTCTGATGCATATCATCAACAGTACCAAAACTTGATCAATTCATTTAATTATGAAATGCAAAACGTAGAACCTACAAGAGTAACTAAGTTCACGAGCAAATGTATTGATCATATTTTGTCAAAACAATCGAAAGAAGTATCAACCCTGAAATGGTCTTTCAGCGATCATTACGCTCTAATTTATGAATTTTATTTTTCAATTTCTAGCTCTCAATCTAATGAATTTTATTACCGTCGTGATTTTAAATTTTTTGAGAATGAACAGAAATTTTTGAATTTCCTCTTCATTCTCCAACATAGATTAATCAAGATGAATAATTATGATCTTGAAAGTTCATGGTGTGAACTAAGTTCAATCATTCTACAAATTTTCGATGATAAATGTCCGATTATGAAGAAGAAAATCTTCAAAAACAGTTGGATGACAAACAGGTTAAAGAATCTCATTAGCAAGAGAGATCGGGCACATGATACGCTCATATCTCACCCAAATAGTAAAAATGAAGTCTGGTTCAAGCAATTACGTAATTTAGTAACAAATGAAGTGCGAAATGCTCGCAAACAACACTATGATCAAAAACTGACTTCATCAGGTAGTCCAGCACAAAAATTTAAAGTGTTCAAAGAATTCCTAGGGCAAAGGAAAAAATCAGTAAAAGACATTGATGTGGAAGAATTTAATCATTTTTTTTATCAACGTAGGGAAGAAAGTGAGTAACACAAATTTTCACAATGTAGACAGTGAGCCAGGTTCACCATATCACGACAAAACTTTTTTTTGTTATTTCCCGTCAACACTATCGAAATATTCAACATAATAAGTTCATTAGAAAACAAAAGCACAGCGGGTCATGATGGAATTAGTAATAAACTTTTAAAACTTGTAGCTTCTGTAGTTAGCTATCATGCGGCTAAGCTGATAAATAGGAGCATTCAAGAAGGTTTTTTTCCGGTTTGTCTTAAAACAGCTAAGGTAATTCCTCTACATAAAAATGGAAGTTTTGAAAACCCTTCAACTATCGACCAATTAGTCTATTGTCATCCCTAAGCAAAGTGTTTGAAAAAGTCTTGAATACAAGAATGGTTGAATTCCTCGAAAAACATCAACTTCTCACAAACGAACAGTTCGGTTTCCGGCCAAAACGCTCATGCACACACGCTATCGCATCAGTTACAGAACTGATGCGAAATGTTATTGACTCACAAAAAATGGGTTTCGCTTGCTTCATTGACTTTCAAAAGGCATTTGACACAATTGATCATTCACTTCTGATAAAAAATTACAAAATCTAGGCTTTCGAGGAAAAATTAGTACACTCATTGCTTCATTCCTGTCAGATAGAAAACAATTTGTAGTCCACGGATCAAAAGAGTCGAAAAAATTGGAAATTAATGTAGGTGTTCCACAGGGATCAATTTTGGGCCCGTTGCTGTTTCTTTTGTTTATCAATGATCTGCCTCAAATTGTTCAAGATAATTCAAAAATAGCACTTTTTGCAGACGACACAACAATTTTAACATCAGGCAATAATTTGGAAATTGAGGAAAAGCTCAATAATGACTTGAAAAAGATTGAAAATTGGTCCTCAAGAAACAAACTTGTCATTAACAGTAAGAAATGTAAAATTGTTGGTTTTGGCCGGAATGTACAAAAAAAATCTGCTATCAGGTGAAGTGCTTGAAGGAGTAAATTCATTCAAATATCTAGGAGTGTTCATAGATAAGCATCTCAATTTTGATCTACACATTGAATATGTTGGCATAAAATTAGCAAAATTCAATGGAATGCTGTTCCGAGCAAGAAACTTTTTTACGAAAACCTTTTCATTACAAATGTATAATAGTTATGCCAAACCAATGATATCGTACGGCATTTTAGCTTACGGTTCCGCAAAAAAAAACAAAACTCAGTTCGATTTTCTGTCTAAAAAAACTCATTTTAAAAACTATCTTTTTCAAAAAGAGAGGAGACCATGTATGCTATCTTTTCAAGCGTTACAACGTGCTGTCAATTTTTGACTTATATTTTGACGCTCTTGTAAAAGAGATCCTGGATCAGATTGCAAAAGTTTCTCCTTTGAATTTTCTTGATGTTGACAGTAACAGGCCGAACACGCGGGCATCCATTAAGTCACTCATCCATTTACCAAAATTTAAAACACAGACTCAGAAGAAATCCTTGAGATTTTCAATAATAAAAATGTTCAACTACCTTGCAAAAGAAAGTCTATTACCCAAAGAAGTATCTAAAGAACAGATTTTTTCGATTCGAACTAAATTTAGGGCATATTATTTAGATAATAAAGATGTTTTCGATTTGTTTTTTTAGGTATTGCACGTTTTTTCTCTGGGCACCTTTTGTAGAGTCATTTGACTCGTATGGTGTCCAAGGTGGTAATTTGATTGAACTTAATATTCTGTATAAAATGCTCTGTATCATCTACCATCTGAATTTAAATCAATCAATCAATCAAAAATTATAATTTGCAAGTAAAATGTTTTTGACTGAATTTGCACAACGCGGGTTTCGAAATGTTTACGTAATTCTGATAAGGTCATTTCGAACCCCTGGAAATTATCTCGAAACGATTCGCGATTCGCGATTAAGGCCAGACTTTCTCAGTGACTTCAACGGAGTTACGTAAAAAATACTTTCTAGCCAAGGGAAAACCAATTGCAACCTTTAAGTTTACATGTTTTTAGTGAAAGGTACATTTGGACTCAAAGCTGGATTGCTTCCTAAATGCTAGATTGCTGTTGCTCATGCATTTTTCACATCCACAAAAAATTTGAATGAAAAACTGATCCCTTCCCCGAATTATGAAAAGATCATGCTCGACTCAAATGTATATATGGAAAGACTCTTGCTCGACCAACGAAAAGTGTTATTCTACTATAAATTGCTATGAAATGACTTTAACTGGACGCATTTTAAGACTTGACTTTAACTTAACTCAGTGCTGGGCCCTATAATTCTGTATTGGCTTCCCTGTTTGAATTATAAGTTTTCCCTTAAAATGAGATCTATACCTGGGCACTCTATTCACGTGTAGGTTTTGAAATAATCATTTAATCACACGATCACAAAAAACTCTAAACAGAAGCAATAGCAATTAGTCTATGTGTTGGTCTATACCAGCACATTCTCCTCCAATGTCATGTACCCGAAACATTTTACTATGCAAAAACTGTTTGAGGCTCTGCCATGTTAGAACAGAGAAACGCAAACAAACCAGCGTTTGTTCGCCAAACGCTGGAGGAGTAGTTTAAAATGCTAATCCTGTTTGAGATTTAGTTCTTGAGGTGATAAAACCAAAAAAAAACAATGCAACCAGTCCTCAAAATTTTTGGGGATAAAGAGAGGGATGATAATGCTATGGCTCCGCTGGTTCGCTTTTGGGAACGGGATAAACGGTTACTTTTCTTGAATTTTTATGTTGGCTTTGAGTTTCAGTTTTTTTGGTTTCACATCCTCAAAGTACACGTTTTTACAAGAACACTAAATCCAGTTTCGTTAATATTTCATTTTCTACAAATTGTTGAGAAAAAATTTGCAGGGAGCGGTATAATGATAATGGACGACAGAGAAGTTCATCTCCAGCTTGAACTTCCCCAGGGCCCACAAAAATCCAACCCTTACTTGCTAGTTGGTTTGAAGTGAACTTGCTTCAGTTCTATCGCGGGTCAAGATAAAATACCTAAAGCATTTTTAACTTCAGATGACTAGCAAGGTTAACGTTGCTAGTCCGTGTGAGCGTCCGTGTGACTCGTTCTAGCGGCCAAATTCCTCTTGGGGTGGAGCCCCCGAGAAGCCAGACGACGCCATTGACTTCCAACGCTGCTTCCTGAGCTGTCCACACTGGTTGATTGTAAAGCGAATATGGAAATAATCGGCCAGCAGCGGCTTCCGCATTGCTTGGGTTTTTGCTTCATTTGCGTCTATGCTGAAGGTTTTGATGTCATTGTCGCGTTCAGAACGGCTCTAGGAGTTTTGCAGAAGGCTCTGCAGAGAAGGAAGCAGTATGGCACCAGCGGATGGACATATTCGATTTTGCATCTCACGTGGCTGAGTAGGCAGGAAATGGCAAGGCACTTGGTTCCACTGACCATTGTGAAAAAAGAACATCGGATGTATGATAATGATTACATTAAGACTCTTGAATATGTCTTGTTTTTTAATTTACCAATTTTTTTAAAAAATTTCTTTATAGCTTTACGACACCTGCTCTTCATCATGACTTTTTGTTACAAATCTTGGGAAAGAAATTAACTCGAAAAACCGGTAAACACATTACGGACGGAGATGTTCATTGGTAGCATGAACATCCCCTGGGCCAACAAAACCTAAGCACAACCTTCTAATGGTTTGTTGGTTTTTATGTACGTTTTACTACGCGTTCAGTTAAATTAAAAAAAAGTGGACTTAATTTTACATGGCTAGTAATATTATCGTGGCTGGTGCATGTTCGTGTGACTAGTCCCAATGGCCAATTTCTTCTTGCGAAGAAGCTTTCGGGAAGCCAGATAATATTATAATTAATTGATTTCTGAAGCTGCTTCCTGACATGTCCTGAGATGTTCAGTGGAGGGACATAATCTGTCAGCAAGATTAATCCAGTTTTGCTGGAGTCTCTGCATCACCTGCGTCAACGCCGAAGACGTCGGTGTCAATGCTGCGTTTATTTTTGCTCCAGGAACGTTGCACAAGGGTCTGTCAAGAAAGAAGATTTTTGGGCGTCAACAGGTTTTTGTCTTCTATGTTGTGTCTCACGTGTTTGGGTGGAAAGTAGTTGTCAGGTTCGATTACTAGTTTGACCAAAACATCTGGCGTATGATAACGATAACGCTGGGGCTCCGTTGGTCAACATTGGGAATGGGATCAATCTTGAATCTTCATTTTGGCCTTGAGCTTCAATTCTTTTGGTTGCACATGTTTTGTTTCTCAACTTAAACATTTTAACATGAACACTATTTCCGGTTTCTACAACCCTTCACACTATCATGACTTTTGTAACAAATTTTTTGGAAAAAAAACCAACTTACAAATTTGCTGAAATTTTAATAAATGCAGAAGTTAATCTGTAGGTAGCGTGAGCAAGCAGTTTGAGACCGTTTCTAGAATTTCGACAAAAACTGAAAAACATTTCGAAAAATTTCAGAAAAAAAATTCCTTAGGTCATAGAAGAAGCAATGGAAAAGCTGCAGCTAATTTTTAATATTCCTGTGCACGTCGAGATTTGCCGCATTAAAATTTATTGTTTTGTCATATCTTTCAATCTGAAATAGGGCTGATAAGTTAAATGTTTTGCCATTTATTGTTGCTACCCTCTTGCGAGTTTTCTTTCAAAACTTCTTGAAACTTTTGCCAAATTTTTAAAAGTTTTGAATAGCTTAACTAAAAGTTCTTATTTTGTTGTAGAGAGGATAAGAGAGCCACTCTTTTCGGTATGAGAAAATGACGGAGAATAGCGGTCAACGTAACAAATTTCTAAAAAACGGTTACTTTTTTCTGTTTAAATCAATGTTTGATGAGTAAGTACGCCTGTTAATTGGAGATCAAAGTCTTTTTGCTCTTTTGATTTTTTATCTGTAGAAACAGATGCGTATTTTTTAAGAAAATCTTGAAGTCCATTAATAAAACAAAATATCGTTTTTTTGTTATTTATTGCTTTGATAGTTTCTTACAGTCTTGAGCAATGATTCTGTTAGGTTATTAGAGGTTTAACCATGAATTGGAGTGATATTTTTGCTTCATTCTCCATTTGTTTTTATCTTCTGTAACATTGAAATGAACCCAACTTTTTTTTTCCTCTAAGTGTCTTTTCAAAAGAGTTTTCAACAAGAGGAAAATTTGTTCCTCAATCGTTGTGTTTTTTGAGATTAATATCAAAAACTTAACAGAAAGTGATAATCGGAAGCTACAGGAAATTGTAGTGTGCACAGCAAGTGCAAATATATGAAGACTATAAAACCACCCAGCTGGATAGCTGCAGAACAGTAATAATCTTCTTTTTGATAGTTCGTGTCGTTAATGTGTGCATGGATAGTTTGTATGCTCCGTATCGCTTAACCTGTGACAAAATGAATATTACCACACGGTTGTTATCGCCATCGAGAAGTTATCAAACTCCGAGGCGAAGCCGAGGTGTCATGATAACTTCGAGGGCTATAACAACCGTGTGGTAATTTTTTTAATCAATACTTGTTGCGATCATTTCAAAATTGGACACAGTTTTATTGGTTTTTCATTTTCATTTTTTGTGGAAAATTACATTTTCAAAGGAAAATGATATTTCTTCGGATCTGTTCTTCGTTTTGTCCTCATGCGCCCCCTTCCCACATAAACACACACACATACACACACACACACTTGCACACACAGACACACACACACAAACACACACGCATATGGACGCGCACACGTACACACGCACCCACGAGCGCGCACACACACGCTCACACGCACACACACACACACACACACACACACACACACACACACAGCACAAACACACCCCAAACACACACACCACACACAAACCACACACACACACACACACCACACACACGCACAAACCACACACACAACACACACACACACCGCACACACACGACACACACACACCACACACACACACACAACACACACGCCACACAAGACTACAAGTTTTTTTAGACTACAAGTTTATCAAACTGTTTCCATCATTAGAGTACGAGTTTATCACCACTCTTTTATTGCCATTGTTTATGTAGTAACAGTGGCGATAAAAGAGTCTGATAAAGTCGTAGTCTAATGCTGAGGTGTTTTTCGAGTGTCAATCGGGCACTAAAATTTATTACACTGGCAGTTTATTTAACTGCTATTATCGCAACAGGTGTTGATTAATTGGTATTGCTATCTCTGAAAATTGACGGAAATTTTGATGACAAAAACCACCATGCATTCGCCAATGCTCCTTGTCGTTCCGCAGCAATTTAAAACTGTAGATAACAGGCTTCCTGCTGCTGTCGACGTTGATTCTCAACAGGTTGTTATCAAAGATAGAAGCATTATAAATCTGTGATTTCCACCAGCTTTTGTTTCATGAAACGACATTGGAAGATACATATAAGATTTTTGTGATAAGGGACGTTGAAAACGGAATTACAAATCCTTCCCAGGTCGAGATGTGCGCTCGAAATCGTCCTGATACAGACCATTTCGAGCGCATACCTGTCCATTTTGCGCTCGAAATTACAGGGCAATTTCGAGCGCACAAGCGCACTTGAGTCTGATCAAAGGCGGATTCGAGCGCACTTGAGTCTGATCATAACCAATTTCGAGCGAACTTGAGTCTGATCATAAACAGTTCGAGCGCACTTGAGTCTGATCACAAATGGTTCAAGTTCATTTGAGTCTGATCATAAACGGTTCGATCGCATTTGAGTCTGATCGTAGGCAGTTCGAGCGTAACTGAGTCAGATCAAAAACGGTTTAAGCGCGGCTGCGTCTGATCATGAACGGTTCAAGCGCAACAGCGTCAGATTATAAACGGTCAAAGCGCAAGAAAATTGGTAGTCCTGCGGTGGAAGCTTTTCGATTAGAGAGCATTTTGAGCGCTACTGGTTCTGATCAGAACCGATTTCGAACGCAAGTGTGTCGAGGTGGTTTCCAGCGCAAGAGAAGTGATGAAGTATCTAACAAATGTCAGAAATACTTCAATCCTAATTGAAAAATCAATCTATTTAGATTTTTCCAGGATGTTTTGGGTGTGTTCCCATCCTCAACCGGGCTGGGGACCGGCTATGGCGGAGCTACAAACAAACAAATAAAAAAGATTTTAAGCAGAGCATTATAGGTAGAAAAAATTGGGCACAATCTCTCTCTCTCCGAAAAAAAAAACAAAACAAAAAATCAAAACTTCAAAAATATATAATATATAGCAAAAATTTTGCAGAAATTGTTCTCAAGGTGATACAGAAGTCTTGAGTATTTTGAGATATTCCTGTTCGTTTTAGAAGGTGTTCCCTCCTCAATCTCCCAACCCGGCTGGGGACTGGCTAAACCAGAGTTACAAACAAACAACTATGGGAGATTTTGAGCAGAGCACTAAGTGAAAAACCAGGCTAAAACTTTCTCTCCAAACAAACCAAACCGAATAAATCAAACACACAAAATCAATTTATCTCATGAATATTGTCTAATTTTTGCTGATCTCATTTTTCAAATGAGAGAGCAACTCCATACAAACACATACTCACGCACAAAAACACACACACGTACACAAACATACACATACACACATACACACAACCAAACAGACACACACGACCACACAGGAACACACACACAACCACACACAACCACACACGCACGGAGGCACAAAAACAAACACACTCAAAAAATGCTCACACATGAACGCGCACACATAAACAGATACATATACACACACACACACATTTTCACTGAGGAAGAAGTTATTATATCTCATGGTTTTAATCTATTTTTCGCTTATTTCATTTTTAAAAAGAAAGAAAACTTTTATTGGGTCAGTGAGTTGTCCAAAGTGACTCATCTTGTAAACCTAAACTATCACTAACGTTTAGACTGTAAATGATTGAAAAAATATCTCTCTAGCTTCACTGGAAAAAAATAATTTTCTGATGATTTTTATCCATTTTTCACTTATTTAATTTTTTACAAAAAGAAAAATTTTATCGGGCAAAGGAGATTTTTGAAGTAAATCATATTGTATCCCATGAATACCAATAATATGCTGATTCCGAGTCATCAAAAACGACCAATCTACTTAAGTAGGAAAAATTTACTATATCTCATGATTTTAATCTATTTTTCCCTTATTTCGTGTTCAAAAAGAGAAAAATTCTATCGGGTTAAAGACTTAACCAATGTGAATCACAATGCATACCTAGACTATCATTAAGATGTAGACTGCAAATCATCAAAAATTATCACTTGAGTTTTACGGGAAAATGTTACTATAGCTTCACTAAAAAATTAATATACGTTTTTAATGTTTCTTTCGCTTACTTATCCCGATAAACTCACCAAAGAGTCAAATGAAATAAAATATTTTATTTCCTAGTTAGGCTAGATTAAAAACTCTTGCATCTAGCAGTAATTTTATTATTTGGGACTTTGAATGTAAGGCTTAATCAGATTTGGACAAATCTTTGATCCACATGACGAAACCTATTCTCAAAAATCACAGGAAAGTCACTCTCGGCTATGAAAAATTTGCCATCAGTTCTTTTGCTCTAAAGTTCGTGAGGTTTTCTAGAGACCGTATTGAGTTCTTAAGTTCTATCGGGAGTTGGACCAATGAGTCAAAGGGAAAAAAATATTTTCATTCCTAGGCAGGCTGGATTAAAAACTCTACTTGCAGTAATTTTTTATTTGGGACTTTGAATGTAGGGCTTAATCAGATATGGACAAATCTTTGATCCACATGACAAATCCTACCCTCAAAAATCTGATTTCGCTAAACCTCCAAAATTAACCTCTTTTAACCTAACTTCTTTTCCAGTATAACTAGAATGCAAATCATTTATTTTTTTTACTATAAACTTATATTGGGGGAAATTATGTCTCATCTTTAATTGATTTTAACAACGCTTTGCTCCACTTGAAAACACCTATTTTATTTTATGCGATAACTCAGAACTAACGTCTCAAAACCCATCTTTTTCAAAGGCATGCTAGATTAAAAAACCCTCCTGCTGCACACTCCTACATATTGGGTCTCTTACCTCAAAAATTCAATCGTTTGAACAACTTAGCTTTTTGAAGAAAACATTATCACTTTCTCTTTACGGGTGAGAACAAAAATTGACACGCTTCAATTATCAAACAAAGAAACAGTTTAAAGTATAAGAGATGTATCAGTTAGTTATGTTTGTAAAGACTTAATAAAAAAATAAGGTAAACTGAATGGTTAAAAGAAAACCGAAATAGCTGGTCTCAATGACAGACAATGAAAATTCAACCACTTGCTCAACATCAGCAACAATGAAACCATAAGGCAAGGAAAGTATAAAGTAAGTTTTTAAAAAAGCGATCTTAGATAGTATTCTCAATTTTTGAATTACGCAAACTACCTGTTCGGTTTGGAAACACAGAACAAAATTTCGCCAACAATCAATCTTTTTGGATCCGTCCAACGCAACAAAATTATATGCCATTGATCCCCTTACATGAGACAATTAAAGGAAACTTAGCTAACTGAACAAAATTGAATGAGCAGTTGAAAAAATTAGTAACAGAAGGCGTTACGAAATTTTGTACAAAAAAATCAACGTGGAGCACGAAGAAATTTATAATTTAATTCTTTTCCTTGGCGAACAAACAAATTTACAAAGCATCAGAAGGCCTGAGAAGCAGAATTTGAATTAGGAGCAGCCATCTATTTTGAATCTTCCGACGCAACAAAATTGTTTACCACTAATCCTCTTCCATAAGCAGCTAGACTCAAGTGATGCGTTTCAACGTTTTCACAAAAGAGAGCCACATTTGTGTTTTTCTAGGAAGGATTGCTTTCTTCAATTTCAAAAAAGCCTTACTTTTATCAAAACTTTTCTGGTCGTGGAAGACTTTGATCGTGGAAGATCAACAACCATCCTCTTGTTGATTTGTGAAACCATTTTGGCGCGAATGCATCTCGCAAGCAGCCATTGGCCGGCATAATAACTGTGCCGTTAATGGTGCTGTCAACAAGCGGTTGACCCACCACTCAAACATAGCAGCCGAAATACAAAACAAGGGATCCACTTCCTTAAGTTGCCAAGACAGTTGCCTGAGCAGATGGAAATTGATGGGTTCCAGTCTCTTGCTTTTATCGACGATATAGAAGCGGAAATCATTATGCAATTTACCACAAAATTCTGTGTTCTTAAGAGATTCAAAAAGAAACCTTTTGGCATATACAAGCTTGTTTAGAGCAATTTTTGCTTTGCCTCGATCCTCCATGCTTATTAGGTGTAAAGTCACTCTCGACGGATATGAAAAATTTGCCATCAGTTCTATTGCTCTAGAGTTTGTGAGGTTTTCGAGAGACCGTATTGAGTTCATAAGTTCTTTCGGGAGGTGGAGTGCTGAAAGGAAACAATTAAAAATGTTTTAGATCTTTGGGAAACATTTTTTTGTAGAGATAGGCAAATAAATCCTTTTCAACGCAATGAAATTATTGATGCATTGGATCAACGAATGAAAGCAACGGTTGATTTGGAATAAGTGAGAAAATTGCATTGCAACCTAAGACCTCCTGCGTTCTAACCTCAAAATTCACTTTCTTAGCCATTTTTTGCTTTCTATGTTTTTACTCTCATTTTCAAATTCCTGGACAATGATAACGAATAAGATGTTTGAGCGCAGACTACTCTTTCGTTTCTCTGATTGCCGGTACTAAAATAAAGGTAACAGGGTACTGTGGTTCGGAAAGACTGTCGTTTCCTAGGCGGTAGTTCAGCTACAGCTATAAAAATCGGCGATGCTGAGAACAAGGATTTTTTGATTTTTCTCATCGCATTCGAACGTCAATATTTTGCTCGGCTTAAATAAATATCTTATGGAGAGAACTTTTAACAATTTGCATTAAGAGCTGTGCAAAACTCATCAAAATGAGCGATCCATTTTCACTTATCACTTTTTGTGATTGAGATTTAGCAAACATTAAAATGAATTGATTGTTAGAAATCCACGGCGTCGGTCATTGCACGATCCCCCTACAAAGCTTGATAAATCGTCAATAAGTCAAAAGAAAGTGAGTCAGAAGCGTTATAATTTGATACTTACGAAATCAATGGAACAGTCAAATTTGATGTGGAGATTTTCGCAACTTCTCTCAATCGTTGAGACGATGAAACTTTGTCAAATATTACAAGATTTTTGGTATGATTTCATTTTGAAGAACTACTGCCAGTGAGTAGCTCTGCGATCATATTTAGCAAAACCTTCCTCCGGATCAGCATTGCCGCCATCTCTGACTTCTTCGACCTCACTCTCATACTTAATTTTAGGAAAACCTGCAAAACACCAATAAGGAAGCCCTTGCTCAATCAATTCTGTAATATCAGAGACAGGAATGAAGATCGATGAAATGATTGAACAAGCTGTGAGTACTGTCAGTAACATCTATACAAAATGCAAAAAGATTGGTTCACCTCCCTCTTAGAAGACCAAATCAAAACCCCACGTAGGCTAGTAAAAAAACTGCCAAACACTGATGACATCAAAGAAACTGTAAATGAGATAATTAAAGGAAACCTAGCTAATTGGACAAAATTGAATGAGCAGCTAAAAATATCAGTAACAGTTGGCGTTGCGGAATTTTGTAGACAAAACTCCTGCATGCTCAAAACTCGGATTTGCGCCAGGAGGGAACCAGATTCAATCATTTTGGATGAAATTTGCATTCGCAGTATGTCTGAAGCCAAATTCGACTGAACTGAACAACTGCTCAAGGTGGAGCACAAACAAGTTGATAATTCAATTCTCTTCCTTAGCAGTTAAACAAATGTACAAAATATCAGAAGAACATGGAAGCAGAATTTAAATTGGGAGCAGCCCTTGGGAATTGAGAAAGTTTCTTGCAAGAGGACAAAAATTTGTGAATTATGGCTTTCCTGTCTTCCTGTCATGAGCTGCAAAAAAAAAGAAAAGCAGAGAGAGAGAGAGAGAGAGAGAGAGAGAGTGAGAGAGAGAGAGAGAGAGAGAGATAAACCTGATTTTAACAAGCGTAGGAGAAAACGCTTTAGAACTGACGCAAAATAAAATACGATTACAAAATTCTCTTAGCGATTTAGTTTTAAATACAAGAAGCGTCCCGATTTTAGATTGACAAAGAAGATTTGCTATCGCAACTGAAAAATCTAAATATGGCATTATCGGCCTAACTGAAATTTAGCTGACAACAGAAATCAGCGATAGTGAACTTTTCCTGCAAAATTATAAGCTTTACAGCAGCAACACAAAAGCCTATCTGAAGAGCAAACAAGGAAGTGTCATGATTGTCGTATGGAATAACATTACTTCTTTCCCAATTTATGTTATAAATCTCAATGACACACTAGCGTCTGCGTTTGCAGATTCGATCATGATTGTTAATGACGAGATGGTACTTGTTTTTTGTTATACCGAGTCAGAATTGATTAACATAACCATTTCTACTGTTCTCTAACCAACGGTGAGTGGAGAGAGATACAAGTCATAGCAGTAGGAAAATTTAATCCTACTTCTGTCAACTGCAACCATTATAGTCTGCCGACTTATATCAGAAACAAGTGGTCAATCTATCTGATTAAAAAAAATTTAATCCCGTTTTTTGCTCACCTAATTTTGCTAAAAACTCAATGAATTAAATATTTGTTAAGAATGACAGTATAGTTTTGGATGTTAAATGCGGCGACTCTCTGCTCAATATTTTTAGTTAATCTGACCATATACATATATTATTAGATCTTAACCTAAGGCCTGCTAAAAACTAATGGCTAAAAACATTGTGCAACTGTTGATTTGCAGATGTTGAGTTTCTGTAAATGAGATTGTGCTTTTATGTTGATTGAAAAGAAAATCTGAGACATAATTTTTTTTGTCTCACTTGCTATAGCAACTGTGACAAGATGCTCAGCCAGTAGTATCATTGTGTATTCTAGCCGGACACAAATTTCACACCAGGACGGAATAAGCAAATGTCTAATTGAACCCACTGGATGACGCCTGCCATATCTCATCGAAGAAATCTTATAATAGTTCATTTAAACAGAATTTACTAGGCAACATTGATTCAATGAAACTCAGGTTGTAAACGTCGAGGAACAGTCTATCAGAAGAAAAAGGCCTAGACCAGCAATTTTATCAATCAAAACTAAACTCACAAAACTCTCAAGCCATGTACAAGCACTGTACAAGCTTATAAAAAGCACCGTCAGTTCTGTCTCAGGTTTTACGGAAAAAAGATGTAGCAAACTGTGACGCCCAGAAAACTTGAAGTTTTGGGATTGTTAGACGTATCAAAGTCATCTGGTCTTGATAATTTGCCTGCATTTGTCCTTAGGATCTGCGCGAAAGAACTTGCGAAATCAATCTTCAAGTTATAAAGAATATTTAGGCGCCTCGGAACCTATCCTAATGCATGAAAAATAGGAGCAGTTAAGGTCGTTGGGACGCTGCGGATTTCATCTGTTATTAGAAAAAATCTTGAACTTTAAAAATATCACTTAGAGTTTTGAGCTGCTGGTTATTGTGAACATCCGTTAAAACATGCAAGAAAATACACTCCATCCTTCTAGAGATACGCCCAATAGAAACTAGATTATCTCTATTAAGAAGTAATAGTCTTTTAAAGGAATGCGCAGGATAAATTCAACGCGCGGATGAATGGTTTGCTCTTCTCCCCAACTGCAGTACAAGGCACGTTTTCTAGTATCTATGCAAGTACACTGCTTTACAAGTACAGCCACAACGCATATTGTGACAAGAAGATCCCGCCTCAACTGCCAGGCTGTGTTCTGTAAATGTCCCCTAGTAGCGGTTCCTTGATTATAGGTATGTGGGTGATGAACTCACCGCTACATGCAACCCCTAATTTGACACTCAATCCATATAAAATAAGACTTTGTATGGGTTGAGTTTCATGAGGTTGCTCTCGTGGTTTGCTATATTGAATTTTGGTAGATTTATTCTGAGATTATCCACTTCTAAATTTCTAAGTTCATCAAATTCGCACATAAAAAGCTCCTTTTGTTTCCGCAGCTGACAATCAGGCCAACATCCAAACAAAATTATTTAATTCAAAGACCGGTAAGCTTATAGTATATAGCACTTTAATTTTCCGTGGCTATATCTCCTAGACCGTAGATAACCACATAAATAAATGTTATGAATAAATACGCCACCAAATCCTCTTTCAAGATTGTTAGATTTACAATGACAAACAGTTTTTTTATTTGATTTGAGTTGACTATGCACGTACTTAAAATCCATCGTAGAAAGAAAAAAATGCATTTTGCGAGGCGTA
This sequence comes from Convolutriloba macropyga, assembly GCF_964194025.1. NCBI lineage: Eukaryota > Metazoa > Xenacoelomorpha > Acoela > Convolutidae > Convolutriloba > Convolutriloba macropyga. The sequence continues at coordinate 40,219,624 of NC_134473.1, read as the reverse complement.
TGAATTTATAACTTGCAATTTAGAATTGATGAGCGTATCGTGAAATTCGATACAAGATTCTATAGATCCTGTCATACAGACTGTATATTAATACAAACATCCATTACCGTATTTAATTTAAACTCATCTTCAAGTGCAGTTAATTAGTTCAATTTATCTTTATCTTAATTTCAGTCATCTGTTTTGATTCAATTTCCGGTTTCGTCATGTTCTAGACAAAAAACTGTCTATTCACGTTGTAAACAAATGTCAACTTCCAATCTTATCACGTGATCACCTTATGATCACGTTAACTTCCTTTCTGATCTAATTTGTTAATATAATTTCGTTGTCTTATTTGTGCTGCTTGAAATCAAATTTTTAGGACAAAAAAACTAAGACAAGTATTAATAAGTTGACACGAGCGTTGAGTTAATCTCTCTTACCCAAAGAGAACAAAACTCGCAGAAAATAAATCTCGCACTTTGACTACATCTTTTGAAACCGATCACAACCAACCTTTCTTACAATTTTTTTTTGGAGCAGCAGGAGACTTTTGTGGTGGAGTGTTACTTTTGGATTCGAGGAGTAGAACTTTCATTGGGGTGTGAACGGACGAAATAAACTGTGGAGGAGATCAAACCAATTTCTCCTTCTCACCTCATTTTTTTCGATAGTTGCCCGAAGATTGGTTTTTCATGGCTTTATCAAATTCACACAGCAATTCCATGGTCTCAGGCAAAAACGAAATTAATAAAAGAAGCAAAAAATGCGATTTTTGTATGACGCTATTCTTCTTATCGTTAACGTAACAAAAGAGAAACAACCAAAAGGAACCCAATTGCAATGTTCGTGAGAGAATTTTATTCTCATCGTTAACAACATTCAAAAACAAACACATTAGGAAAAATAAAAGCCTTAGGGAACACATACGCATTAACAAAAAACAATTGTTTTTCCTAAATATGACAAGAGGCCAAAAGGTAAAAAAGACGGTTAATAGCAATGAAAATTCACTGATTTCGGATAATGTTAACGTGCCTTTAATATTCAAGGAATAAATGCTGCGAAACTTAGACCGGAAAAACAGATTTCAATCATTTTGAGTGAGACAAAAACTTCGTCAGGTCAGACACAACAAAAGCAAAACCAAACTGATCATGATTGTGATCTAGTTTTTGAATTTTTACTCATACAACCCTCTTCTACCCTGATAAAAAGGCAACTTATATAAACTAGTTGTACTCGACCATCAATCAAACAAAAAACATGCACGATACAAAGAGTAGGGCCCAAACTTTGTGGAACGGGTATGCTGTAGATCAATTTGGGAACACTCTCAAATTAGTAGTCAATTATCATCAAGTTAGAGTTTTCCCCATGATATTGCAGCCTGCATTCAAGAGCTAGTTCCTGCCACAAACAGCAAAAATGTGCTGAAATTAACATCTCTCAGAACACGGCAATATTGAATTTAAACGCCCTCCCAGACATTAAAACGATATGCAAGACAAAATACCTACAGTCCGCTTTCTTCATTTCAAATTTCGGCTAAGATGGTCTGAAATGCTAATACCTATCCTTGGGGGCTGTGTTTCTCTGCCAAGTTCCCCCGAAAAATGGAACAAACTCTGTGCAATAAGCAAGTGCAATCTGCGTGCAAACAACAGAAGGGGAAGAATCACAAACAGCAGCAGAAACGGTTCATGTCAGCAAAATAGCGCTTGAAGAATGTCGACTAAGCTGGGCTATGGTTCGAAGCAGAATCAATACTCAATGGAACTACTTGCTGCACGTGCAAAATCTCTTTGCCTCCAGACCAATTTTGACTTTTTGAAAAAATTTTGTCTTTCCAAATGCCATCTGAGAATTTCATCTGGTAATTCGCATCGCGAATTCCTAGTTTTGAGTTTAAAATTCAAAATCTAATTTAATAAAGATGAAATCGCAACGCTACTGCCTACACTGAGAATCTGAAAATCAAACGCAGCACAATCGGTTCAAGATAAGCTTCAGCAGGTCCCTTCATTGCACAATTGTAAGTTCAGTGCAAGCATTACAGAACATGTTGATAAGAATATATGGACCTTGTTATCAACACGACCTTCAAAATTTTTTAATCTCTGCAAATATTTTTCTGTAGATTGATTGAATCACCGCGGGTTTTCCAATGTTTGTATGAATCAAGCATTTTGATTTACTTTTTACTTCATGCTCTTTAGATTTTTCAATCCGTTTGAAGAAGCCTGAGTTTTTTCGCTATTATAACCTTGATGACATGGACAGAGTAATTTGATTAGAATTGATATTTTAATGACGGAAAGGTTGAGATCAGGGAAGAGGTCATGTTCAATTAATTTTACAGTTCAATTGGAACAACTTTTAGGACCGCATCTTCTGTGCAACCGTTTTTACTCTTTTTTGGAGTTACCAAATGTCAGCTTCCTTTCACGAATCTCTTTTACACGAAGAGAACAAAATTGGCGGAGAATATATCTTGAATTTTTACACGTTTTGAAACTGAACATATACTACCTTTTTAGTTTTTTTAAACTGAACATCATCAAGAGACTCTTTTGATGGAGTGTTACTTTTGGATTCAAGGAGTAGAATTTCATTGGGAGAGTCAACGGACAAAATAAACTGGTGAGATCAAGCCAAATTCTCCCCCTCTCCTTTTTTTCGATGGTTGATCGAAAATTTTCTTTTCAAGGCTTTATCAAATTCACAGCAATTCCATGGTCTTAGGCAAAAACAAAATTAAAGAAAAGAAACCACATAATGCATTTTTTGTATGAAGCTATTCCTCTTATCGCTAAGAGGTTTTTCTTATTATTATTAACAGCATTAAAAAACGAACAGATTACGAAAATTAAACGCGTTAGGAAACACATACGCATTAAGAAAAAAATACAAATGTTTTTTTAATAAACATGACAAGAAACCAAAAGAAAAAAAGACGGTTAATAGCAAAGAAAGTCCCTGATTTCGGATATTGTTAAAGTGCCTTCAACCTCCAGGGAAAAATAATGCTGATTCTAAACGGGAAAAACAGATTTTAATAATTCTGAATGAGACCAAGACTTTGTCACGTCTGACACAAAAAATGCAAAACTTAACTGTTGATGATTTTGTTTTGCGTTTTTGATTTTCTACTCATACATTCCTCTTCTACCCTGACAAAAAAAGACAACTTATATAAAGTAGTTGTATTTGACCATCAATCAGACACAAAAAACCAAAACGATATGAAGAGTGGGTCCCGAATTTTGAGGAATGGGTATGCTGTAGATCAATTTGGGCATAATCTCAATTTAGTAGTCAATTGTCAACAAGTTAGAAAATTTACCATGACATTGCAGCCCGTAATGAGAAGCTAGTTCCTGCCGCAAACAGCGAAGGAAGTTCCGAAAGTAACACCTCCAAAAACACGGCTAATTTGAATCTAAACCCCCTCCCAGGCATTTAAACGATTTGCAAGAAAAATAACTACAGTCCGCTTTCTTCATATCAAGTTACGACTAAGATGGCCTGAAATGCTAATACCTATTGTTGAGGGCTGTATTTCTCTACCAATTTCTTCATAAAAATGGAACAAACTCTGTGCAAAAAGCAAGTGCAATCTGCGCTGAAGCAACTGAGGGGAAATACACAAACAGCCGCAGAAACGGCTCATGTTAGGTACAATTGAGCGTTGGCAGAATGGCGACTAAGCTGGTCTATGGTTCAAAGCAGAATCAATACACAATGGGTTTGCTTGCAGCACTTGTAAAATCTCTCTGCTTTCAAGGCCAATTGGGACGTGCTGCAAAAATCTCGTCTTTGGATGGATTGGCCCCTGGTAACAAAGAAGCGCTGAAAGAGTTGATGAACTTGCATCCCGCCAAGGTGCCATCAAGTGAAATGGATGATTACAGTGATTATGCTTAGCCTTTGATTACACATTTACAATATTTCTCAAACTATGCAGCAGCTGGTCCATGCGAAATTCAATCTGAGCACCTTCTACAATTTGTAACGTGCGCAGTCCCCGATCAGTCAAAAAGTTTATTTAGTGAATTTCGCTGGCAGAAAGAAGCTCCCCAGTATTGTTGCTCCAACTTTTTGCTCTGCTTAGCGTACAGCGCTGAAAAAAACACAGAGGCCAGTTTTGAGGCTGTTGAACTTTTGTTTATCCAAAAAACTCAGCGTGGTATTAAATGCGTTGCTGGAAGCATTGTGCACGGAACAAAGAAACTTGGGCCTACTTCAAATGGACATCAAAAACGCTTACAATTCCATGACAAAAAAAGCAGTGTGTTAGATGCAACGCAAAAATTCTTTCCCACTTTAGCCCTTTTGCTTCTTTTTTGTATTCTCAGCACAACAAGTTCTTTTTTAAAGCAAATCAAATTCAAAGTCAACCAGAAGTCCAACAAGGAGACCCTCTGTGGCCCTTACTGTTTTGTTTAGCACTTTGGCCTATCATCAAAAAACTTGACAAGGAGTTACCAAATCCTATGCAAAATTGTTGGTGAATTGATGATGGAATTATAGCAGAAATGGAAAAAGAGCTAATTGAATCATTAAAAATTGCATCAACTCATGGTAAAAAGTGTGGCCTTGAACTCAGAAGATACAAGTGTGAGTTGTGGCCAACCAGGTGTTTTATTGCTGTTAATAGCGGGGTAAAGAGAAACAACCAATCAGGAATCGCAGTCTTGGGCTCAGCAATCGGAACACCCAATTTTGTTGCCTTTTTCGGAACAATGGTTCGAAAAAGTCGCTAAAGTATCAGACAGTCCAGGTTATTTAGAGGACCCTCAGTGCGCTCTTGTAGTTTTGCGTAGCTGTGTGAGGGCACCTAAATTGATGTATTTGTTAATATGCAAAACTCCGTCCCTGAGTGTAACAAAATACATGTAAAATTTGATCAACTCCAACAATAACTACTGAAAATGGATTATGTTCTGTAATAAGCAATAATTCATGGGACCAAGCATGCCTCCCAATAAGGAAAACAAGAGCTGGAGTTTGTCGTCCTCTGAACCAATTCAAAGCTGCTTATATAGGATCCTTATCTCAATCTGCAAATATACTAGAACAAACAAATTACTGATTCAAATAAATATGGTTCGAACATATTAAAGATGGTCTGATTGCTAACACCTATAATTAAGGGCTGTGTTTCTCAACCAAGTTCCCCGGAAGATTGAAAGAAAAAATTTTTGCAATAGGCAAAAGCGCTCTGTGCGCTAGCAACAGAGATGGGAAGAAGCACAAACAGCAGCAAGAACGGCTGATGTTAAATAGATTTAAGCGTTGGAAGATAGGCGACTAAGCTGGGCTATGGTTCGAAGCAGAATCTTGACTCAATGGAATTGCTTGCAGTACGTGAAAATCTCTCTGACTTAATAAAGAAACGCTGAAAGAGTTGATGAATTTGCATCCAGCAGAGGTGCCGTTGAGTGAAAATGATGATTGCAGTAATTATGCTTATCAGTTTGACGAAGCGTCCTTGTTTACACAATTGCAGTCTTTCTCATATTCTGCAGCAGCCTGTTCAGGCCAAATGTACTTTGAGCACCTTCTACATGCCGTAACGAGCGCAATTCCCAATCAGTCGAAAAATCTAATAAAACCATACAAAATTAGTGAATTTGGCCAGCAGAGGACAACTGCCCCCTTTATTTGATCCAATTTTTTGCTCTGCTTCGCTTGCAGCGCTGAAGAAGACAAAAAAGGTGTACGACCAATCGCTGTGGCAGAAGTTTTTTGAAGCCTCATAGTCAAATGTTTTGCGCAAGAGGCCAGTTCTGAGTATATTGAAATTTCGTATATCCAAAAATCTCAGAGTGGTAGTGAAATGCGTTGCTGGAAGCATTGTGCACGCAACAAACAACTTGGCGTGGCAGGTATATGCGGTGCTCAAAGCATTGTACATGCAACAAAAGAAATTTTCCAAAAGTTATTGAGCAACAAAAAAAGCAGACCTACTTCAGATCGACCTCGAAAAAGCTCTCAATTCCATTACGCAAAGCAGTGTTTTAGATGCAGTGCGAAACTTCAATCCAACTTCAGCTCCTTTTGCTTCTATTTGCTATTCTCAGCACAGCATGCTCTTCTTTAATTCAACTCACATTTAAAGTCAATCAGGAGTCCAACAGGTGACCTTACTGTTTTCTTTAGCACTTTGGCTGATTATCAGAGATCTCGACATTAAAATACCAGGTCTTATGAAGAATTCTTGGTACTTTGATTATGGATTTATAGCAAGATCGGAAGAGGAGCTACGTGAATCATTGGAAATTTCATCAATTATTGGTAACAAGTTTGGCCTTGAACACAGAAGAGACAAGTTCGGGTTGTGGTCAACCACGTGTTTTGTTGCTGTTGATAGCAGGATAAAGAGAAACAGCCAATCAGGAATCGAGATCTTGGGCGCAGCAATCGGAACACCCAATTTTGTTGCATCGTTTTTCGGAAAAACGGGTTAAAAACTCGAGAAAGTATCTGACAAACCAATCTTTTTAGTGGACCATTAGTGCGCTCATGGAATTTTGCGTAGCTGTCTGAATGCGCCTAACTGGTTTCTTTGTTGAGATGCAAAAAATCGTTCCCTGAATGTAACAAAATACTTGAAAAATTTGATCGACTTTAACGAATAAATTTTGAAAAGATATTGGGTTCTGTAATCAGCAATAATTCATGGGACCAAGAATGCCGGTCAAAAAACAAAATAAGAGCTAAGCTGGAGCTCGACGTTATTTGAGCCAGTTCAAAGCTTTTTATGTTGGTTCCTTATATCAGTCAGCAAACATAGTAGAACAAAATACTGGACTGAACCCAAATCACGAAAGTAGTTTCACAGATTTAGTGGAAGATTTTAGCACTTTGATAGTTCCTCAATTGACGCAAAAAAAATAAAGAACAATTTGACGATACGGCTCTAAGCAACCTTCTTGAAGGTCAAATCTCCAACAGAGAAAAAACTTCACTGATATCGCTTTCCCAATCTAAATCAAGAGCTCGGTTGACGTCAGCGCCTATCCCTGCTCTTGTCTTACACCTTCATTCTCACGAGTTTGGAGTTGCTCCGGAATACCGTTTAGGAATTCCACTCTATGAATCGGAAAGGAGATGTCCATATTGTCGGTGAGCTAATTTGGACATATTTGAAGATTATGCCGTCTCATGTCACGGGCGTGGCGATAACATCTCTCGGCATGGTAGAGTACGAAACACACTTGATCGTCGGCCACTTTTTCCCCTGTATGTGAGCAAAAATATCTTCTGCCGGAAAACAATTCAAGACCAAGCGACGTCTATTCGCCCAGTTTTTTACCAGGACAGCCCGCAGCTTTAGATATCACCATTACATTCTCACTGCAAGCCAGCCTTATCTCAGATGCAGCGAGGACATGTGGTTTTGCTCTATACTTAGCGGAAGACAAAAGAATTGGGCATTATTACCAGAAGTGCAGTGGTATGGGCATCCACTTCATGCCATTGGCGTCAGATACTTTTGGCGGGCTATCCGAAACAAGGCGGAAAAGTTTTAAAAAATTAGCTCTTTTATCTGATGACAGAGGTTTCCAGCCCCCAGGCCTATCAGTAGCCTTCAATCGCCTCACTCAAGAGGTATCAATAAGTGCCAAGCGTGGCTCAGCTTCAATGATGATTGCAAGAGATTCGCGATTAACAATTAGAAATGATGGGGACTGTCGCATTCAATTACGCCGCTATGCCCAATGAGAGGATCAAGAAAGTCCGGTTCAAGAACTCACTAATCTCAAGTGATACCGGACTCACTTCAACTTATTAGAGTTCGTCCTATTAAAAGCGTTTGCACGGCTTCTTCCTATTAAAAATTTTTTTCATTTTGACAGATTCCAATTTAAAGGTGTGTAGATGGTTATTCAACAGGAACATTTTTGTGAATCGTCGTTTGTTGCGAATTGCTATCAAACATTTTCTCACAGCTGTGATAAATTGCAATTGTTTTTTTCCTTTTTAGCAACATCCTTCTCAATTATTTTTTTGACCCTTTCATTGTTTGGTTTCTGCAAGAAATTAAGTTTTCCAACGCCTGACTTCTGAATTTTGCATGGTTTTATTTGCCATCTTTCCAAAAATGCTCCTATGTCACCCTCTGGTTGCTTTAACGTAGTTATCTTCTCTTATCCTAATCCCTTACTTGAGAACATGAGCATCACTAATCTATTCAGGACAAACAAAAGAATTGAATTAAACTGGAGGACTCTCAAATTGGTTGTTAGAATGGCCGTTGTGAAGACATTCTGCAGTAATTCTTTAGCGTATAAGGTTCAATATTTAAAATTAAATCAGCATCATCATTGCATGTAAATTTTTGATCTCAATTTTTCAAAGAGATCTTTTATCTGAAATGGCAATTTGCCAACGTCTGCTTCTAAAGGAAGAGTTTTTTATTTTCTCTCCTCGCAAAGTTAATGAATTTTTGACATGCGAACTCGATTGAAAAAGTGTGTAGTAACGAGTTCCTCTGTAGCTTTTATATATGTCTGGCACAGCAAATTTAGAAAAAATAGACGCCTGAGATTTATGTTGATTGATGTTATCTTAAATTTACAGTTCAGTGCTATAGAGTCAATGAACAATGGATACCTTAGCAGTTTCAATTAGAAGTTCACTTTTAATAGAGTTTACGCCTAGCTGCTTTCTCTGAAATCTCACAACTTTTAGGAGCTGATTTTTACGTGTACTATCATTTTAATAATCCTTGTACGGTGGAGGAATATTTCGCATCTATTTAAAAAATCTGGCTAGAGATATAAACAAAATAATTCGTATTTCAAAAAAGAAGTAATTGCATTGAATTAGGAAGAAAGATTTAAGAGCTTTGATGTGTCAAACCCGTGCTGTTAATTTTGATATTTGGTGAACTCTAACTTGCAATCAAAATCCGTTTTGCAAAAGTTCTTCCCGCTAGCAAGCTTTTTTTTAAATTTTCGCAGACACAAATTTAACAGTGTAAAGTGTGTTATGAAGCAGTAGCAATTTTGTGGTGCGTTGATTGTTGTTAATTTCTATCATACATTTTGTGACTGCTGTGTTATATTGATAAATGAATACAAAAAGTTTTTGACAATTGTTTTGTCTTACTTAATGCCATCTTTCTCAAAAATTTAATGCGATCCTTTAATTGTTCAAATTTTTGTGTAACCAATTAATTTTTTCAACGCATGAATCCCTTTTTTGCGTAGTCATAGTAGCCATCTTTCTAAGTGCTCTTTTATGTCACCAAATTTTGATTTTGACGTAAATATCTTTAATCCCATTTTTTGCATGGAAACATGTGTACTACTAATGTATTCAAAACCATCAATAGAGTTTTATCTCACTGAAAGGACTTTACACCTGCTCGTAAGTATGGGAAATTGGAAAACCTTCTACAGTACATATTTTGCAATAAAAAAGTTATTGACAAATATTTTAGCAATACCGTTGCACGAAAATTTGACATCAATTCTCAACAAAATAGGCTAAATTTTACGCAATGGCAGCTCACTAACGTCTGCACTAGGTCCTTGCTTCTAGAGGAAAATATTTTAGCCTCCCTCCTTGTGAAGTTGCAGTAATCTTTACAGGCAGGCTAAATTGAAAAAGTGTGCAGTAACGTGATCCTACGTAGCTTGTTAATCTGTGTGGTACCGCAAATTTAGAATAGTTGACGCGTGAGATGTCATGATCGATATTATTGTGAAAACACAAAGCTCACTGCTATAATTTTATTGTTGAATTTTGAAATAGATACCACTTATAGCTTTTTTCTGCAATATCAAAAGCGTCAGGAGATTTTTTTTCTGGTACTATCATTTTAAAGGTCCGTATACGATGGACAAATTGCTAAAAATTTATTCAAAATATCTAGCTAAAGATCTCAGAATAATAACTCGTATTTAAAAAAAGATGCCAGAATTTAATTGAATTAGAAAGACAGATTTAAGTCTTTTTATGTGTCAAAAGCGTGCTAACAATATTGATATTTGGTGAATTATAGCCTGTAATCGAAATCCGCTTTGCAAGGGCTCTTCTTGTTAACATTTAAATTTACTTTTAGCAGATTACAATTTAACAGTTTAAATTGTGTTATGCAGCAATAACGAATTTATGGTGCGCCGTATGTTGCTAAATTCCATCATACAATTTCTGTATTGAAATGATAAACGAACCCAAAAAAGTTTTTGACAATTGTTTTGTCTTAGTTAATGCTATATTTCTGAAACAATTTTTGCAATTATCAATTGTTTGAATTTTTGTGCTGCGAAATTAATTTTTTAACGCCTGATTCTTTTTTTGCGTTGTCTTTATAGCCATCTTTCTAATCAATCTTTTGTGTCACTCACTTTTGTTTTTGAGATAAATATCTTTGTTCCGAGATTTTCTGCCCAGGAATATATGCAGAGCTGATCTATTCAAAACAATCAACAGAGTTTTATCACATTGGAAGAAGGATTTTCCACCTTCTTGTAAGGATGGGCAATTGGAAGACCTTCTACAGTACATATTTTGCGATAGATTTTTATGAATAAAAACATAGCAACATCAAAACATGAAATATTGATCTCAATTCTCAAAAAGGCTAATTTTTACGCAATGACAGTTCACTAACTTCTGCACTAGGTACTTTCATCTAAAATAAAAGTATTTCAGCCTCCCTCCTCCCTCCTTGTGACGTTAGTGTAATCTTTACAAGCAGACTAGATTTAAAAAATGTGTGGTAACGTGTTTCTAGGTAGCTTGTTATTATGTGTGGTAAAGCAAATTGAAAAAACTAGACGCGTTTGCTGATTGATATTATTGTTGAATTACAAAGCACACTGCTAAAAAACTCATGAATACTGAATACCATAGCAGCTTTAAATTATTATTAATTTTTGAAATAGATTCCACTTATTGTTTTTTCTGCAATGTCAAATACGTTAGGAGCCTGTTTATACTGCTACCATCATTTTAAAGGTCCACATACAATGGACAAATTGATAACATTCATTCAAAATATCTAGCCACAGATCTCAAAAAAAAAATTCATATTACAAAAATGATGCCAAAAAAACTCAGTGAACAAGAAAGATAGATTTAATCTTTTTTATGTGTCAAAAACGTGCTAATATTATTGATCTTCGGTGAACTATAGCCTGCAATCGAGAACTGCTTTGCAAGGGCTCTTCATGTTAGCATTTTTTTTACTTATAGCAGATAACAATTTAACAGTGTAAGGAGTGTTACGCAGCAGTAACGAAATTGTGTTGAGTCGTTTGCTGCCAATTGCTATCATAGGTTTTCTGACTGCTGTGTTAAATTGATAAAAGAACTGAAAAAATTTTTTGACAAATGTTTTATCTTATTTAATGCCATCCTTCTCAAAAATTTACTGAGATCTTTTAATTGTTCAAATTTTTGTGCTACGAATTATTTTTTTAGCTCTTGTATTTACGTAGTCTTAATAGCCATCTTATTAAGTACTCTTTTATGCCTACTTGTTTTTATTTTGACCTAAATATATTTGATCCTAGTTTTTCGCATAAAAACATATGTACCGCTAATGTATTCAAAACATTTTAGAGAGTTTATTCACATTGGAAGAACTTTGCACCTGCTCTTAAATATGGGCAATTGGAAGACCTTCTACAGTACATATTTTGCGATAAAAAATTCAAAATTATTTCAGCAATAACATTGCATGAAGTTTTGATTTCAGTTCTCAGCAAAAAGGTTTATTTTTGCGCAATGGCAATTCACTAACGTGTGCACTAGGTCCCTGCTTCGAAAAGATTTTCTGATCGATATTATTGTGAAATTACAGAGCTCACTGATAAAAAAAATTATGAAAACATGATGAAATAGCAGCTTCAATTTTTTGCTGTGTTAATGAGTGGATTCCGCTTAGCGTTTTTTCTGCAAAATCAAAACCATTAAGAGCTTGCTTTTACTAGTAATGTCACTTTATAAGTCCGTAACTGATGGTTAAAAAGCTAAATTGCATTCATAATATCTACCTGCAGATCTCAAAATAATAATTTGTTTTTGAAAAATGATGCAAAGAAATTTACTGAATAAAGAAGACAGATTTAAGCTTTTTGATGTGTCTCAATTGTGCTAATAATATTGATTTTGCGTGAAGTACAGCCTGCGATCAAAATCTGCCTTGCAAGGGCTCTTCCTGCTAGCAAATTTTTTCATTTTTAGCAGATAACATTTTAACAACCTAAATTGTGTTATGCAGCATTAACGATTTTGTGGTGACAGTGATTACTGTAATCTTTACAAGCAGACTAGAATGAAAAAGTGAATATTAAGGAGTTTCTACGCAGATTGTATATATGTGTGGTACAGCAAAGAGTTCACTGCCATAATACTTATGAATACTGGATACCAAAGCAGCTTCTTTTATTATTTATTTTCGAAGTAGATTCCGCTTATTGTTTTTTTCTGCAATGTCAAAAACGTTAGGAGCTTGTTTTTACTGGTATCATTATAATAAAGGTCCTTATACGATGGAAAAATTGCTAAAATTTATCCAAAATATCTAGCTACAGATCTCAAAAAAATAATTTGTTTTACAAAAATCATGCTAGAAAATTTTCTGAATTAGAAAGACAGAATTAAGTATTTTGATGTGCCAAAAGTGTGCTAACAATATTGATCTTTGGTGAATTATAGCCTGCAATCAAAATCCGCTTTGCAAGGACTCTTCCTGCTAACATTTATATTTTCTTTTAGCAGATTACAATTTAACGTTGTAAAGTGTGTTATGCATCACTACCGAATTTGTGGTGCGCCGTTTGTTGATAAATTCCACCATTCAATTTCTGTCTGCTGTGTTAAGCTGATAAACAAACCCAAAAAAAGATTTTTGCAATTGTTTTATCTTATTTAATGCCATCCTTCTCAAAAATTTACTGAGATCTTTTAATTGTTCAAATTTTTGTGCTACGAATTATTTTTTTAGCTCTTGTATTTACGTAGTCTTAATAGCCATCTTATTAAGTACTCTTTTATGCCTACTTGTTTTTATTTTGACCTAAATATATTTGATCCTAGTTTTTCGCATAAAAACATATGTACCGCTAATGTATTCAAAACATTTTAGAGAGTTTATTCACATTGGAAGAACTTTGCACCTGCTCTTAAATATGGGCAATTGGAAGACCTTCTACAGTACATATTTTGCGATAAAAAATTCAAAATTATTTCAGCAATAACATTGCATGAAGTTTTGATTTCAGTTCTCAGCAAAAAGGTTTATTTTTGCGCAATGGCAATTCACTAACGTGTGCACTAGGTCCCTGCTTCGAAAAGATTTTCTGATCGATATTATTGTGAAATTACAGAGCTCACTGATAAAAAAAATTATGAAAACATGATGAAATAGCAGCTTCAATTTTTTGCTGTGTTAATGAGTGGATTCCGCTTAGCGTTTTTTCTGCAAAATCAAAACCATTAAGAGCTTGCTTTTACTAGTAATGTCACTTTATAAGTCCGTAACTGATGGTTAAAAAGCTAAATTGCATTCATAATATCTACCTGCAGATCTCAAAATAATAATTTGTTTTTGAAAAATGATGCAAAGAAATTTACTGAATAAAGAAGACAGATTTAAGCTTTTTGATGTGTCTCAATTGTGCTAATAATATTGATTTTGCGTGAAGTACAGCCTGCGATCAAAATCTGCCTTGCAAGGGCTCTTCCTGCTAGCAAATTTTTTCATTTTTAGCAGATAACATTTTAACAACCTAAATTGTGTTATGCAGCATTAACGATTTTGTGGTGACAGTGATTACTGTAATCTTTACAAGCAGACTAGAATGAAAAAGTGAATATTAAGGAGTTTCTACGCAGATTGTATATATGTGTGGTACAGCAAAGAGTTCACTGCCATAATACTTATGAATACTGGATACCAAAGCAGCTTCTTTTATTATTTATTTTCGAAGTAGATTCCGCTTATTGTTTTTTTCTGCAATGTCAAAAACGTTAGGAGCTTGTTTTTACTGGTATCATTATAATAAAGGTCCTTATACGATGGAAAAATTGCTAAAATTTATCCAAAATATCTAGCTACAGATCTCAAAAAAATAATTTGTTTTACAAAAATCATGCTAGAAAATTTTCTGAATTAGAAAGACAGAATTAAGTATTTTGATGTGCCAAAAGTGTGCTAACAATATTGATCTTTGGTGAATTATAGCCTGCAATCAAAATCCGCTTTGCAAGGACTCTTCCTGCTAACATTTATATTTTCTTTTAGCAGATCACAATTTAACGTTGTAAAGTGTGTTATGCATCACTACCGAATTTGTGGTGCGCCGTTTGTTGATAAATTCCACCATTCAATTTCTGTCTGCTGTGTTAAGCTGATAAACAAACCCAAAAAAAGATTTTTGCAATTGTTTTGTCTGATTTGATGACATCTTTCTCAAAAAATTAAAGCAATTATTTAAATGTTCAAGTTTTTGTACTACAAATAAAATTTTTTAACAACTGACTCTCTTTTTTGCAAGGTCCTAATGGCCATCTTTCTAAGTACTCTTTTATGTCGCCTACTTTTCGTTTTGACGTAACTAGCTTTGATCCTAATTTCTTGCACAGTAACATTGGTACCGCTAACCTACTCAAAACAATCAACAGAATTATATCACATTGGAAAGAGATTCCACCTGCTCGTAAGTATGGGCATTCAAAGACCTTCCACAATACATATTTATGCAAAAAATTAATCAAAAGTTATCTTAGAAAAATTTTTGCTTGAGATATTGATCTCATTTCTCAACACAAACGTTTATTTTAACGCAATGGTAGTTTACTAACGTGTGCACTAGGCCCATGCTTCGAAAGGATTTTTTGATTAAATTTATTGTGAAATTAAAGAGCTCACTGCTAATGAAATTATGAAGACTGGATAACATAGCAGCTTCAATCGATTGTTAATTTTGAAATAGATTCCGGTTACTGCTTATTTCTGCAAAGTTAAAAATGTTAAAAATGTATTCAAAGTATTTAGCTACCGATCTAAGAATAAAAATTTGTTTTTGAAAAATGATGCAAAAAAATACTGAAATAAGAAGACAGATTTATGATTTTTGATGTGTCTCAATCGTGCGTGCTAATAATGTTGATTTTGTGTGAACTATAGCCTGCAATTGAAATCTGCTTTGCAAGGGCTCTTCCTGCTAGCATTTTTTTTTCATTTTTAGCAGATAACAATTTATCAACGTAAAGTGTGTTATGCAGCAGTAACGATTTTGTGGTGTGCGTTTGTTGCTAATTTCCATCTTATAATTTTTGATGGCTGTTTTAAATCGTTAATTGAACTCAAAAAGGTTTTTGGCAATTGTTTTGTCTAATTTAATGCCATTCTTCTCGAAAATTTAATGCAATCTTTTATTTGTTCAAATTTTTATGTTACCAATTATCTTTTTTTATTTCTTGACTCTTGTATTTATCTGGTCTTAATAGCCATCTTTGTAATCATTTTTTTGTCACCCACTATGTCACCCGCTTTTATTTATGAGGTAAATATTTTTTTCCTGAGTTTTCCTAGTTTTTTGCCTAAGAACATGTGTAGCGCTAAACTATTCAAAACAACCAGCAGAATTTCATTGAAATTGGAAGGATTTTTCATCTGCTTGTAAGGATGGGCAATTGAAAGTCCTTCGACATTACAAAATTTGCTATAAAAAATTATATAAAAAAATATTAGCAACACCATTGCATGAAATTTGGATCTCAATCCTCAATAAAAAGGCTAATTTTTACGCAATGGCAGTTTTCTAGCGTCTGCGCTAGGTCTTTGCATCTAAATGAAAAAATTTTAACCTCCGTCCTTGTGACATTGCTGTAATCTTTACCAGCAGACTAGATTGAAAAAGTGAATATTAACAATTTCCTACGCAGCTTGTATATATGTGCGGTGCAGCAAAGTTAGGAATGTAGACGCGTGAGATTTGCGGACTGATATTACTTTGAATTCACAGAGTTCACTGCTATAAAACTGATGAATACTGATACCAGAGCACCTTCATTTTATTATTTACATTTGCAATAGGTTCCACTTATTGCTTTTTTCTGCAATGAAAAAACATTTAGGAGCTTGTTTTTACTGGTACTACTATATAAGGTCCTTATACGATAGACAAATTGTTAAAATTTATTCCAAAATGTCTAGCTACAGATTGCAGAATAAAAATTCGTATTAAAAAAAGATGACAAAAAAATCTTCGAATTAGAAAGACAGATTTTTTAGATAAAATTTTAGATGTGTCAAAACCGTGCTAATATTATTGATCTTTGGTGAAATATTGCCTGCAATCGAAAACTGCTTTGCAAGGGCTCTTCCTGCTACCAATTTGTTTACTTATATCATATAACACTTTAACACTGTAAGGTGTGTTACGCAGCAGTAACGAATTTGTGGTTAGTCGTTTGTTGCCAAATGCTATCATACCAATTCTGACTGCTGTGTTAAATTGATGAATGAATCAACTAAATTGATGAATTGGTAAAAAAAATTTAGCAATTGTTTTCTCTTTTTTAATGCCATGTTTCTCAAAAATTTAATGCAACCTTTTAATTGTTCAAGTTTTTATAATACAAATTCCCCTTTTTTACACCTGACTCTCTTTTTGCATGGTCGTAATAGCCATCTTTCTAAAAACTCTTTTATGTCGCCTACTTTGGGTTTTGACGTAATTAGCTTTGGTCCTAGTTTTTTGCATAGGAACATTTCTATCGCTAATCGACTCAAAGCATTATATCACATTGGAAAGACATTCCACCTGCTCGTAAGTATGGGCAATTGAAAGACCTTCCTGAATACATTTTTATGCAAAAAAAATTATCAAACATTATCTTAGAAAAATCTTTGCTTGATACGTCGATCTCATTTCTCAACAAAAAGGCTTATTTTTACGCAATGGCAGTTTATTAACGTGTGCACTAGGTCCATGCTTCGAAAAGATTTTCTGATCGATTTTATTGTGAAATTACAAAGCTCACTGCTATAAAGTTTATGAATACTGAATACCATAGCAGCTTCAATTTGTTAAATTTTGAAATAGATTGCACTTATCACTTTTTTCTGCATTGTCAAAACCGTTATGAGCTAGTACTACTTTTTTTAACTAGTACTATTATTTTAAAAGTCCGTACACGATGGACAAATATCTATAATGTGTTCAAAATATCTAGGTAAGGATCTCAGAAAAAAATCCGTATTTCAAAAATGATGGCAAAAAATTCATTGATGTACGAACACGGATTTAAGTGTTTTGATTTGTGAGACCTGTGCTAATAATATCGATCTTTGTTGAACTATAGCCTGCAATCGAAATCTGCTTTGCGAGGTTTCCTCCTGCTAGCAAACTTTCTTACTTTTAGCAGATAACAATTCAATAGTGTAAGTGTGTTTTGCAGCTGTAACAAATTGGTGATGCGTCGATTGTTGCTAATTTTCATCATGCAAGTTTTCTTTGCTGTGTTAAATTGATAAAAAGAACTCAAAAAAGTTTTTGGCAATTGTTTTGTCTTTTTTAATGCAATCCTTCTAAAAATTTCATACGATCTTTTAATTGTTCAAACATTTGCGCTACCAATTAGGTTTTTTAACGCCTGTTATCTGATTTTGCGCGGTCATAGCAATCTTTCTACGTACTCTTTTATGTGACCAACTGTTAATTTTGACTGAGTTATCTTTTTTTTATCTTATTTTCTTGCATGGCAAAATGTGTACCGCTAATCAGTTTAAAACAATCAACCAAATTTAATAACATTGGAAGTATATTCTAACTGCCCGTAATGACAATTAATTGGAAGACCTTCTAGAGTACTTAATTTGATACAAAATTTTATTTAATATTAATTGCATGAAATTTTGATCTTAATTCTCCACAAAAACGATCATATTTATGCACTGGCGGTTTACTAACGTCTGCACTAGGTCCACGCTTCGGAAAGACTTTCTGATCGACTTTCTTGTGAAATTACAAAGCTCACTGCTATAAAACTTATGAATACTGAATACCATAGCAGCTTCAATTTAATGTTAAATTTTGAAACAGATTGCACTTATCACTTTTTTTCTGCATTGTCAAAACCGTTATGAGCTAGTTCTACTTTTTTTACTATTACTATCATTTTAAAAGTCCATACACGATAGACAAATATCTAAAATGTGTTCAAAATATCTAGGTAAAGATCTCAGAAAAAAATCCGTATTTCAGAAATGATGACAAAAAGTTCATTGAAGTAGGAAGACGGATTTAAGTGTTTTGATTTGTGAGACCCGTGCTAATAATATCGATCGTTGTTGAACTATAGCCTGCAATCGAAATCTGCTTTGCGAGGGTTCTTCCTGATAGCAAACTTTCTTACTTTTAGCAGATAATAATTCAATAATGTAAGTGTGTTTTGCAGCTGTAACAAATTGGTGATGCGTCGTTCCTTGCTAATTTTCATCATGCAAGTTTTCACTGCTGTGTTAAATTGATAAAATAACTCAAAAAAGTTTTTGGCAATTGTTTTGTCTTATTTAATGCAATCCTTCTCAAAATTTGATACGATCTTTTAATTGTTCAAACATTTGCGCTACCAATTAAGTTTTATAACGCCTGTTATCTAATTTTGCGTGGTCTTAGCGACATTTCTACGTACTCCTTTATGTGACCAACTGTTAATTTTGACTGAGTTATCTTTTTTATCTTATTTTCTTGCATGGCAAAATGTGTACCGCTAATCAGTTTAAAACAATCAACCAAATTTAATAACTTTGGAAGTATTTTCTAACTGCCCGTAATGACAATCAATTGGAAGACCTTCTAGAGTACATAATTTGATACAAAAAAATCTTATTTAAAATTACTTGCACGAAATTGTGATCTTAATTCTCCCCAAAACCATCATATTTACGCACTGGCGGTTTACTAATGTCTGCACTAGGTCCATGCTTCTAAAGAAAGAGTAAATTAGCCTCCCTCCTTGTGAACTTACTGGAATTTTAACAAGCAGACTAAATTGAAAAAGTGCGTTAAAACGTGTTTCTACGTAGCTTGTATATATGTGTGGCACAGCAAGATTAGAAAAGTAGACTCGTAAGAATAATTCATTGATATTTTTGTGACATTAAAGAGCCCACTGCTATTAAACTTATGAATACTGAATACCATAGCAGCTTCAATTTATTGTTAAATTTTGAAACAGATTGCACTTATCACTTTTTTTCTGCATTGTCAAAACCGTTATAAGCTAGTTCTACTTTTTTTTACTATTACTATCATTTTAAAAGTCCATACACGATAGACAAATATCTAAAATGTGTTCAAAATATCTAGGTAAAGATCTCAGAAAAAATCCGTATTTCAGAAATGATGACAAAAAGTTCATTGAAGTAGGAAGACGTATTTAAGTGTTTTGATTTGTGAGACCCGTGCTAATAATATCGATCGTTGTTGAACTATAGCCTGCAATCGAAATCTGCTTTGCGAGGGTTCTCCCTGATAGCAAACTTTCTTAATTTTAGCAGATAATAATTCAATAATGTAAGTGTGTTTTGCAGCTGTAACAAATTGGTGATGCGTCGTTCGTTGCTAATTTTCATTATGCAAGTTTTCACTGCAGTGTTAAATTGATAAAAGAACTCAAAAAAGTTTTTGGCAATTGTTTTGTCTTATTTAATGCAATGCTTCTCAAAATTTGATACGATCTTTTAATTGTTCAAACATTTGCGCTACCAATTAAGTTTTGTAACGCCCGTTATCTAATTTTGCGCGGTCTTAGCGACCTTTCTACGTACTCCTTTATGTGACCAACTGTTAATTTTGACTGAGTTTTCTTTTTTTATCTTATTTTCTTGCATGGCAAAATGTGTACCGCTAATCAGTTTAAAACAATCAACCAAATTTAATAACTTTGGAAGTATTTTCTAACTGCCCGTAATGACAATCAATTGGAAGACCTTCTAGAGTACATAATTTGATACAAAAAAATCTTATTTAAAATTAATTGCATGAAATTGTGATCTTAATTCTCCACAAAAACGATCATATTTACGCACTGGCGGTTTACTAATGTCTGCACTAGGTCCATGCTTCTAAAGAAAGAGTAAATTAGCCTCCCTCCTTGTGAACTTACTGGAATTTTAACAAGCAGTCTAAATTGAAAAAATGCGTTAAAACGTGTTTCTACGTAGCTTGTATATTTGTGTGGCACAGCAAGATTAGAAAAGAAGACTCGTAAGAATAATTCATTGATATTTTTGTGACATTAAAGAGCCCACTGCTATTGAACTTAAGAATACTGGATGCCATAGCAGCTTCAATTTTTTGCTATCATGTGGAGTGGATTCCATTTTTAGCGCTTTTTTCTGCTATGTCAAAACCGTTAGGAGCTTGTTTTTCTGAATACTATCATTTTATAAGTCCATGTACGATGAACAAATAGCTATCATGTACTCAAAAAATCTAGCAACAGATGTCAGAACAAAAATTTGTATTTCAAAAATGGTGCCAAAAACAATTCACTGAACTAGGAAGACAGATTAAACTATTTTGATGTGTCAAACCTGTGCTAAAAATTTTGATCGTTGGCTAACTATAGCCTGCAATTGAAATCTGCTTTGCAAGGGCTCTTCCTGCTAGCAATTTTTTGATTTTAGCAGATAAGGTCTCAACAGTGTAAAGTGTTTTATGCAACATTAAAAATGTTTTTTGGTGAGTCCTCTAATGCTAATTTCCATCACAGATTTTCTGACTGTTGTGTTAAATTAATAACTGAATTCAAAAAGATTTTTGGCAATTGTTATGCCTTATTTAATGCCATTCTTCTCAAAAAACTAATGCGATCCTTTGACTGTTCAACTTGTTGTGCTACCAATTAAATTTTATAATGCCTGATTCTTGATTTTGTGTGGTCTTAAAAGCCATCTTTCTTAGTAGTCTTTTATGTCAACCACTGTTGGTTATGACATAGATATCTTCTTTGAACTTATTTGCTTGCATGGGATCATGTGTACCGCTAATCTGTAAAAAACAATCAACAGAGTTGTATCATATGGGAAAGACAATCCCCCTGCTCGTAAGTATGGGCAATTTAAAGACCTTCCACAGCAATTTTTTTGCAAAAAAATTAACACAAATATTGTTCGCAACATTTTTGTTTGAAAAGTCGATTTCATTTCTAAACCAAAAAGGCTCATTTTTACTAAATGATAGTTTACTAACGTTTGTACTAGAACCATGCTTCTAAAAACAACTTTAGCCTCGCTACTCGTGAAGTTAATGATTTCTTTAAATGTAGACTAGATTGAAAGGTGATTAGTAACTAGCTCATACGTAGCTTGTAAGAATTTCTTATTCAGCAAGTTTAGGAGAGTAGAAACTAGACATTTACTGATCGATCCTATTGTAAGTTTACAGAGTTCACTGCTATATAACTCAAGAATACTGGATACCATAACAGTTCTCATAAAATATAATCTTTGAAACAGATTGCTCTTAGCAATTTTCCTCAGTTTCAAAGTTGATAGAAGCTCTTTTACCATCACTATCATTTTAAGAGTTCGTATGGGATTGATGGAAATCCAGCATTTGCTCAAAATGTCTAGCTAAAGATATCAAATAAACAATTTGTAGTTCAAAATGGTGCCGTGACTAAATTCACTGAATTAAAAGGACAGATTTAAGAAGTTTGATATATCAAACTCGTGCTATTTACATTGATTTTGGTGAACTAAAACATGCAGTTAAAATCCGCTTTGGAAGGGCTCTTCTCGTTAGCAAGATTTCTGCTTTTGGCTCTTATCATTGTAAAGTGTGCTATGCAGCAGTAGCAGTTTTGTGATTGTCATACAGATTTCGTTACTGTACTTGAAATGAAATTGCGTTGCCGATATAGGACTTTTCTCACTACAAAATTATTGACTTTTTCGCGGAGCAATTTCACTATTCATTTTGTTTTTTGAAAATCCGTTATCTGAGTTCCATTTATGAGTGCTATTAGCGCCGCTAAATTAGCTTTAATTTCCAAACTTGTATTTTGCTTAGCGAAATAAGATCTATTCTAATATTGTGAAATTTTGTTTTTCGCGGGGCGAATTTCGGAATGAAAGAGATGCAACTAAACTAGAATTCAGATTCGACAAGAATGATTAAATTAAGATTAACAGAATGTGATCAGCAATTTGATCATGACTAAATTTCACAAGTTGCGGCAAACAGAATAACTAGACAGCATGAACAGACAATTTTTTCAAGAAAAGATGTAAACAAAGTTAACAAGCATGAAATGATGAAGATTTGATTATTAAACAGGAAATGAACAAATGAGAACTATAAATTGATGAAATTGAACTAGATTAAAATAACTAAAACTAAAAGGATTTAGTACTCCTAAATCGATAGCCCCATCCATACTAATTCATACTATATCACCTTTCCCCCTCGACAAAAATAAACAACGAAGTAGTTTATCAAGAAATTAATAACATATTTGCTGGTTACTATTATGTTACTAATACAAGGTAACTCTAATGTTTATGAAAGTTTTTAATCAGACTCGCTTTCATAGATCCTCTCCGCCTCACCAAATGTCCTTGATGTTTCTGGCCCTTCATAATTTGGGGAAATACAGTATTGGATCGGGTATGTTTGTACCGGTGAACAAGGGTTTACTGTATAATCAGACTCTACAATTTGATTTCTGGCTGCAATTTTTTGAATCGTAGAGACGATTGA
This sequence comes from Convolutriloba macropyga, assembly GCF_964194025.1. Lineage (NCBI taxonomy): Eukaryota > Metazoa > Xenacoelomorpha > Acoela > Convolutidae > Convolutriloba > Convolutriloba macropyga. The sequence continues at coordinate 40,196,897 of NC_134473.1, read as the reverse complement.
TTTATTTTGTTTTTGAGTTTGCTTGATTAACTGTCGTCGTTTTTGACGCGAAGGTGCCGAAGATGATGACGTGGCAGGGGAACATTTTTTGTGTGGAAGCAGTTTGAGTGGAAGCTAAGGACTCGTCATATTCTGTAATTGACGGGGAGGATCTTTTTCTTGTCTGTGTTGGTTGGAAAGATTCAGTAGTTTTAGTTGCTGCTTTTCTCTTGGGTCTTGTTGGTGGCTCCGCAATTACAATTGACGTAAGCGGAAGCTCCATTGGCGGCGCAAAATCAGTTACACTTTCAGTTGGTGGCTGTTGTGGTGCGGGTACTAAGGTTTTCTTTGGCTTTCTTTGGTTTTACAGAATATGACGAGTCCTTGTCACGTTAGAGTGAATTGACGAAACTTCGCTGACATCATCTGCGATTTTCTTATGCTTCATCTTTTTATTGCACTCCAACTTTTTTCTCGCCTCTCTCTCTCTCTCTCTCTCTCTCTCTCTTTGATTACTGATGTGTAGGCGACTGTTTTGATTACTGATGATCCAGGCGCCAGAACCTCGTAGAGACCATAGAGGCTTTTCTTTGATCTTTTGCTCTTGGGTTTCTTCTTTGCTAGTTTTACTGTAAGTGAGGCCTCCGTTCTTGGCACTGCCAGACCAACATCTGGATGAGGAATTACACGAGATTCGTTATCGGGATCCGCGTTGCTCCGTCGGACCGCATCTTTGCTTAACTTGTCTTTATTTTGTTCCAGCTGGATGTCACTTCTTGCTTCTGTGTCCCATTTGTCCTCCGAGATCAGCTCTTCCCAACGAACTGTCTCCATGTCTAAATATTTACTCAAAATTCGTTTATATGTGAGACTACTAGGATCAGGTTGGGTTGAAATATTACTTAATGGAGTATTCGCTTTTCTGCCAAAGTGTGCCTCAAATGGTGATATATTTATAGTCTTTTGGCGGCATATACGTAGTTGATAAATAAAAGAATTTATCGATGCTTTCAAATTAAATTGATTTCGCGCCACCGTTTTATTAAAAGCTAAACAATTCTTGATTGTTTGAATTAGCATTTCAACAAGTCCAATTGCTCTGTGGTCGTGTATTGGAGCTTAAAAGTATACTATTTTGATTACAAATTGCTTTAATTTGGGGACCAGTTTGGCACCGCGCTTGGTTTAATCTAATAGAACGAGGTATTTCGTGTAGCAAAACATATTCTTGAAGGAATTTCAAAATATTATCTGCTTTTGCTCTATCAAATACCTCCGCAGTCGGAAGATTAGAAAATCGATCTATACATGCAAGGAAGTAGACTTCTTGATTCTTTTCATTATAGATTGGTCCGCCAAAATCAATTGGAATTTCTTCATTTGGTACTTTGCATAATTTTAATGGTGCCCATTAGCTAGCGGGAATAAGAGACTTTAAATTTTTACCAATTTTGACACAAGGGTTGCATTTTGCCCTTTTTGTGATGATATCACGATGCATGTACGGCCACCATGCATGTGTCGCCATGTCCGTCTTCCCCAACTCCCTGGATGCGTTGCATGTATCGCCTCCACGTAAGCTTCCTTGATAGATTTGGGTATGACGATGCAATCGTCAATACAGACACATTTTTAACATGAAGGTCCATCCAAAAACTATGGATTTAAGGGCTTATCTGTCGGCATCTGCCCTCGGTTTCTGCCAGTACACAGTCCCTGATCTCCTTTAGAATCGCGCCTTTAAGGTGAGGCTTCGCATCAGGGTAATCCATAATGTTTTAGACAATGCGAAGTTAGAGGCGTCCGTATATAGGTCATCAGGGGACGGCGAAGGAGCTGTAGTGGTGTCTCTGTGGCGTCCATGGTGTTGCTGGCACTGCGGGAGCTCTGTGGATTGGCCTGCTTTGTCTGCAAACCTTACTTTCGATGGTGTTGAATGCTTCACTTGCATGAGAGTTTCGTCGTCTGAGTTTGACATCATTAATACGTTTTGAAATTTACTGGCAATTCGTTGAAAATTATTTAAATTTTTGTTCGACTGATTTCTGGAGTGATTTAAGGCAAAAAACGAGCTTGGAATGTTTGCTGTCTCGATTTGGGTATTAGAATTTAAGTTATTTGGTGCTGATTTGCCAATTGTATTATCATTTTCCGTAATCGCAGAATATTCTCGATTTCGCAGTGCAAATCCACTGCTTAATTTGTTATTGGAATGAAGAGTATTTGAGGCTTGTTTTATAAATGGATTTTGCGCCGCAAAGTTAGTGTAATTCTCCGCATTTAATAAGAAGCGTTTCTCGCTGCGTTTAATCACGTCCAATTTAGCAACTATGAATTGCTCATCATAAGCAGATATATTAACAGCTTTTTGCTGTTTGTCGCGTGAGATATAATCAACAAGTCCCATTTTTGATCCGGGTAGATGATCGATCGCAAAATCAAAAGGTAATAATCTATCGACCCAACGTGTTAATCGACTATTATAAGATTTGTTAGCTCTCTTTTCTCTCATGATAGATAGCAAAGCCCTGTGATCAGTAATTACAGTGAATGGCTTACCATAAAGATAGTAATTAAAGTGTTCGATGGAGCAAACAACACCTAATAACTCAAGCTCATTGATGCTATAACGATCTTCTACAGAATTTAAAAATTGTGATGCAAAAACTACGGTGTGCCAAACGTTTGGAGTTCTTTGCTCTAATGCACAACAAGAGCCTTTACGTGAGGCATCGCATTTTATACGGGATTCTAGATCGGGGTTAAAATGCTTATTTTCCGTTGCTTCAGCAATCTTTTGTTTTATCAGCTTGAATTGTTCTTCATCTTCATCTGTCCAAAAAAATTTTGCATTTTTCTTAAGAAGAGGTCTACGTGGAAAACACAGTTGTGATAGATTGGGAATAAATTTTCCCAGATGATGAACTGATCCCATAAAGGATCGTAGATTTTTGAGATTTGAGGGTGTTGATAATTTTTCGATTGCATCAGTTTTCTTTGATAATGGTGTTATGCCTGTTTGAGTGATGCTGTGCCCGAGTCATTCAATTTTGTCTTTTGCAAAATGGCATTTTGCAAGTTTGATTCGAACATTTTCTTGATCTAAATTTATTAAGCATTTTGCCGTACGAGATCGAAATCGAGATTTTCGTTCTTCAATTTTGTCTCTATTTACTATCAATATATGGTCTAGAAAACAGAATGTATTAGTTAGGCCGGCGAGTGTACAGTCAATTGCTTTTTGAAATTCGGCTGGCATATCCGTTAGTCTGTAAAATCCCGTTTTGAAACGAAAAGTGACGGTCATATCTCCGCTTATTGGATTAAGGTTTCAATGGCGGGCCGTATCGTTATGTAAATTTAATTGACTATAAGCATACTGCGAATTGAGTGTCGTAAAGTAAGCTGTTTCTTGCGGTGCAGTTGACAGTGTTTGTGAGATCGTTTGAAATAGCAATTCGAAATTTGTCATCTGGTACTTGTTTTTGTGAATAGCTTAGTTCAAGATTTTGGAGTCTAAGGCTATTTTGACTGATTGGTCTTTTTTGACTGTTATAACTATTGGAGATATGAAAAACTGGTCAGAACAGTTTGTTAATTTTTCTATATGTCCTTCATTTAACAATTTTTCGAGTTCAATTTTTATATTTGGTTGAAGATGAATTGGGATTTTTCTCCCTTTTTGGTGCGTGACACGATAATTTCTGTGAAATTTTGAATTAACTGTATGATGTTTCGATTTTCCTATTCTTGAGATGAGCTCCAGAAATACTTTTGCCAGTGATTTTTTTATTGCACAAGGAGTTTCTATGTTGTTTACCTCTATCTTCGGGCAAGGTTTTTGTTAACTTGTTATCCCCAATTGACCAAAAAGGTCACGTCCAAGAATGGGTCTAAACCGTCCGCAACTACCGTGATTTTTGTTTTTTTTTAATTTTCCAATCATTACATCGAACTGGCGTTTTTAATGTTCCTAATGTTTCGACTATATCATTAGGAAAACAATTCAGTTCGAGTGGTTTTTTCTCCGACCATTGTGATTGTGCACAATTAAACATTTTTTCCTTGGCAAGTGACATATTGATTATAGTGCAACCACTACCAGAATCGAGGAGCAAATGACAATTCGTGTTTCCATTTTTTATCGTCATATTTTGTAGTGCAGTAGGCGTTGTGTTAATACTTTCTACCATTGCAACGTAATTATCGTCTGAAGAATCGTAGTCAGAATTAAATTGTTCATTATAGTTTATATAATTAACATTTTGATTCTCCGAATGTGTGCTTTGTTCTGTAATTTCAGCAGTTTCTACATTATTGACGCGATTATCTTGGCGAGAGTTTCGTGTAATATTTTGTTTTTTGCGACATACCTTTGCGAAGTGGTTGAGTAGACCACAATGATTGCATTACTTACCCAGAGCAGGGCAATCTTGACGATGTGTTGGAGTCCAAACTTGGCCACATCCTCTACAATGATCAATCGCTGCTCGATTGACTGCTACTCTGCGTGATGGATTTGCGCGTGCTTTCGCGCCGCAAAATCTATTGAAAGATTGTATAGCAATGATTGCACTGCCTGTTGCGCTGATATTGTTGTTGTTGTGGAATGAAATCCGTTGTTGATTTTGATGACCCATCTCAATGTTTACAGCTATACTGAGGGCTCATTCTGGGTCGACTGAGTCCCGAAGGAAATCACGTTGAATATCGTCATCCAACATATTCGTCATGAAGATGTCTCTGATTATCACTTCTTCTCGATTTTCGAAGTTACATTTTTCCGCCAATTCTTTCAGGATGCTGTAGAATTGTTCTACTTTTTCACTTTTTCTGTTTTTTTGAGAAAAACACATAGCGATCAAAGGTGATATTTCTGGGACGAATGAAAGCTATTTCCATCATCTACCAGAGATTGAGGGTAGTGAGTTCGTAGATGTTATCATTCGGAAATTTTTGTGTTAGTAGACGTCTTCCCTCTTTTCCGATACTGAGATACAGGAGTGAAACACATTTTTGGTCACATAGATGCCATGTTCGTTCTCCACACAAAACGCTTGCCTCCGTTATTTTTTGGCATTTCAGTTCCCATTGAAGCTTCAGTTGATTGTTCCTGATTTGTCTGTCTCTTTCCGTATCTTCTGTTGCATCTTCGATAGCCAATTCATATTTCGGCTCAACAGCTAATCGTACAGTTGTTGGTTTTGGTTGGAGAGGCGTATCTAGCGTGATGTTCTCTCGTGCGAGGATTGCAAGTTTTACTTGAATTCGCCACGTCTCCCAAGTTAATGGAGGATCCGTATTAGGCCGTTCCCAAAATGGCCTCTATTGACAGCGGTGTCTTCCTAGATTCTCGAGCTGACTGCGCCATGTCATACAGATTTCGTTACTGTACTCGAAATGAAATTGAGGTGCCGATTTAAGAGTTTTGTCACTACAAAAATATTGGCTGTTTCGCGGAGCGAATTCACTATTAATTTTGTTTTTTGAAAATCCGTTATCTGAGTTCCATTTATGAGTGCTATTAGCGCCGCTAAATTAGCTTTAATTTCCAAACTTGTATTTCGCTTAGCGAAATGAGATCTATTCTAATATTGTGAAGTTTAGTTCTTCGCGGGGCAAATTTCGGAATGAAAGAGATGCAATTAAACTTGAATTCAGATTCGACAAGAATGATTAAATTAAGATTAACAGAATGTGATCAGCAATTCGATCATGACTAAATTTTACAAGTTGCGGCAAACAGAAAAACTAGACAGCATGAACAGACAATTATTTCAGGAAAATATGTAAACAGATTTAACAAGCATGAAATGATGAAGATTTGATCTGCAAACAGGAAATGAACAAATGAGAACTAAAAATTGATGAAATTGATGAACTAGATTAAAATAAATAAAATAAAAGGATTTAGTACTCCTAAATCGATAGCCCCATGCATACTAATTCATATATCACAGTGATGTGTGGTTTGTTGCTAATTTTTACCATACAATTTATGACTGCTTTGTTAAATTGATGAATGGACTCGTACAAAATTTTTGGTCATTGTTTTGTTTAACTAATGCCATCTTTTTCAAACATTTAATGCAATTCTCTAATTTTTGAATCATTCTTTTACCTTTTGAATGTTTTTATGCCTGACTTCTTGATTTTTGTGGACTTTGACTTCATAGTCTCTAGTCTCTTTCATGTGAAAAGTGTAGCGCTCTTCTATTCAAAACAATGAAGTTTCGTGCAGTTTCGTCTTGATTTTGCATGGTCTTTGTAGCCATTTTTCCAAATATACTGTCATGTCACCCACTTTTGGCTTTTGTTGTAGTTATCGTCCTCAAACTTATCTTCTTGCTGGGGAACATTTGTAGTGCTGATCTATTCAAAACAATCGGCAGAATTTAATTAAATTGGAAGGAAATTCCAACTGCCCATAAGGACGGTTAATTGGAAGGTTTTCTAGAGTACATACCTTGATGCAAAAAAAAAATTTTAAGTAAATTACTTCGGCAACATCATTGCATGAAAATTTGATCTCAATTCTCATGAAAAAAGCTACTTTTTAATTCAATGGCAGTTTTCTAAAGTCTGCAAAAGGCACATGCTTCTAAAGAAAAACTTTCCAGCCTCGCTCCTCATGAAGTTAATGAAATATTTACAAGAAGACTAGATTGAAAAGGTGAGTGGAAACGAGACTCTACGGAGCTTGTAAATATTTCTGATACAGCACGTTTAGGAAAGTAGACTGCTGACGGCTCATGAACACTGGACAACATAGCAAATTTAATTAGATGTTAATTTTTGAAACAGATTCAGTTTGGTGCTTTTTTCTACAATATCAAAACTGTTAGAAGCTTATATTCACTATTACTATCATTTTAAAACTCCACGCATACGATGGATGAATGTATAGCATGCATTCAAAATATCTAAATACAGATCTCAAAATAACAATACGTATTTCAAAAAAGATGTGATTTCATTGAATTAGGAAGACAGACTTCAGAAAGTTGATATGTCAATCCCGGTCTGAATGTAATGATTTTTGTTGAAGCACTATAACTGGCTGTCAAAACCCGCTTTGCAAAACCTCTTCCCGCTAGCACGATTTCTAATTTTAGCAGATTCAATTTTAAAAGTGTAATGGGTGTAATGCTACAGTAGCAATTAGGTGGTGCGTAGTTTGTTGCTAATTTCTATCATAAAATTTTGGACTGCTTTTTAAATTGACAAATGAAATCACACAATTTTCTGACAATTAATTTTTCATATTTAGTGTCATTTTTCTCAAATACTTAGTGCGATCCTTTGTTTGTATTTTTGTGCGTTCATTTAAATGTTTTAACGCCTGATTCTTGATTTTGTGTGGTCTTAGTAGCCATCTTTCGAAATACACTTTTAAGTCACCCACTGTTGGTTTTGACGTAAATATCTTCCTCCATCCCAGTTTCTTGCACGGGAAATTGTGTAATGCTAATCTATTCGAAACAACCAGCAGAGTTTAAGTACATTAAGGACTTTCCAACTTCCCGAAAGGATGGGCAATTGAAAGACCTTCTATAGTACAAAACAATAAAGAAAACTAACTGAGCAACATTATCGGATAACAATTTGATCTCAATTTTTGACAAAAGGCCCATTTTCATGCAATGGCAGTTTGCTAACATCTGCACTAGGTCCATGCTTCTGAGGAAAGACACTTTTAGTCTCGCTGCTCCTAAAGATAATGAATTCTTTATAAGTAGACTGGACTGAAAAAGTGAGTAGTAGGGAATTGCTAAGTAGCTTGTAAGTATGTCTGGTACAGCAACTTCAAGAAATAAGACCTGTCATATTTCTTGATTGATATTGTTGTGAACTTACAGAGTTCACTGCTATAAAACCTATGAATACTGGATACCATAGCAGCTTTATTTTTTTTTTAATTTCTGAAATACATTCCGCTTAATGCTTTTTTCTGCAATGTCAAAACCGAAGCTCGTTTTTTCCAGTACTTTTGTTTTAAAAGTCGGTATACGGTGGAAAAATATCCAAATTGTACTCAAAATATCTAGCTAGAGATCTCAGAATAGCAATTCGCATTTCAAAAGAGCTGACAGATGTAATTTCATTGAATTAGGAAGACAGATTTCAGAAAATTGATATGTCAATCCCGGTCTGAATGTATTGATTTTTGTTGAAGCACTATAACTTGCTGTCAAAACCTGATTTGCAAGAGCTCTTTCCGCTAGCACGTTTTATAATTTTAGCAGATTCAATTTTAAAAATGTAATGGGTGTAATGATACAGTAACAATCAGGTGGTTCGTGGTTTGTTGCTATTTTCAGTATTTCGTATTTCAAAGTTGATGCCAAAAATTTGCTGAATTAGGAAGACAAATTTAAGTATTTTGATGTGTGAGACCCGTGCTATCAATATTGATCTTTGGTGAACTATAACCTGCAACATAAATCCGCTTCGCAAGGGCTCTTCCCGCTAACAAGTTTCCTACTCTAAGAAGATATTATTAGCAGATCTAAGCTTCTAATAATATTGAACTTCGGTGAACGATAGCCTGCAATCGAGAACTGCTTTACCAGGGCTCTTCATGTTAGCAATTTTTTTACTTATAGCAGATAACAATTTACCATTGTAAAGTGTGTTATGCAGCAGTAACAGTTTTGTGGTGCGTCGTTTGTTGCTAATTTCTATCATACAAACTTTCTCTGCTCTGTTCAAATGATTAATGAACTCAAATGATGTCTTTTGGCAATTCTTTTGTCTTTATTAATATTATCCTTCTCAAATTTTTAATGCGATCTTTTGATTGTTCGCGTTTCTTGATTTTGTAGGTCTTAATAGCAGTTTTTACAAACTTGATCTTATTTCACCTACTTCTGGTTCTGACGTAAATATCATTGATCATAGTTTCTTGCATAGTAACATGTGCAGCGCTAATCTGCTCAAAACTGTCAACAGAATATAATCACATTCGAAGGGTTTTCGAACTGCTTGTAAAGTTGGGTGACTAAAAGGCCTTCTTCAGTAAATAATTTGCGCAAAATTTTTTTTAAAATTAACTCAATAACATTATTGCATAAAATTTTGTTTTCAAAAGCTCCTTTATTTGCAATGGCATTTGCTAACGTCTGGACTAGACTAATTCTCTCTTAATGAATTGTTTACATGTAGATTAGATTGAAAAGGTGAGTCGAGTTCTTACGTAGCTTGTAAAAATGTTTTGTATCGCAAGTTTGAGAAAGTAGGCGCCTGCGATTCCCTGATCAATTTTATAGTGAATATACAGAGTTCACTTCTATAAAATAAAAAATACTGAATTTAATAGAAAATCTAATAAAATCAGCTTTTGAACCAGATTCCGCTCAGCCATTTTTTCTTCAATTAAAAAATTGTTAGAGGCTGGTTTTTTACTATTACTATCATTGTAAAAGTCCGTATTACAAGTATGGATGTCTAGCACTTATCCAAATTAACTTGTTGCAGATCTCAAGGAATACAGTTGTAGTTCAAAAACGATGCCAGAACTAATTTCTCTGAATTAGGAAGACAGCTTTAAGATGTTTGATATGTAAAACCCGTGCTATTAACCTTGATCTTCGATGAACTAAAACACGCAATCGAAATCCACTTTGGAAGGGCTCTTCCTGTTAGCAAGTTTTCTTTTTTTTCAGTTTCCAGTCTAACAGTGTAGAGTGTGCTATGCAGCAGTGACAGTTTTGTAATGCGTCGTTTGTTGCTAATTTCTATCATACCATTTCTGACTGCTGTGTTAAATTGATAAGTGGACTCAAAGAAAGTTGTTGGCAATTGCTTATTTATTTAATGCAAATCTTCTAAAATATATAACGCAATTATTTGATTTTTTGAAGTTTTGTTGCACAATTTAAGTTTCTTAGTGCCTGGCTTCTTGATTTTGCGTGGTCCTAATAGTCATATTTCCAAATATGCTCTTTTCTCATCAATGTTATGTTCCAAAAACGCTCTTATGTCACCATTATGCTCTTATGTCGCCAATGTTTGGTCAAAGTTTTTGTGAAATTACAGAGTTCACTTCTATAAAGATTAAGAAAAATGAATACGAAAGAAGTTCTAATAAAAGTCAACTTTTGAAACGGATTCTACTCAGCAATTTTTCTTCAATTACAACATTGTTAGAAGCTTGTTTTTTAATATTATTATCATTAAGAGTTCATATAACAAGGATAGATGTCTAGCATTTATTCAAACTATTTTGTTACGGATCTCAAAAAAAACAGTTGTAGTCCAAAAATGATGCCAGACCTAATTTCACTGAATTAGGAAGACAGATTGAAGAGGTTTGATATGTAAAACTTGTTCTATTAATCTTGATCTTTGGTGAAGTATAACATGCAAAAGAAATCCACTTTAGAAGAGCACTACCTGTTAGCAAATTTTCTATGTTTTTCAGATACCAGTTTAACTAATTTCTATCTTACAATTTCTGACCGCTGTGGTGTTAAGTTTATAAATGGACTCAAAAAAAGTTGTTGGCAATGGCTTGTTTATTTAATGCAATCCTTCTTAAATATTTCAGGCGACTCTTTGAGTTTTGAAAATTTGTTGTACAATTTAAATTTTTTAAGGCCTGGCTTCTTGATTTTGTGTGGTCTTAATAGTCATCTTTCCAAATATGCTCTTTTTCCACCGGTTCTATGTTCCAAAAATGCTCTTATGTCACCAATATGCTCTTATGTCACCAATATCTGGTCAAAGTTATTGTGAAATTACAGAGTTCACTCCTATAAAGATTATGAAAACTGGTCACCATAGCAGTTTTATTTAGATGTTAACTTTTGAAATAGATTCAGCTTAGTGTTTTTTTCAACAATATCAAAACTTTTGGAAGCTTGTTTTTACTAGTTTTATCATTTTTAGAGTCCGCATATGGCAACGAATGTGTAACACGCAGTTAAAATATATAGCTACCAATCTCAGAAAACTAATTTGTTTTTACAGAAACGATGCAAGAAGTCAATTTTTTCAATTGAAAAGTTAGTTTTGAGAAGTTTGTTGTGTCAAACCCGTGCTAATAATATTGATTTTTGTTGAACTATAATTGGTTTCGGTATTCGGATTTGCAAGAAATCTTTCCGCTAGCATGTTTTCTATTTTTATCAGATCCGAATTCAAAAGTGTATTTTATGTTACGCTGCAGTAAAAATTTTGGGGTCGTTTACGCTGCGTCGTTTGTTGCTAATTTCTATCATACAGTTTTTGGCTGCTTTGTGTAATTGATAAGTGATAATTGAACTCAAAAAACTTTTTGGCGTTTTTTTGTCCTATTTAAGGTCATTCTTCCCAAGTAATGATTGCGATCTCTTGATTGTTCAATTTTTTGTGCAGCCATTTAAAGATTTCAACGCCTGAATTCTTGTTTTTGCGTGGTCTTTTTTGCCATCTTTCCAATTATGCTCTTCCGTCGCCCACTGTTGCTTTTTGACATTGTTATCTTCTTGGATACTAGTTTCTTGCAAAGAAACATGTATAGCGCTGATCTATTCAAAACAACATACATCATTCATTCACGTTGGAAGGAATTTCAAAATGCCCGAAAGGATGGGCTAAAGAAAGAACTTCTAGAATACACATTTTGCACAAAACAAAAAAAAATAACTCCGCAACATTATTGCTTGACATTTTGATCTCAACTATCAAAAAAACGGCTCATTTTTATTCAATTGTAGTTTACAGTTTGGTAACGTATGCACTAGGTCCATGCTTCGAAAAAACTCTTTTATTCCCGCTCCTCGTGAAGTTAATGAATTCATTACAAGTAGACTGGATGAGAGTAGTAGGGAGTTCTCACGCTTCTTGTAAAGATGTCTCGAACAGCAAGTTTGAGAAAGTAGACATATGAGATTTCCTGATCGATAAAATTGTGAAAATACAGAGTTTTTTACCTAGTTTCCTGCACAGTAACAGTATCTGTGAAGGTAATCTATACAAAACAGTGAGTAGAATTTAATCACATTGGAAGAACTTCTCAATTGTTTGTAAGGATGGCTGACTCAAAAGATATTCTTCAGTAAATAACTTGCGCAAAAAAAATAAAAAATTAACTCAGCAACATTATTGCATAAAGTTTTGATATCAATTCTCAACAAAAAGGCTCATTTTTTGCAATGGCAGTTTGCTAACGTCTACACTATACCCATGCTTCTAACGGAACAATTTCTTACCTTCAATAATCCTTTAGGAATTCTTTACATATAGACCAGATTGAAAAGTTGAGGAGTAAAAATATAAAGTAAATAAATATGTAAAGAAAATAAATAGTTCATAAATGATGCCAAAACAAAATTCACTGAAGTAGGAAGACAGACTTAAAAAGTTTGATATGTCAAACCCGTGCTATTAGCATTGATCTTTGGTGCACTATAACATGCAATCGAAATCCACTTTGGAAGGGCTACTTTCGTCAACAAGATTTCTGCTTTTGGCTCGTACCAGCTTCACAGTGTAATGTGTGCTATGCAGCAATTACAGTTTTTTGATGCGTCTTCTGTTGCTGATTTCTATCATACAATTTTTTTTGACTGCTGCGTAGTAAATGGACTCAAACAAAGTTTTTGGCATTTGTTTGATTATTTAATGCCATCCTTCTCAAATATTCAATGTAATCCTTTGATGGTTTGATTTTTTGTTGTGTCATATAAACTTTTTGATGCCTGGCTTCACGATTTTGCGTGGTTTTAATAGTCATCTCTCCAAATATGCTCTTATATCACCGATGTTATGTTCCAAAAATGCTCTTATTTCACCAATATGCTCTTATTTCACCAATTTCTGATCGAAAATTTTGTGAAATTACAGAGTTCACTCCTATTAGGGTTATAAAAACTGGTCACCATAGCAGTTTTAATTAGATGTTAACTTCTGACATAGATTCAGCGTAATGCTTTTTTCTGCAATATCAAAACCGCTAGAAGCTTGTTGTTACTAGTACTTTCCTCTTAAAAATCCACATACGACGGATGAAAGTAAAACATGCATCCAAAATATCTAGCTACCGATCTCAGAAAACTAAATGGTGCCAGAAGTAAACTCAATGAAATAGGATGACAGATCCAAAAAGTTTGTTTTGTCAAACCCGCGTTAATAATTCTGATTTTTGTTGAAATAAAATTTTCGTTGAAAGTCCGCTTTGTAAGAATTTTTCTTACATTTACCACGTTTTCTATTTTTAGCAAATCCCAATTCAACAGTGTAAAGTAAGTTAAACTGCAGTAACAATTGTGTGGTGCGTCGTTTGTTGCTAATTGATAAACGAATACAAACGAATTTAGTTTAGCAGTTTTTTGTCCTATTTATTGTCATCTTTCTCAAAAAATTATAACGATCCTTTGATTGTTCGAATTTTTGTGCTTTCAATTAAATTTTTTAAACTCTGATTTCTTGATTTTGCGTTGTCTTTATAGCCGTCTTTCCAAATATGCTCTTGCGTTACCCACTTTTGTTTTTTGACGTAGCATGCATTCAAAGCATGCATTCAAAATACCTAGCTACCGATCTCAGAAAACTAGAGGGTGCCAGAAGTACTTCAATGAAGTAGGAAGACAGATCCAAGAAGTTTTCTTTGTCAAAACCCGTGTTAATAATATTGATTTTTGTTGAACTATAATTTTCCTTCTCAAAAAGCGATTTAACAAACTTAGCGCTAATTTTTTCGAAACAACCAACAGTTTTTATTAACATTGGAAGGACTTTCTTACTGCCTGGAAGGGTGGGCAATTGAAAACTTTTCTAGTGTACATATATGGCGCAAAGCAATAAAATTAACTCATCAGCGTTATCGCAAAAATTTTGTATCTCAATTCTCAACAAAACGGCTAATTGTTTAATGTAGACTGCACTGGGAACATGCTTATGAAGGAAAAAATGTTTCTTGTCTTGCTCCTCGTAAAATTAACGAAATCTTTACAAGTAGACTAGATTGAAAGGATGAGTCGTAGAGAGAATTCCCACGTAGCTTGTGAATACGTCTTGTACAGCAATATTGAAAAAGTAGACATCTGAGATTTCCTGATCGATGAAATTATAGAGTTCACTTAAAGAAAGTTTTAGAATACTAGATGCAGTGCCAGCTCTAATTAGATGCGTGGTCTCAATAGTCCTTTTTCCAATTATGCTCTTATATGACCGAGGTTATCTTCCAAACATGCTCTTATGTCAACCATATACTCTTTTGTCGCCGATTTCCAGATCGATGTTATTGTAAAACTACGGAGTATACTGCTATAGGCATATGAACACTGGTCAACATAGCAGTTTTTTTAGATGTTTTATTTAAAAACCGGTTCAGCTTAGTGTTTTTTTCTGCAATGCCAAAACTGTCAAAAGCTTGTTTTTACTAATACTAACTTTTTAAAAGTCCGCGTAGCATGCATTCAAAATAACTAGATACAGATCTCAGAACAATAATTAGTTTTTTTAAAAAGATTCCCTAAATAAATTTACCAAATTAAGAAGACAGGTTTAAGAAGTTTGATGTGTCAGGCCCGGGCTAATATTGATATTTTGTAAACTATAACTTGCAATCAAAATCCGCTTTGGAAGGGCTCCCGATAGCCCGATAGCAAGATTTCCGCTCTCAGCAGATACCAATGTAGCAGTTTAAAGTCTGTAATGCAGCAGTAACAATTTTGCGGTGCGTTGTTTGTTGCTAATTGCCGTCATAAAAAATCCTTCTTGTGTTCTAAATAGGGAAATGATCTCAAATAAAGATCTTTGTCATTTTTTGGGTTATTTGGCGTTATCTTTTGCAACAATTAAAAATTAGAAGTTTTGCAGAACCATTTAGTTTTTTAAGGTCTGAATTCCGAAATTTAATTGGTCTAAATTGTCGTTTTCAAAAACATGATCTTATATCACCCAGTTTTTTTTGCTTGATCCTAATTTCCTGCAAGAGAGCACTAATCTAAGCAAAAAAAATTAACAAAATTTTAACACATTGGAAAGACTCTCTAACATTTCGTTTGAATGGAAGATTGGAAGACCTTCTGCAGCAATTTTTTGCGCATAAGATTCTTGATTAAAAAGTAACTCAGCAACATCATTACGTGAAAATGATTGATTCCTCTTTGCAACAAACGAATTCAATTTATGAAATGGTATTTATTAAACGTCTGCGATAGGTTCATGTTCTCAACGAAAGCAGTTCGTTCATCTCGTTCCTCGTGGAGTTAACGAATTCTTTACAAGTGGGCAGGTTTGAAATGGTTTGTAGGAACAATTATCTACGTAGCTTATACATTTCTGGTACAGCAATTTGAGAAACGTAGACGAGTGGCATTTCCTGATCGATGTTTTTGCAAACTTACAGAGTTCACTGCTGCAGAGCTTATAATTACTGAAAACCTTAAAAGCTTTGAAAGAAAGGTCACTTCTGAAATTGATTCCCCTGAGCACTTTTCTGCGATTTCAAAATTGCTTGAAGCTTGCTTCTGCTAGATCTACTATCATAAAAGTCCGCTTGAGATCCTGGATTTGTAGAATATCTGCCATGCACTAACAAAAAAGCTGCAAATCGCAGATAAAAAAGCGCTTTTCAAAAACTGAAGTCACTGAATTAGAAACACAGGTTTAGGAAGTTTGATGTGTCAAACCTGTGCTATTATTTTGCTCTCTGATGAATCATAACTTGCTATTGAAGTCATCTTTGCACGATATCTTTCTGTGAGCAAGTTTTCTTTTTAACAATTTAACATTGTAAAGTATGTTATGCGGCAGTAACAATTTTGTGGATCGTTGTTTGTTACTAATCGAAATCAAACAAAGTTTTCGGCAATTGTTTTGTCTTGTTTAATCATCCATCTCAAACGAAAAATGCATTTTTTGATTGTTATGAATTTTTGTGCTCCCATTTAAAATTTTTAACTGTTGACTTTTTGATATTTTGCATAATATCAAAAGTCATCTTTCCATATGTCACCTACTGTTGTTCTTGACGTTGTTTTTTTCTTTGATCCTAGTTTCAAGCATTGAAACGTGCGTAGCGCTAAAATAATCAAAGCAATCAACAAAATTTAATAAACTTGGAAGGATTTTTCAACTGCCCGTATGGACGATTAATTGGAAGACCTTCTGGAGTAATTTTTTTGATACAAAAAAAATACCTCAGCAACATTATTGCGTGAAATTTTGATCTCAGTTCTCAAACAAAGAAAGGCTAATATTACGCAATGGCAGTCCACTAACGTCAGCAATAGGTTCTTGCTTTTAAACGATAAGTATTTTAGCCTCACTCCTCGTGAAGTTACTGTAATTTTTTCAAGCAGACTAGATTGAAAAAGTGGGTAGTATTGTGTTCCTACGTAGCATATTAATATGTGTGGCACAGCAACTTTAAAAGAGTAGACGCGTGAGATTTCCTGATTGATATTAGCGTGAAGTTACAGAGCTCACTGCTATAAAACCTATCAAGACTGGATAACAAAGTGGCTCCTATTAATTGTTTTCTTTGAAAAAGATTCCAGTTTTATCAGCAATGTGAAAACTGTTAGGAGCTTGTTTCTGCTAGTTCTATCGTTTTAAAAGTCCGTATAAGATGGACTAATATCTAAAATGTGTTGAAAACAACTAGCTAAAGGTCCAGAATAGAAATCCGTATTTCAAAACTAGCGTCAAAATAATTCACATTTTTCGGAGATAGATTTAAAATTTTTGTTTTGTCAAACCGTGCTTTAATATTGATATTTTGTGAACTGTAACTTGCAATCCAAATCCAATTTGCAAGAGCTCTTCCCGCTAGCAGTTTTTCTACCATTTAACAGCGTAATGTGTGTTATGAAGCTGTAACAGTTTTGTTGTGCGTCGTTTGTTGCTAATTGCTGTCATAATATTTTTGTCTAGTGTGTTAATTTGTTGAAAGAACTCAATTAATGTTCTTGGCAACTGTTTATGTAGTAATTGACGCCGTCATTCGCAATGATTGTTATCCAATTCTTTGATTGTTTGATTTTTTGCGCAACCAATTAGGTTTTTCAACCCCTGACTTTCTAATTTTGCTTGGTTTAAGTTGCCATCTTTAACAACATTCTCTTATGTCACGCAATGTTTTTTGACGCTGTTCTTTTCTTTGATTATTATTTCTTGCATTAGAACATTAGTAACGCTAGTTACAAAATTTAAAAACTTTTGAAGGACAATACATGTGCTAGTTTTGAAGGACAATACAAGTGCTAGTTGGAATAGCCGATTGGAAGAGCTTTGGGCTTTGGCGGTGTTTTTTTGCGCAAAAAACGCTTTTTTAAAAAAGCACAAAGCAACATTATTGCATAAATTTTTTAATCTCTTCGCTCAATAGAAAAATTCATTGTCTTGATATGACAATTCCTAACATCTGCGAAAAATTCGTGCTTCTATATGAAGAAAATTAGTTAAAGATTTCTTCACCAGTAGAACAGATTGAAAAGGTAAGTAGTAACAAGTTACAACATAGCTTGTACTTTCATGGTACAACAGGTTTAGGAAGGTACAGGTGTGGGATATCTTGATTGACAATATCGTGAACTTACCGAGTTCACTGCTGCAAAGGTTTCTAATGCGGGATGCCCTAGAAGCTTAAATTAGATGTTCACCCTTCAAATAGATTCCCCTTAGCCCCTTTTGGTTTAGTTTAAAAATTCTTAGAAGCTTGTTTTTACTAGTACTACCTTTTTAAACGTCCAGAAAATAACTCGTATTTCAACTATCGTGCCAGAATTAAATTCACGGAATTAGAAAAACAGTTTTAAGGAGTTTGATGTGCCAAACCCGTGCTATTGTTTTGATCTCTGGTGAACCATAAATGGCAATTAAAATCAGTTTTGCACGATATCTTTCTGTTAAGAAGTTTTCTGTTTACAACAGTTTGCAACATAAGGACGTAAGGTATGTTATGCAGCAGTTACAACTCTGTGGATTGTTGATTGTTCGTAACTTCTAACATAAAATTTCTTCTGACTGCAGTGTGAAATTGTTGATTGAGTTCGAACAAAGCTTTCTTCAAATGTTTTGTCTAATTTGACGCCATTCCTTGCAATTATTTAATCCAATTCTTAGATTTTTCTAATTGATGTGCAACAATTTAGGTTTTTTTAACAAAGAGTTCCAATTTTGCTTAGTCTAAACTTCCATCTTTGAGAACTTGCCCTATTTCACCTAACGTTAGTTCTTTTCTTCGATTTTAACTTCCTGCATTGGAACATTTGTAGCACTACTCTATTCAAAAAATTAACCGACTTAGAACAAATTTGAAGGACGCTACAACAGTTTGTTAGGATGACGGACTAGAGGATATTTGACAGTATTTTTTGGGCATAGAACTCATTTATAGAATTTAAACTCTGCAACATCATTGCATCAATTTTTTTTGAATCTCCATTCTCAAATGAAAAAAACTCAATGTTATGATATGGCAATTCACTTACATCTGCAAAAACTTCTTGCTTCTGTAGCATGAAATATATTAGTCTCTATCCTCGTTTTTTACCAATAGAATTGATTGAAAAGTTGAGTAGTAACAAGTTTCTACGTAGCTTGTAGATATGTCTGTTGCAGCAGCTTTGGGAGAGTAGAGGCGTGAGACGTTTTCAATGCTACGAAACTTATGAAAAATTGATAACTTGGCTGGTTTAATTAGATGTTCTTTTTCAAAAAAGATTCCACTTGGCGTCTTTTTCTGCAATCTCTACAGACCTTAGAAAAAATTGTAATTCAAAAATGGTGCCTGAACGAAATTCACTGAATTAGAAAGACAGATTAAAGAAGTTTTATATGTCAAACCCGTGCAATTAATATTAATTTCTTATGAAACGTAAGTTGAAATCAAAATCCAGATTGCGCGGGTTCTTCCCGCTAGTGAGCTTTCTATTTTAGCAGATACCAAAAATGTGTTATATAGCAGTAGCAGTTTTGTTGTGAATCATTCGTGATTAATTGCAGTCATACAATTTTTGTCTAGTGTGCTTAATTGGTAAATGAACTCAAAAAAAATTCTTGGCAATAGTTTTGCCTTACTTGACGCCATCCGTCACATTTCTTAATTGATTCGAATTTCGGTGAACCCGTTAATTTATTTAACAATTGATTTTCTTATTTTGCTTGGTTTAAATTGCTAATTTTTAAAACAAGCACTTATGTCACCCAATGCTTGCTTTGACGTAGTTCTTTTCTTTCAGCCTAATTTCCTACATTGTAACATTTGTAGCGCTAATCTATTAAGAAAAATAGCAAAATATAAACACATTTGAAGGACACTACAACTGCTTGTTAGAATGGCCGATCGGAGGACATTTGAAAGTTTTTTTTTGCGAACAAAATTTTTTTTCTTAAATTACCTCCGCAAAATCATCGTATCATTATGTTAAATGTGCAATCTCAACAAAAAATTCAATGTTATGATATGGCAATTCACTCACGTCTGCGAGAAGTTCATGCTTCTAAAGGAAGATATTTCGTAACCTCACACCTCGTGATGTAAATTAGTTCCTTACCAGTAAAAAAGATTGAAAAAGTGAGTAGTAACGAGTTTCTACGTAGCTTGTAGATAAGTCTGTTGCAGCAACTTTGGGAGAGTAGAGGCGTGAAACGTTTTCAATGCTACGAAACTTATAAAAATTTGATAACTTGGCTGGTTTAATTAGATGTTCATTTTCAAAAAAAGTTTCCATTTGGCGTTTTTTCTGCAATCTCAATATTTTAAAAGCTTGTTGCACTAGTACTATCTTGCGAGATGGCATCTGTTCAAAATGTCTGGCTAAAGATCTCAAAAAAAATTGTATTTCAGAAATGTTGCCTGAAACAAATTCACTGAAATAGGAAAACAAGATGTTTAATGTGTCGAACCCTTGCAAATAATATTAGTTTCTTATGAAATATAAGTTGCATTCATAATCCGGTTTTCGTGGGCTCTTCTCCCAGCAATTAAAAATATCTAGCTAAAGATCTCTGAACAAATTTTGCAATTTTTAAATGGTGATTGAACTAAGTTCACTGTATTAGGAAGACAGATTAAAAAAGTTAATAGCTTTGCTTTCTGGTAAACTATAACTTGACTTGCAATTGAAACCCGCTTGGCATTGACTATTCCCGCTAGCAAGTTCTTTTGACTTTTAGCAGATACCAGCTACGGACTTTACAGTTTAAAGTGTGTTATGCTGCAGTAACAAGTTTGTTGCGGATCGTTTGCTGCTAATTGCTTTCATACAGTTTTTGTCTAGTGTGCTAAATTGATAAATGAACAAAGCTCTTGGCAATTATTTTGTATTATTCGTCAACATCATTCGCAATTCTTTAATCAGAATAGTTGGTTGTTCGAATTTTTGTGAAACCATTTCGATTTTTTAACGCCTGATTTTCTGGTTTGCTTGGTCTAAATTGCGACCTTTGAAAACGTGCTCTTATGTCAATCAATGATTGTGTTGACGTAGTTCTTTTCTTTGATTCTAATCTCTTGCCTTGCAACATTTGCAGCGCTAATCTGTTCACAAAGTGAGCAAAATTTAAACGCATTTGAAGGTCGCTAAAACAGCCGGTTACAATTGCCGAATGGCAGACCATCGACAGTATTTTTGCGCATGAAACTCTTTTCAATAAAAACTAATTCAGCATCATCATTGCAAAAAAATTTTTGAAATCTCCATTCTCAACAGTAAAACTTATTGCTCAAATATGACAATTCACTAACGTCTAAAAAACGTTCATGTTTCTAATGGGATAAAATTAGTTGACTCCCTCCTCGTGATGTTGATGAATTCTTCACCAGGAGAATCGAATGGAAATGTGAGCAGTAACCAGTTCCTACGTACCTTGTACTTGTTTGGTAGAGCAAGTTTAGGAAATTAGAAGTGTAAGATTTCCTGATTGATGTAGTTGTGGAATTAGAGAGCTGACAATTTCAAAGCATTTGAAAACTCACTACCTTGCAGGTATCCAGTATCCTCCGTATACCATGCAGGGAAATCTAACATCCATTAAAAAAAAACTAGCTACAGGTCTTTGAAATCAGAATTCATATTTCATAAGGGTTCCTGAACTAAATTCACTGAATCAGGAAGACTGACACTACAACAGTTTTTTTATAATGGCCGATTGGAAGACCTTTGGCATTTTTTATAAGCGTCAAATGCTTTTATTAAAAATGATAAAAACATTATCCTTGTATAAATCTTTTAATCTCCATTCTCAACAGAAAAATAATTGTTATGACATGGCTATTCACTAAAGTCTGCGGAAGGAACATGCTTCTTGAGGGTTAAAATTTAGTAGCCTCGCTCCTCGTGAAGTTAGAATTGCCATTTGGAAGACTTTTGGCAGTACTGTTTAGCGCATAAATGTTTTTTCTTAAACGAATTAACTCACCAACAACATTGAATAAGTTTTTTGAAATCTCCATTCTCAACAAGAAAATTTAATTCTCAAATATGGCAATTCACTAACGTATGCCAAAAGTTCATAATTCTAAAAGAAAAAAGTTAGTAGCCTGTCTCCTCGTGAAGTAAATGAAGTCTTCACCAGTAGAATCGATTGAAAAAGCGAGTAGCAACGAGTTCCTACGTAGCTTGTTTTTTTTTGTACAGCAAGTTTCGGAAAATAGACGTATGAGACTTCCTGATTTTTTTTGTGAAATTACAAAATTCACTATTTGAAAGCATTTGAAAGCTCACTACCTTGCAAGTATCCAGTATCATCCGTATACGATAAAAGGAAATCTAACATCCGTTAAAGAATATCAAGCTACAGGTCTTTGAAAACAAAATTCGTATTTCATAAGAGTTTTTGAATTATTTTCACTGAATCAGGAAGACTGATTAAAGAGGTTTGATTTGCTATAATAATATTAATTTCCGGTGAACTGTAAGTTGCAAATGAAATCTGATTCGAGTGGGCTATTCCCGCTAGCAAGTTTTTTTTATTTTTGGCAGATACTAAATATGAACTTTAGGGATTAAAGTGTTTTATAAAGCTGTAACTAATTTGTCGTGAATCGTTTGCTGCTAACTGCAGTCTTACAATTTTTGTCTAGTGTGTTAAATTGGTTAATGAACTCAAACAAAGTTCTTGGCAACTTTTTTGTAATAATCGTCGCCATCCTGCGCAATTATTCAATCAGATTAGTTATTTGTTCGAATTTTTGTGCAACAACTTAGGTTTTTTAACGCCTGACTTTCTGATTTTGCTTGATTTATTATCCCATCTTTGATAACATGCTTTTATGTCA
The DNA here is from genome assembly GCF_964194025.1 of Convolutriloba macropyga. Classification (NCBI taxonomy): domain Eukaryota; kingdom Metazoa; phylum Xenacoelomorpha; order Acoela; family Convolutidae; genus Convolutriloba; species Convolutriloba macropyga. The sequence continues at coordinate 40,174,702 of NC_134473.1, read as the reverse complement.
CCAAGTAATTGTTTTGACTTAATTCTTTTCTTTAATTCTAATTTCTTGCATAAGGAAAATTGTAGCGCTAATCTTTTCACAAAATATCAAAATTTAAAAATAAATTGAAGGACACTACAACAGTTTATTAGAATGGCCGATTGGAAGACCTTTGACTTTTTTATAAGCGTCAAATGCTTTTTTTAAAAATGATAAAAACGTTATCCTTGCATAAATCTTTTAATGTCCATTCTCAACAATAAAATCATTGTTATGACATGGCAATTCACTAAAGTTTGCGAAAGGAACATGCTTCTAGAGGAAGAAATTTAGTAGCCTCGAGCCTCCCGAACCAGAATTGCCATTACCTTTGGCTGTACTGTTTAGCGCATAAAAATTTTGTCATAAACGAATTAACTCAGCAAAATCATTGCGTAAGTTTTTTGAAATCTCCATTCTCAACAGTAAAACTTAATTCTCAAATATGGCAATTCACTAACGTATGCCAAAAGTTCAAAATTCTAAAAGAAAAAAGCTAGTAGCCTCTCTCCTCGTGAAGTAAATGAAGTCTTCACCAGTAGAATCGATTGAAAAAGCGAGTAGTAACGAGTTCCTACGTAGCTTGTTTTTTTTTGTACAGCAAGTTTAGGAAAATAGACGTATGAGATTTCCTGAATTTTTTTGTGAAATTAAAAAGTTCACTATTTGAAAGCATTTGAAAGCTCACTACCTTGCAAGTATCCAGTATCATCCGTATACGATGCAGGGAAATCTAACATCCGTTAAAGAATATCAAGCTACAGGTCTTTGAAAACAAAATTCGTATTTCATAAGAGTTTTTGAATTATTTTCACTGAATCAGGAAGACTGATTAAAGAGGTTTGATTTGCTATAATAATATTAATTTCCGGTGAACTGTAAAATGCAAATGAAATCTGATTCGAGTGGGTTCTTCCCGCTAGCAAGTTTTTTAAATTTTAGCAGACACTAAATATGAACTTTAGAGATTAAAGTGTTTTATAAAGCTGTAACTAATTTGTCGTGAATCGTTTGCTGCTAACTGCAGTCTTACAATTTTTGTCTAGTGTGTTAATTTGGTTAATGAACTCAAACAAAGTTCTTGGCAACTGTTTTGTAATAATCGTCGCCATCCTGCGCAAATATTCAATCAGATTAGTTATTTGTTTGAATTTTTGTGCAACCACTTAGGTTTTTTAACGCCTGACTTTCTGATTTTGCTTGATTTTATTATCCCATCTTTGATAACATGCTTTTATGTCACCAAATAATTGTTTTGACTTAATTCTTTTCTTTAATTCTAATTCCTTGCATAAGAAAAATTGTAGCGCTAATCTTTTCACAAAAATATCAAAATTAAAAAAAAATTGAAGGACAATACAACACTTTATTAGAATGGCCGATTGGAAGACCTTTTGCATTTTTTATAAGCGTCAAATGCTTTTATTAAAAATGATAAAAATGTTATCCTTGCATAAATCTTGCAATCTACATTCTCAACAGAAAATTATTGTTATGACATGGCAATTCTTTAAAGTCTGCGAAAAGTACTTGCTTCTAGAGGAAGAAATTTAGTAAACTCGAGCCCCCTGAAGTTAGAATTGCCATTTGGAAGACCTTTGGCTGTACTGTTTAGCGCATAAAAGTTTGTTCTTAAACCAATTGACTCAGCAACATCATTGCAAAAGTTTTTTGAAATTTCCATTCTCAACAGTAAAACTTAGTTCTCAAATATGGCAATTCACTAACGTATGCGAAATGTTCATATTTCTAACAGAAAAAGTTAGTAGACTTTCTCCCTGTGAAGTTAATGAATTCTTCACCAGTAGAATTGATTGAAAAAGCGAGTAGTAACGAGTTCCTACGTAGCTTGTACTTTTTTGAACAGCAATTTTAGGAAAATAGACGTATGAGACTTCCCGATTTTTTTTGTGAAATTAAAAAGTTCACTATTTGAAAGCATTTGAAAGCTCACTACCTTGCAAGTATCCAGTATCATCCGTGTACGATGCAGGGAAATCTAACATCCGTTAAAGAATATCAAGCTACAGGTCTTTGAAAACAAAATTCGCATTTCATAAGAGTTTTTGAATTATTTTCACTGAATCAGGAAGACTGATTAAAGAGGTTTGATTTGCTATAATAAAATTAATTTCCGGTGAACTGTAAAATGCAAATGAAATCTGATTCGAGTGGGTTCTTCCCGCTAGCAAGTTTTTTAAATTTTAGCAGACACTAAATATGAACTTTAGAGATTAAAGTGTTTTATAAAGCTGTAACTAATTTGTCGTGAATCGTTTGCTGCTAACTGCAGTCTTACAATTTTTGTCTAGTGTGTTAATTTGGTTAATGAACTCAAACAAAGTTCTTGGCAACTGTTTTGTAATAATCGTCGCCATCCTGCGCAAATATTCAATCAGATTAGTTATTTGTTTGAATTTTTGTGCAACCACTTAGGTTTTTTAACGCCTGACTTTCTGATTTTGCTTGATTTTATTATCCCATCTTTGATAACATGCTTTTATGTCACCAAATAATTGTTTTGACTTAATTCTTTTCTTTAATTCTAATTTCTTGCATAAGAAAAATTGTAGCGCTAATCTTTTCACAAAAATATCAAAATTAAAAAAAAATTGAAGGACAATACAACACTTTATTAGAATGGCCGATTGGAAGACCTTTTGCATTTTTTATAAGCGTCAAATGCTTTTATTAAAAATGATAAAAACGTTATCCTTGCATAAATCTTGCAATCTCCATTCTCAACAGAAAATTATTGTTATGACATGGCAATTCTTTAAAGTCTGCGAAAAGTACTTGCTTCTAGAGGAAGAAATTTAGTAAACTCGAGCCCCCTGAAGTTAGAATTGCCATTTGGAAGACCTTTGGCTGTACTGTTTAGCGCATAAAAGTTTGTTCTTAAACCAATTGACTCAGCAACATCATTGCAAAAGTTTTTTGAAATTTCCATTCTCAACAGTAAAACTTAGTTCTCAAATATGGCAATTCACTAACGTATGCGAAATGTTCGTATTTCTAACAGAAAAAGTTAGCAGACTTTCTCCCTGTGAAGTTAATGAATTCTTCACCAGTAGAATTGATTGAAAAAGCGAGTAGTAACGAGTTCCTACGTAGCTTGTACTTTTTTGAACAGCAATTTTAGGAAAATAGACGTATGAGACTTCCCGATTTTTTTTGTGAAATTAAAAAGTTCACTATTTGAAAGCATTTGAAAGCTCACTACCTTGCAATATCCAGTATCATCCGTATACGATGCAGGGAAATCTAACATCCGTTAAAGAATATCAAGCTACAGGTCTTTGAAAACAAAATTCGCATTTCATAAGAGTTTTTGAATTATTTTCACTGAATCAGGAAGACTGATTAAAGAGGTTTGATTTGCTATAATAATATTAATTTCCGGTGAACTGTAAAATGCAAATGAAATCTGATTCGAGTGGGTTCTTCCCGCTAGCAAGTTTTTTAAATTTTAGCAGACACTAAATATGAACTTTAGAGATTAAAGTGTTTTATAAAGCTGTAACTAATTTGTCGTGAATCGTTTGCTGCTAACTGCAGTCTTACAATTTTTGTCTAGTGTGTTAATTTGGTTAATGAACTCAAACAAAGTTCTTGGCAACTGTTTTGTAATAATCGTCGCCATCCTGCGCAAATATTCAATCAGATTAGTTATTTGTTTGAATTTTTGTGCAACCACTTAGGTTTTTTAACGCCTGACTTTCTGATTTTGCTTGATTTTATTATCCCATCTTTGATAACATGCTTTTATGTCACCAAGTAATTGTTTTGACTTAATTCTTTTCTTTAATTCTAATTTCTTGCATAAGAAAAATTGTAGCGCTAATCTTTTCACAAAAATATCAAAATTAAAAAAAAATTGAAGGACAATACAACACTTTATTAGAATGGCCGATTGGAAGACCTTTTGCATTTTTTATAAGCGTCAAATGCTTTTATTAAAAATGATAAAAACGTTATCCTTGCATAAATCTTGCAATCTCCATTCTCAACAGAAAATTATTGTTATGACATGGCAATTCTTTAAAGTCTGCGAAAAGAACTTGCTTCTAGAGGAAGAAATTTAGTAAACTCGAGCCCCCTGAAGTTAGAATTGCCATTTGGAAGACCTTTGGCTGTACTGTTTAGCGCATAAAAGTTTGTTCTTAAACGAATTGACTCAGCAACATCATTGCAAAAGTTTTTTGAAATTTCCATTCTCAACAGTAAAACATAGTTCTCAAATATGGCAATTCATTAACGTATGCGAAATGTTCATATTTCTAACAGAAAAAGTTAGTAGACTTTCTCCCTGTGAAGTTAATGAATTCTTCACCAGTAGAATTGATTGAAAAAGCGAGTAGTAACGAGTTCCTACGTAGCTTGTACTTTTTTGAACAGCAAGTTTAGAAAAATAGACGTATGAGACTTCCCGATTTTTTTTTGTGAAATTAAAAAGTTCACTATTTGAAAGCATTTGAAAGCTCACTACCTTGCAAGTATCCAGTATCATCCGTGTACGATGCAGGGAAATCTAACATCCGTTAAAGAATATCAAGCTACAGGTCTTTGAAAACAAAATTCGCATTTCATAAGAGTTTTTGAATTATTTTCACTGAATCAGGAAGACTGATTAAAGAGGTTTGATTTGCTATAATAATATTAATTTCCGGTGAACTGTAAAATGCAAATGAAATCTGATTCGATTGGGTTCTTCCCGCTAGCAAGTTTTTTAAATTTTAGCAGACACTAAATATGAACTTTAGAGATTAAAGTGTTTTATAAAGCTCTAACTAATTTGTCGTGAATCGTTTGCTGCTAACTGCAGTCTTACAATTTTTGTCTAGTGTGTTAATTTGGTTAATGAACTCAAACAAAGTTCTTGGCAACTGTTTTGTAATAATCGTCGCCATCCTGCGCAAATATTCAATCAGATTATTTATTTGTTTAAGTTTTTGTGCAACCACTTAGGTTTTTTAACGCCTGACTTTCTGATTTTGCTTGATTTTATTATCCCATCTTTGATAACATGCTTTTATGTCACAAAATAATTGTTTTGACTTAATTCTTTTCTTTAATTCTAATTTCTTGCATAAGAAAAATTGTAGCGCTAATCTTTTCACAAAAATATCAAAATTAAAAAAAAATTGAAGGACAATACAACACTTTATTAGAATGGCCGATTGGAAGACCTTTTGCATTTTTTATAAGCGTCAAATGCTTTTATTAAAAATGATAAAAGCGTTATCCTTGCATAAATCTTGCAATCTCCATTCTCAACAGAAAATTATTGTTATGACATGGCAATTCTTTAAAGTCTGCGAAAAGAACTTGCTTCTAGAGGAAGAAATTTAGTAAACTCGAGCCCCCTGAAGTTAGAATTGCCATTTGGAAGACCTTTGGCTGTACTGTTTAGCGCATAAAAGTTTGTTCTTAAACGAATTGACTCAGCAACATCATTGCAAAAGTTTTTTGAAATTTCCATTCTCAACAGTAAAACTTAGTTCTCAAATATGGCAATTCATTAACGTATGCGAAATGTTCATATTTCTAACAGAAAAAGTTAGTAGACTTTCTCCCTGTGAAGTTAATGAATTCTTCACCAGTAGAATTGATTGAAAAAGCGAGTAGTAACGAGTTCCTACGTAGCTTGTACTTTTTTGAACAGCAAGTTTAGGAAAATAGACGTATGAGACTTCCCGATTTTTTTTGTGAAATTAAAAAGTTCACTATTTGAAAGCATTTTAAAGCTCACTACCTTGCAAGTATCCAGTATCATCCGTGTACGATGCAGGGAAATCTAACATCCGTTAAAAAATATCAAGCTACAGGTCTTTGAAAACAAAATTCGCATTTCATAAGAGTTTTTGAATTATTTTCACTGAATCAGGAAGAATGATTAAAGAGGTTTGATTTGCTATAATAATATTAATTTCCGGTGAACTGTAAAATGCAAATGAAATCTGATTCGATTGGGTTCTTCCCGCTAGCAAGTTTTTTAAATTTTAGCAGACACTAAATATGAACTTTAGAGATTAAAGTGTTTTATAAAGCTGTAACTAATTTGTCGTGAATCGTTTGCTGCTAACTGCAGTCTTACAATTTTTGTCTAGTGTGTTAATTTGGTTAATGAACTCAAACAAAGTTCTTGGCAACTGTTTTGTAATAATCGTCGCCATCCTGCGCAAATATTCAATCAGATTAGTTATTTTTTTGAATTTTTGCGCAACCACTTAGGTTTTTTAACGCCTGACTTTCTGATTTTGCTTGATTTTATTATCCCATCTTTGATAACATGCTTTTATGTCACCAAATAATTGTTTTGACTTAATTCTTTTCTTTAATTCTAATTTCTTGCATAAGAAAAATTGTAGCGCTAATCTTTTCACAAAAATATCAAAATTAAAAAAAAATTGAAGGACAATACAACACTTTGTTAGAATGGCCGATTGGAAGACCTTTTGCATTTTTTATAAGCGTCAAATGCTTTTATTAAAAATGATAAAAACGTTATCCTTGCATAAATCTTGCAATCTCCATTCTCAACAGAAAATTATTGTTATGACATGGCAATTCTTTAAAGTCTGCGAAAAGAACTTGCTTCTAGAGGAAGAAATTTAGTAAACTCGAGCCCCCTGAAGTTAGAATTGCCATTTGGAAGACCTTTGGTTGTACTGTTTAGCGCATAAAAGTTTGTTCTTAAACGAATTGACTCAGCAACATCATTGCAAAAGTTTTTTGAAATTTCCATTCTCAACAGTAAAACTTAGTTCTCAAATATGGCAATTCATTAACGTATGCGAAATGTTCATATTTCTAACAGAAAAAGTTAGTAGACTTTCTCCCTGTGAAGTTAATGAATTCTTCACCAGTAGAATTGATTGAAAAAGCGAGTAGTAACGAGTTCCTACGTAGCTTGTACTTTTTTGAACAGGAGGTTTAGGAAAATAGACGTATGAGACTTCCCGATTTTTTTTGTGAAATTAAAAAGTTCACTATTTGAAAGCATTTGAATGCTCACTACCTTGCAAGTATCCAGTATCATCCGTATACGATGCATGGAAATCTAATATCCGTTAAAGAATATCAACCTACAGGTCTTTGAAAACAAAATTCGTATTTCATAAGCGTTTTTGAATTAAATTCACTGAATCAGGAAGACTGATTAAAGAGGTTTGATTTGTCAAAACTCTGCTAATAGCATTGATTTCCGGTGAACTATAAGTTGCGAATGAAATCTGCTTCGAGTGGGCTATTCCTGCTAGCAAATTTTTTTTTTAATTTTAGCAGATACTAAATATGAACTCTACAGTTTAAAGTGTGTTATAAAGCTGTAATAATTTGCTGTGAATCGATTGCTGCTAACTGCTGTTATTTTGTCTAGTGTGTTAAATTGGTTAATGAACTCAGACAACTGTTCTTGGCAACTGTTAATGAAGTTCTTGGCAACTGTTTTGTAATAATCGTCGCCATCCTGCGCAATTATTCAATCAGATTAGTTATTTGATCAAATTTTTCTGCAATCTATAGGTTTTTAATGCCTGACTTTCTGATTTTGCTTGATTTTATTATCCCATCTTTGATAACATGCTTTTATGTCAACAAATAATTGTTTTGACTTAATCCTTTTCTTTAATTCTAATTTCTTGCACAAGAAAAAGTGTAGCGCTAATTTTTAAACAAAAATATCAAAATTTAAAAAATTGAAGGACATTACAACAGTTCATTAGAATGGCCGTTTGGAAGACCTTTGGCATCTTTTTATAAGCGTCAAATGCTTTTATTAAAAATGATAAAAAACATTATCCTTGCATAAATCTTTTAATCTCCATTCTCAACAGAAAAATCATTGTTATGAACTGGCTATTCACTAAAATCTGCGAATGGAACAAGCTTCTAGAGGAAGAAATTTAGTAGCCTCGAGCCTCTTGAAGTTAGAATTGCCATTTGGAAGACCTTTGGCAGTACTGTTTAGCGCATAAAAGTTTTTTCTTAAACGAATTAACTCAGCAACATCATTGCATAAGTTTTTTGAAATCTCCATTCTCAAGAGTAAAATTTGCTTCTTAAAAATGGCAATTCCCTAACGTATGCGAAAAGTTCATAATTCTAAAAGAAAAAAAGTTAGTAGCCCCTCTCCTTGTGAAGTAAATGAGTTCTTCACCAGTAGAATCGATGGAAAAAGCGAGTAGTAACAATTTCCTACGTAGCTTGTCCTTTTTTTGTACAGCAAGTTTAGGAAAATAGACGTATGAGACTTCCTGATTTTTTTTGTGAAAATAAAAAGTTCACTATTTGAAAGCATTTGAATGCTCACTACCTTGCAAGTATCGAGTATCATCCGTATGCGATGCATGGAAATCTAATATCCGTTAAAGAATATCAACCTACAGGTCTTTGAAAACAAAATTCGTATTTCATATGCGTTCTTGAATTAAATTCACTGAATCAGGAAGACTGATTAAAGAGGTTTGATTTGTCAAAACTCTGCTAATAGTATTGATTTCCGGTGAACTAAAAGTTGCAAATGAGATCTGCTTCGAGTGGGCTATTCCCGCTAGCAAGTTTTTTTTAATTTTAGCAGATACTAAATATGAACTTTAGGGAATAAAGTGTTTTATGAAACTGTAACTAATTTGTTGTGAATCGTTTGCTGCTAACTGCAGTCTTACAAATTTTGTCTAGTGTGTTAAATTTTTTAATGAACTCAAACAAAGTTCTTGGCAACTTTTTTGTAATAATCGTCGCCATCCTGCGCAATTATTCAATCAGATTAGTTGTTTGTTCGAATTTTTGTGCAACCATCTAGGTTTTTTAACACCTGACTTTCTGATTTTGCTTGATATTATTGTCCCATCTTTGATAACATGCTTTTATGTCACCAAAAAATTGTTTTGACTTAATTCTTTTCTTTAATTCTAATTTCTTGCATGAGAAAAATTGTAGCGCTAATCTTTTCACAAAAATATCAAAAATTAAAAAAAATTGAAGGACAATACAACAGTTTGTTAGAATGGCCGATTGGAAGACCTTTGGCCTTTTTTTAAAAGCGTCAAATGCTTTTATTGAAAATGATAAAAACATTATCCTTGCATAAATCTTTTAATCTCCATTCTCAACAGAAAAATCATTGTTATGAACTGGCTATTCACTAAAATCTGCGAATGGAACAAGCTTCTAGAGGAAGAAATTTAGTAGCCTCGAGCCTCTTGAAGTTAGAATTGCCATTTGGAAGACCTTTGGCAGTACTGTTTAGCGTAGGAAAGTTTGTTCTTAAACGAATTAACTCAGCAACATCATTGCATAAGTTTTTTGAAATCTCCATTCTCAACAGTAAAACTTAGTTCTCATGTATGGCAATTCACTAACGTATGCGAAAAGTTTATAATTCTAAAAGAAAAAGTTTAGTAGCCTCTCTCCTCAAGAAGTAAATGAATTCTTCACTAGTAGAATCGATTCATGCAAGCGAGTAGTAACGACTTCCTATGTAGCTTGTACTTTTTTGTACAGCAAGTTTAGGAAAATAGACGTATGAGACTTGCTGATTTTTTTAGTGAAATTAAAAAGTTCACTATTTGAAAGCATTTGAAAGCTCACTAGTATCCAGTATCATCCGTATACGATGCAGGGAAATCTAACATCCGTTAGAGAATAACAAGCTACAGGTCTTTGAAAACAAAATTCGTATTTCATAAGAGTTTTTGAATTAAATTCACTGAATAGGGAAGACTGATTAAAGAGGTTTGATTTGTCAAAACCCTGCTAATAGTATTGATTTCCGGTGAACTATAAGTTGTAAATCAAAAATGCTTCGAATGGGCTATTCCCGCTAGCAAGTTTTTTTAATTTTAGCAGATACTAAATACGAACTTTACAGTTTAAAGTGTGTTATAAAGCTGTAATAATTTGCCGTGAATCGATTGCTGCTAACTGCTGTCTTTTTGTTTAGTGTGTTAAATTGGTTAATGAACTCAAACAAAGTTCTTGGCAACTGTTTTGTAATATTCGTCTCCATCCTGCGCAATTATTCAGTCAGGTTAGTCAATAAATTTTTTTGCAACCACTTAGGTTTTTTAACGCCTGACTTTCTGATTTTGCTTGATTTTATTATCCCATCCTTGATGACATGCTTTTATGTCAACAAATAATTGTTTTGGCTTAATTCTTTCCTTTAATTCTAATTTCTTGCATAAGAAAAATTGTAGAGCTAATCTTTTCGCAAAAATATCATAATTTAAAAAAAAATTGAAGGACACTACAACAGTTTATTGGAATGGCCGATAGGAAGACCTTCTGCAGTTTTTTTGTGCTCAAAAAGCTTTTATTAAAAATGATTAAAACAATATCATTGCATAAATCTTTTAATCTCTAATTTCAACGGAAAAAATCATTGATATGATATGGCAATTCACTAAAGTCTGCGAAAAGAACATACTTCTAGAGGAGGAAATTTTAGTACCTCGTGACGTTAGAATTGTCAATTGGAAGACCTTTGGCAGTACGTATGAGACTTCCTGATTGATGTTATCGTGAAATTAAAATGTTCACTATTTCAAAGCATTTGAATACAGGATTCTTTGCAGGTATCCAGTAACCTCCGTATACGATGCACGAATGTCTAGCATCTATTAACAATATCTAGCTACAGGTCTTGAAAAAATTCAAATTTCATAGAAGGTGCCTGAACTAAATTCACCGAATTAGGAAGACAGATTAACGAAGTTTGATGTGTCAAGACTGTGCTTATAGTTTTGATTTCTGGGGAACTATTAGTTGCAAATGAAATCCGCTTTAGATGGGCAAAAATTCTACTTATAGCAGTCCACGGACTCAAGTGTTTAAAGTGAGTTAGAGCAGTAACAAAATTGTTGTGAATCGTTTGCTGCTAATTAATGTCATACATTTTTGTTCTAATGTGTTAAATTGTTGAATGGACTCAAATTAAGTTCTTTGCAACTGTTTTGTACTATTTGTCACCGTCATTCGCAATGATTGTTATCCGATTTTTTGATTGTTTGAATTTTTGTGCAACCAATTATGTTTTCTAACGCGTGACTTCCAAATTTTGCTTGGTTTAAGTTGACATCATTAACAACATGCACTTATATCAGGCAATGTTTTTTGACGCTACTTCTTTATTTGATTATAATTTCTTGCATTGGAACATTTATAGCGCTAATCTTTTCAGAAAAACTAACAAAATTTAATCTCTGCAGAAAGAAAAACAAATTTTAAAAAATTTGAAGGACACAACAATTTCGTGATAGATTGGCAGATTGGAAGACATTTGGCAGTGTTTTTTGAGCGTAAAAAGCTTTTATTAAAAATGAACAAAGCAACATCATTGCAAAAATTTCTTAATCTCCATTCTCAACAGAAAATTTCATTGTTATGATATGGCGATTCACAAACGTCTGCGAAAGCTACATGGTTCTAAAGGAAGAAAATTATTTAACGATTTCTTCACCAGTAGAATAGATTGAAAAGGTGAGCATTAATGAGTTAAAATAGAGTTTGAACGTTTTTGGTACAGCAGGTTTAAGAAAGTAGAGGTGTGGGATTTCCTGATTGAAATTATCGTTAACTGACAGAGTTGAATGCTCCAAACTTTTCTAATGCTGGACACCCCAGCATTTTTATAAGATGTTTTTTTTGAAATAGTTTCACCTTAGCCGCTCTTTGTTCAATTTAAAAATTTTTAGAAGCTTGCTTTTACTAATACTACCGTTTCAAAATTCCGTTTAAGATTGAAGATCATCTTGTATCTAAAAAATCTAAATAGGGATCTCAGAATAATAATTTGTATGTAAATAAAGATCTCAGAATATCAATTCGATCTGTTCGAATAATTTGTAAAGATCTCAGAATATTTATTCGCCAGATTTAAACTCACTGAATATGAAGACAGATTTAGGAAGTTTGATGTGTCAAACGTGACCTAGTATTATGGTTCTCTCGTGAACTTTTACTTGCATTTGAAATATGAAACAAGCCCCTCCCGCAAATTTTCTGCTTATAGCAGACATCTACTTAACGATGTAAAGTGTGTTATGCAGCAGTAACAATTTTGTGGGGCGTCGCCTGTAGATGATTGCTATCATACAGTTTTGGACTGCAGTGTAAATTTGGTGAAAAGTAGCTGAACAAACATTTTGGCAATTCTTTTGTCCTTTTTAATTCCATCCTTTGCAATCACTTAAGGCAATCCTTTTGTCCAATTTTCTGTGCAACCTGATAACACATGTCTTCTTAATTGTGCCTGGTTTTAATTGACAACTTTCAAACATGCTACGTCACCCACTGTGTAGTGCTAATAATTTTAAAAAAATCAACTGAAATTAAGGCAATGGAGGGACTCTCCAACTGCTCGTCAGAATGGCCATAAAGCACTTCTTTTGCACATAGTAAACTTTTTCAAAAGTTAACTAAGCAACATCATTGCATGAATTTTTGATCTCAATTATCAGCAACAAATTAATTTTACGAATTGAATAACGTCTGCAAAAATTTCTTGCTTCTGAAGGAAGAAAATTAATAGCATGGCTCCTCATGAAGTTTATGAGTTCTTACCAGTTGAATAGATTGTAAAAATGAGTAGTAAAGATTTCCTAGATATGTTTACATTTCTTGTACATCGAATTTTGGAAAAGTAGACGTGTGGGCTTTCCTGATCGATGCTACCGTGAAATTACAGAATATTCTGCTACAACTCTTATGAATAGTGGATATCTTAGCAATTTTAATTAGATGTTCATTATTGAAACAGATATTGCTGAATCATTTTTTCGGCATTTGCAAAATAGTTAGAAGCTTCTTCTTACTGGTACTATTGTTTCAACAGTCCGTTTGAGATGGAAAAAAAGCATTTATTAAAAATATCTAATGAGTTTCATCCTTCGCAATTACTTAATGCAATCCTGTTGTCCAATTTTTTGCGCAAACATTTAACTTTATAACGCCTGGTTTTTTAACTTTGCGTGGTCTTATTTGTCAGCTATAAAATATGCAATGTCACACATTGTTTGTTTTGAGGTGTAGTTATAATCTTTGACCCAATTTCTTGCATTGAAACTTGTGTAGTGCTAACTCTGTCAGAAAAATCAACTGAAATTAAACAAATTTGAGGGACTCTCCATTTTTTCGTTAGAATGGCCGATAGGAAGACCTTCTGAGGTTTTTCTTTTGCAACAAATAAACTTTTTAAAAAAATTGCCTCAGCAACAACATTGCATGGTATTTTGATCTCAATTATCAAAAAAAAGAGATCCTGCATATCTGGTACGTTTCTGGTACAGCGAGTTGAGAAAAGTATATGTGTGGGCTTTCCTGATCAATGTTACTGTGAATCTACACAGATTACTGCTACAAGGCTAAAGAATAGTTGATATCTTAGCAGCATTAATTAGATGTTTAGCTCCATTTTGTGCAATTTCAAAATTGTTGGAAGCTTGTTTTTACTATCACTGCAATAGTAAAAGTCCGTTTAAGATGGCAGAACATCTGAAATTTATTCAAAGTTGTGAGCTACAGATCTTAGAAAAACATAATTGCCGACGTATTTGTTACAATACTAATACATCACGATGAGGAAATTACACGTTTGGAATTTCTTGATTGATGTTATTGTCATCTTACAGAGTTTACTGCTACAAAGCATATGAAAAAAGAATATCTTAGCAGCTTTATTTAGATGTTTATTTTTGGAAAAGATTTCGCTCATCCCTTTTTAAACAAACTCAGAATTGATAGGAACTCGATATTATTAGAATTAATTTTTTATAAATTATACATTTTTCAGTTATCTTTGCTATTGATCTCCAAAACATTTTTTGTATTCCAAAAACACGCGCTTGAAATAAATTCACTGAATTAAGTGGACAGATTTAATTTGTTTTTTGTGTCAAAGCTTTACTAATATAATTTGTTTCTGGTAAACTATTGCTTGCATTTGAAATACGCTTAGCACAGGTTCTTCTCGCATGCACTTTTTTTTTATTTAGCTGATACCACACTTACGGTGTAAAAGGTGTTATGCAGCATTAACAGTTTTGTGTTTCATCGTTTTTTTGCTAATTGCTTTAACTCAATTTCTGACTGCTGTATTTTTTCGTTAAAAGGAATCAAAAATGTTTTGGCAACTGTTTTGTTTTGTCTAATTCCATCCTTTGCAAATTTAAATGCAATACTTTGAGCGTTCAAATTTTTGTGCGAGAAATTAAATCTCCTAACATCTGATATCTTGATTTTGCGTGGTCTTGATTGCCATCTTTTTCAAATATGCTCCTATGTTCTTCACTGCTCATTTTCACGTAATTAACATCTTTTACCATAACTTTTTGCATAAAAACATATGTAGCCTTAATATGATCGACAAAACTAACAAAAGTTACCCACATTTGGAGGACTCTCCCATTGTTTGTTAGAATTGCCAATGAAACAACCTACTGCAGTACTTTTCTGCACCTAAGTTATCTCAGCAACATCATTTAATGATTTTTTATCTCAATTGTCAATAAAAAGCTCATGCTTATGAAATTGCCTTTCTAACTTCTGCGAGCAATAATGCTTCTAAAAGAAAAAATTTAGCAGCCTCCCCTTTCGTGAGTTTAAAGAGTTTATACGAGTAGACTCGATTGAAAAGGTGAGTAGTAACAATTTCCTAAGAAACAGTTACATTTTTGGTAGAACAAGTTTCGGAATGTAGAAGATTTGGCTTTCCTGGTCGTTTTTATCGTGAAATTGCAGAATTTACTGCTACAACGCTTATGAATAGTGGATACCCTAGCAGCTTGAATCATATGCTCTCTTGAAACAGTTATCGCTCAGTCAGTTTGTCGGCAATTTCAAAATTCTTAGGTGCTCGTTTTTTAGTACTATCTTTTTAAAAGTCAGTTCAAGATGGAAGAGCAGCATTTATTCAAAAAATTTGTAACCAAAATCCGTTTATATGGGAGGAATATTTAGCAAGTTTTCGAAAGATCTGAGCTGTTGATCTCAAAAAGATATATTCTGTTTCAAAAATGCGCTTCAAATAAATTCACTGACATAGGAGGACAGATTTAAGACGTTGATGTTTCAAATCTGTGCTAGTAGTAAAGTTCTCTGGTGAACTATTACTTGCATTTGAAAAACGTTTTGCAAAAACGCCTCCCGTTGGCAAGTTTTCTGACATCAATATAACGGTGTAAAGTGTGTTATGCAGTAGGAAGCCTTTTGTGGTGCGTCTTTTGATGCTAATTGCTATCATACAATTTTCGACTGCTGTTTTAGTTTGGTAAAAATCAGCCGAACAAACTTTTTGGCAATTTTTTGTCCTCTTTATTCCATCTTTCGCAGTTATCTTATGCGATCTTTTTATCCAATTTTCTGTGCAACCATATATTTTTAATAAATCCTGTCTTATTAATTGTGGTGGTCTTAATTGACAACTTTCAAACATGCTATGTCACCCACTGTTTGTTTCGAGGTGTAGTTGTATTCTTTGATCCTATTTTCTAGCATTGAAACATGTGTAGTGCTAATTTTTTCTAAAAAATCAACTGAAATTAAACACGTTTGAGGAACTCTCCAACTGTTCGTTAAAATGGCCGATAGGAAGAGCTTCTGAGATATTTCTTTTGCAAATAATATATATTTTTGAAAATTAACTCAGCAACAACATTGAATGACATTTTGATCTCAATTATCAGCAATTCTTATTATGAAAGGGCTATTTAATAATGTCTGCGATAGGTTCATGCTTCTAAAGGAAAAAATTTGGCAGCCTGGCTTCTCATGAAGTTAGTTTTTTCCCTACTAGTTGAATAGGTGAGTAGTAACGACTTCATATGCATATATACAGTTCTGGTAAATCGAATATTGGGAAAGTGGACGAGTGGGCTTTCTTGATCAAAGATACTGTGAATTTTCAGAGTTTACTGCTACGAGGCTTATGAATAATTGATATCTTAGCAGTTTCAATTAGATTTTCACTTTTTAAACAGATAACGCTGAGTCAACTTTGGGAAAATTCAAAACTTATAGGAGCCTATTATACTTTTGCTACCGTTTTAAAACTCCGTATCACAAAAAGAACAGCATGTATAAAAAATGTCTGGCTAAAATCAATTTAGAATGGAGGAATATCAAAAATGGTTTCAAAATATCTGGGCTATTGATCTCAAAAAGATAATTTGTATTTCAAAAATAGCGCTTGAACTAAATTCACTGATATAGTGGGACAGATTTAAGGAGTTTGATATGTAAAACCTGTGCTAATTGTATTGTTCTTTGATGAACTATTACTTGCATTTGTAATACGCTGAGAACGGTGTCTTTTGGCTAGCATGTTCTTTTGTTAGCAGAAAACAACTTAACTTTGTAAAACGTGTTATGCAGCATTAATTAAAGTTTTTTGTGCGTCATATGTTGGTATCTGCTATTATAAAATTTTTGACAGCTATGTTGATTTCGTAAAACTTGTCGGAAGAAGTTTGGCAGTTCTTTTGTCCGCTTTAGAACTACTGCAGTACTTTTTTGCACCTAAGTTAACAGACCAACATCATTGAATGATTTTTTTATCTCAATTCTCAATAAAAAGCTCATGCTTATGAAATGACCATTTCCTGAGGCAGACATTTAGCATCCTCGCTTTTCGTGGGTTTAAAGAGTTTTTTCACCTGTAGTCTAGATTGAAATTGTGAGTAGTAACAAATTGCTAGGAAACTGTTACAATTCTGCTACATCGAGGTCCGGAAAGTAGCCGATTCTGCTTTCCTGATTGATGTTATCGATAAGTTACAGAGTTTACTACAAGTCTTAAGAACAGTGGATACTTTAGTAGCCTTAGTTAGATGTTCTCTTTTGAAACAGATATCCCTTATTCACTTTTTGGGCAATTTCAAAACTTTAAGGAGCTTGTTTTTATTAGAACTACTGTTTTAGAAGTCGGTATCAGAAAAAAACAGCATGTATGAAAAATGTTTAACGATAGTCCATTTAGAATGGATGTATATCTAGCATAATTTCAAAATATCTGGGCTATTGATGTCAAAAAGAATATTTGTGTTTCAAAAAATTCGCTTGAGCTAAATTCACTGAGTTTGTTGAACAGATTTAAGAAGTTTGATATGTAAAACCTGTAATAATTGTATTGTTCTCTGGTGAACTATTACTTGCATATGAAATACGCTTAGCACGGGGCCTGGCTCCTCATGAAGTTAATAAATTCCTTCCCAGTAGAACAGATTGAAAAGGTGAGTAGTATTGAGTTCCTATATATCTTGTACGTTTCTGGTACAGCGAGTTTAGGGAAATAGGAGTGTGAGACTCCCTGATTGATGATTCCTGATATCCTTAATTGCCATCTTTATCTAATTTTGATTTCTTGCATGAAAACACGAGTAGTGGTAATTTTTTAAGAAAAATTAACATACCAGAATTTAAATAAATGTGAAGGACTCTCCAATTGATCGTTACGATGGCAGATAAGAAGACCTTCTGCAGTACTTCTGAACATAAAATGCATGAAATGCCCATCTCAATTATCATCAACAAAACTTTTTCAATGAAATTGCCTATTACAAACGTCTTCGATAGGTTCATTTAGTGGCCTGCCTCCTCATGAAGTTAATGAGCTTGCCAGTATTAGAGATTGCAAAGCTGAGTAGTAACGAGTTCCTACATATCTTGTACGTTTCTGGTACTGTGAGTTTAGGGAAATGCGTTTAAGATTTCCTGATAGATATTATCGTGAACTTACAGAATTCACCGCTACAAAGCTCAAAAATGTGAATAACTCAGCAGCTTTAATTAAATGTGCACTTTGGAATAGATTCCCCTTAGCCCCTTTTTCTGCAAATACAAAAGTTTTTAGTAACTTGTTATTACTAGTACTGCCATTGTAAAAGTCCGTTTAGGATGGCGGAATACCTAGCATGTATTCAAAATATCTAGCTACAGATCTTAGGAAAATACTTTTTGTTTCAAATTTGTTGCCTGATCTCAATTCACAGATTTAGGAAGACAGAATTAAGAAGTTTGACGTGTCAACCCTTTGCAACTAAAGTTCTCCCTTTTGAACTATAAATTGCAATTGAAATCCACTTGCAATTGAAATCCACTTGCAATTGAAATCCACGGGCTCTACCAGGTGGCAATTTTCCTACTTAAAGCAACTTCCTTTTTAACTTTGTAAAGTGTGCTATGCAGCAGTAAGTTTTGTGGTGCGTCGTTGCTAATTGCAATAATACAATTTCTGACTTCTGTTGTAAATTGTCAAATGTTCTCAAACAAAGTTTTTGGCAATAATTATGTCCTATATGTGATCCTTCGTAATTGATTGATGCGATCCTTTGCTTGGTCAAATTTTCGTGCAATCTTTTGAGTATTTAACGCCTGACTTCTTGATTTTGCCCGGTCTTAATTGCCATCTTTCTAATTATCATCTTGTTCCACATAAGTGGCAAATGATGGTGTTTGTAAATGCTTGTAAGGTTTTTTTTATATGAATCGTAGTTCAAGTGATGTATTGAGTTTTGCTGAATCAAGAGTATGGACACTTGAATATCGTTCCTTGTTTTCTAAGAGTTATGGTATGTCATTTGGCCTGCAGGTAATTTTTATATCAGTTGTTGACGCAGAGTTAGTTAACTTTTGATCAATCATTATGCAACGCGTCATGAAGTGGAGCCAAATTTGTGAGTTAACTTGTAATTTTGGATGCATACGTGAGCAACGCTATGCATTTACCACCCGGTAAGGCTTGCTGGTAAAAGTAATTGAGGGTCCGATTTGAAAAGAAGGAACACACTGTTCCGTCCATTGTGTGAATCATACTTATAAAAAAATGGATCTATTCTGTTCCCCCCCCCCCCCCCAGCTTAGTAAGCATCAAATTTTTTATGACCACCAATCACTAATCCTACCCGTTTTGCTGTACGGCTTCACCTGCATAAACCCATCACGAAGCGAGCTACAAAACCTCGAACGCTTTCAGAAGAAAGCAGTGAAATGGATCACGGGAAACAAAGGAGTGAATTACATAGTCACCTTCGGCTGCTCAACATTCTCCCCTTGCCTATGTTTCTCCAAGTGAACGACCTACTTCTACTTGCAAAAGTCATGCATGAAAGCTCGCACTGCATCGAACTACCTGACCTCACCAGCGCCAATGGACGCACAAAGGAAGTCTTTCGGCTACAAAAAACGAACGAAAAAAGCTAGAAGCGAATTCACCTTCCAAAACTGCAGACTCGCAAACCGATTAGTGAAATATGTTGAATTCAGTAGACCTTATGGACTCAAGAAGAGACTGATAAACCTAATGAGGGAGTTTGTCAATAAACGATTTTGCGATAAGAGCATCTGTACTTGGCAAACCTTTTGCGACTGCCATGTATGCAGAAATAAATGGACTCTATTATAACAACTGGGCATAAATCAGCCCTGCCCGCTGCGAATCCCCAACAACAACAACAACGTGCCATTTCTTACATAGTAACGTGCTATATAATAACATATAATTTGTAACTGGGGATCCTAAAAACACGGGGAGGGGGGTGCGAAACATAATAGATTAAAAAAAAATGTATATCTTGATCGCTCGTCGTCATGTGTCACATTTGCTGGTGTTTGCTTGCGAGGCACTTTAGTACATATATATGTGGAAACAGTAAGCCGCCCAGAGAACTGAATTTTTTCTCAAAAAAATTCACTTTGTTTCTACACCAAGTAGTAGATCATATATATCCGTACTAACCTGGAATTCTAGGCATTAACAGGTATTTTTGATCCAGCGTGAGCTTCGGTGGAACCCTTAAAGAGGTAAATTCTGTTTGTGATCTCATTTGTCACATCCTTGGCGAATGATCTTGGCGAATTATGTATGGGTGCAACAACTGCAAGAACGTGAAAAAACTGAATTTTTGTTATCTAATAGACTGAACGACACAAACTGGGGTTAATGTATAACCCATGGATTTATTCCTAAATTCTGTTTTATTATTATTATTATCCGAAGAAAGAAAATTTTAGGATTCATCAGATATCTAAAGCTCAAATTATGGATATTTCTTTCAGATATCCCGTTAAACAATTTTCTATCATGAGGTTGGATAGTACCGAGACTTTTTTTATCGTACTGATTGCTATGGCAAAATATATTTCCAAAGCAGTTGTTGAAAAACTAGCGCTAAAGAAGCTCCCACAAACTTTACAACAAGGCGAGGTTGGAACCTGTTCTAGGTACAAGAGCCGTTGGATATGTTTACTTCAGGACTTCAATTTATTATGTGATGCGATTGAAATGGTTTTCAAGGGTGCTTTCTATATTTCAGGTATTTTTGTATCTTGCCCTCATAAGTTTCATCAGAAAATATTTTGTTGGAGGCTTGGCTTTCCAACGACTGTGTGTTACATTGTGCGAGAACAGTGGAGAACTATTCGAACTCCAGTCCAATGTTGGCCCCTAAACTTGGGGACACTACTCGATAGACACGTAAGTGTACAACAGGTTCAGCCTTCGGTAAAGCATGCCTTGGTTGCACTAGCGTCTGACTGTTTGTTGAAGTAGGGAAATAAAATTTCACGATTATTTCGGATGGACAAGTGAAAGAAAATGAATCAATGGACCTTTACTCTCTTATGTCGAGTGTCCATGTGTTATGAACAATGCGAAAATTTCTTTTTCACAGGGTGCAGGAGAACATTTATCACAAAATTACTCCTGAATTTTATATCACTGAATTTTATGTAACCAAAGAGGCTCAAATAAATTAAGAGGCTTTTTGCAGTTTCGAAAACAAACTATCGTACAAATTTTGCTGCGAAATTGAAGTTAATAATTGATACAAACCCGTTAAAAAATTATATGCATTTCAGCTTCAAATCTTCCCTAGAATAGCGGCGGCCTCATTGGAAGCAGCTTCACAACATTGGATTGTGTGGTTGTTGTGTTGAGAGATCAGCATGAGTTGCTGCCTCAGCGAAGAGGCCAAAGAGTCCAAGCGCATCAATGCCGAAATCGAAAAACAGTTGCGCAAGGACAAGCGCGACGCCCGCAGGGAGCTGAAACTGCTGCTCCTCGGCACGGGAGAGTCGGGCAAAAGCACATTCATTAAACAGATGCGCATCATCCACGGAAAGGTATGTGCCCTATAACATCAAACGCCTCTGTCAACAGCGTTCTCTTTGCTATTTGTTGTGACCCATTTATAAAATCTAGTGATTGGAGTAAAATTTTGTTTAATAAGATGCAAAATGGATTTTACATTTCAAAAAAGCGCTAAATTTACTTTTTTGCTTCTGAAATTTGAGTTAGTATTCTTATGCCTATTTTCAAGTTACTTTGTATTCTTATGCCTATTTCAAAGTTATTTTGCACCTCGTCAATTTTCGTGCGAAATGGGAAGTTATGAGAAATGTATTGTGATTTACAGGGCTACAGTGAAGAAGACCGAAAAGCTTTAATCAATATTATCCACAACAACATCTTTGTCGCAATGTCCAGTATGTGCAGTGCCATGAGGACCCTCAACATTTCCTACGCCAACAATGAGAACTACGTGAGTATCCCTAACTATATAATCACACATGTTATTGGCAAATACAAACAACATCGTACTAGCATCAAAGTTTAACTCTAATGTTTCTCTTATCATCAGTCATCTAGGAGACTAATCTCATCTATAGAGATTGATAGACAGATTTAGTTTGTCTATCATTCACAGTCAAAATAGTTTTAACTGACAGTTTACATTGTTCTCCCATTACTGCATTATGGCCTTGCTAGGAGTTTGATTCACTTTTGATGACGTTTGATTCACTTCTCAATGTCCAGGGGGACTTCATCGTCATTATTGGTAGAGTCAATTTGTTAGTCGGTGTATGTTTGTTTTTCCTCGTTTTTTAGCTTGTTTTTAAGGAACATTTGATGAATTATTACTGTTATGTACGCTTCTTATTGTTCCGACCCCACTTGTGGGAAGGAGGAACCATATACTCAAATGGGTTTTTTGTTCAGGCAATTTTGGCCATCCGATTTTTTGTTCATCGTAGAGAAATGTGAGTGGTATCATTAAAAAGCTCGTCCATAGTAGAATATGGAATTTAGAAAGATTTTTTTGAATTTCGTTTTTGTCGTGGTCGATAACACAGGTCAAAAGAATTCATTAAGTTGAATTTTGAATTAAATTGGGAACTGAAAATATACAAAAATTAGCTCGTATTTATGTAGTTATCTATGCAAAATTATACAGAGAAAATTTAGATTAGCTAAAAAAATATTTTACTTGACTCACATGTGAATAGATCTTAGTTCCGAATCCCGGAGATGATTTTCTATTTTCATCAACTTGCCATGAGAATCATACTAGATACAATCGAGTTCATTAGTTGGAGGTCGGTGGATGTTAGAATCAGGCTTCTGTTGGTGGGAGAATTTGCTTCTGACATATGATTGATAGGTCAATTAGATAATGATAGCGCCAAAACAAAATTAGAATTGAGTTTAATTTTGTGGCCTTTACTTGTCGACATAGCAACAAAGTTCGTCAGGTAAGTTCTTCTTTTGTTCTTTGGAACTTTAATAAAGAAAACTTCTAAGTTTCTTGATGTTTCTTTGAAACCATCACATCATCCCTCCTTTTTTAAGCAAGTTTGTGGGTATAGGTCTCCAATTCTGTCGGGTTGTCTTCCGTTTCTTGTTGATGTTCGTGAAGGCTCTGGTGCTTCGGGTTGTTGGTGCTCTGCAGCTGATGTGGCTGCAGAAGCTTCATCCTGATGTAAAGGTCCAACTTCTGTGGTCTCCTCCACTGCTGGTTCGGTTTTCACATTTTCCTCTTCTAGTCTCGTAATTTGGTTGTCGCTCACTAGAATAGTCCTGTATGAAAGAAGTGTTCAAGCCCTTCCTGATGATGAAGGTAGCAGGAACTGTCTTTGTCTTTTTGTTGGCCTTGAATAGTGTGGGTTCGCACCAGTCGAAATGTGCTATTGCCGGTAGTCTCACTCTGCGTCCCAACAGGAGTTCAACTGGAGTTTTGCTCCTCGTCTTTGAAGTGTTGCGATCAGTACCCTTTGCAGTAATGCTCCAAATGACACATTAAGATCGCGACTCCATGCTTGAAGTGCCAGCTTCACTGTCTGAACTGCCCTTTAAGCTAGTCCATTAGCTCTTGGATGATAGACGGGTTATTCCATTTTTTTAATTCCCAGTGATTCACACCACTGTTTAAGGTCACCACTTACAATTTCAGGACCATTATCTGATACTAAAGTTTTTGGTATTCCGAATCTTGCAAAGATTTGACTAAGATATACTTTAACTGTTTCTGATGTTTTATTTCCCGCGGGGAAAGCTTAAATCAAGCCAGAATCCGCGTCAACAGTTACAAAGATATTGCCTTGGTCCTTAACATAACCCCAGTCCATGTGGAGCCGTTCCCAAACGTACGCCTCTGGCCACGTAGACTGTTTTTCCTAGGCTAGGCCTGTTCATTTGACAATTCTTACATTTACTGACAAAATGTTGAACGTCCTGGGTATTGCCAGGCCACAATGCTATCATTCTGACTGATTCCTTAGTTGCATTCTTCCCAGGTTGTGTCTCGTGCGCTTTTGCCAAAACCAAGTGTCGTAGTTTAGGTGGAATGAAAGGAACAACACCTCTGAAGATAATTCCGTTGTGTACGGTCAGTGCATCTTTGTGTTGATCGAATTCTTTTTCCGCTTCTCAACATTGTTTCCAATTGCCGCGTTTGTTTCGTTTCATTATGTCCTGGAAGAGTCTGTTTGTTCCAGGTTCAATTTTGATTTCTGCTTGGGTCACCAACTCACTCTGAGCGAAGTAGTTGTTATTGATTGCGAAGCACACTCGATCGTTGTCGGATTAGTCTTCGTCAAAATCCATTCCGCTCGAAGCACAAAGCATCTGCATGGAGTATCTGCTCTCCTGTTGTGTACTTCAACTCAAAATCGAAGCCCACTAGAGCTATTGCCCATCTTGTGATTCTAGCTGATGCTGTCTTCGGGATCTCTTCGTCTGGTGCAAAGAGATATTTGAGTGGTTTGTTGTCCGTCTGTAGGGCAAATTGTCTTCCAAGAAGGAGTTGCCTCAATCTTGTGACCACAAACACAATGGCCAGTGCTTCCGGCTCTATGATCGAGTAGTTTTGCTCCGCTGGAGTCAACTTCCTCGATACATATATGACTGGATGTCCTTCTTGCGAAAGAACCCCGCCAATGGCTTTTTCAGAGGCTTCAGTAGTAACTGTTGCTTCTTTTTGTAAACTAAATGGCTGTACAAGTGGGTTAGCACATAATTCATTTTTATGTCTTCAAAAGCTTTTTGTTGCTTTTTGCCCCATGAGAAATCGGTATTTCTCATGTTATTTAAGGGTAGCATTTTTGTTGCAAAATCAGGAATCATTCTTCGTAAAAATTTGCTAGCCCAGCAAACTATTCGAGTTGTTTGTTGTTAGTTGGTGCTTTTGCATTTTTTTTATTTCATCATTTTTGGGATCTGGTGCTATTTCCTCCTTTGAAATGGAGTATCCCAAAAAGCTAACGCTTTCGACTGGTTTTGAGTTAGACTTTGTCTCATTAATAGTAAAGTTTTTCTCGCGTAGTCGACTCTTGACTGCAAGCATTCTCTTGTCGAACTGCTCCTTGGTAGTTCCATGGACCAACACATCGTCTTGAAAGATCACAACACCTTTGATTCCTTTGAGTGTTGATTCGATGCAATTCTGGAAGATTGAAGAAGAGTTTTTCAATCCCTGAGGTAGTCGGCACATCTTGAACAGTCCCGGAGATGTGCTGATTGTGCATATATCTTTTGCCTCTCCGTCAATTTCAATTTGATTGTAGGCATCTGAGAGGTCAATTTTGCCAAAGTATGAGGCCCCACGTGGGTTGTGAAAGATTGTCTCCATGTCTGGTATTGGGTAGTCCTCATCCATCACCTTGCCATTGATATGCACTTTTAAGTCCACGCAAAGTCTCTATTCTCCACTCTTCGTTCTCTGCCACACCACTGGAGATGCATTAGTGACTCTTTGCTGTACCGGATCAAGGATGCGCTGTCTGACCATCCTTTCCAGCTTCTCTGTGACCTTGTCTTGAAGTGGTAGAGATATTTTTCTGGCTTTGCAGAACATTGGATGTAATCCTGGTATCAGCTTCACATGAGCTTTGTAACCCTTTACAGCAAGTAGGTGCTCGGTTGTGATGTTCACACCGTGCTTGGGTAGAAGGTCTCTACCAATTAGTCCAAATTCTTTATCAGACTGCTAGTTGTTATTGTGCGAGCCTGCTTCCGTTTCACTCAACGTCACAAGTAAGTGATCCCAGAAGCGTTATTTGATGACCATCATAAGCTTCGAGATGTCTTACCTTACCATCCAACTGAGGTTTACCAAGCTCAGTCCATATTTTTGTTGATATCACTGTGCTATCTGCACCTGTGTCTACCTGCATTTTTACTTTGCAATTATTTATTGAGTTATATTCCAACGTCCCAGACATGCTAAAGATTTGTTCTTTAGTATGAAACTTTTCCATCTCCGATGATGGAGATGCTTGCTCTGAAGAATTGTTTTCTTCTTCGCAAAAGTTATTCTGTTTATTATACTTAACCTGAATTTGGTTGGGGTTTGCTTCTACACATTTTTGAGAAGTATCCCACCTTTTCACTGGTGTTGCATTTTTTACTTAGCGCTGGACAGGGTCTACTAGAATGTGGCTTACATCCACACCTAGTGCACATGTTGTTGCTTTTATTAGCCGTAAATTTTTCATTTGGTTTTCGAAAGGTCTTTTTGAAGTTGAACCCAACTTCTTCTTTCACAGTAAAAGGCATATTACCTGATGAAGAACTTGGAAAAGCCATTGCTTGACTTCTGAACTGTAAGCTCTCGGTCATTTAAGTAACCGACATTGCTGGTTTTGTTTTCTAGTAGCCTAAATTTTGCCTCAGGGTCCCTCAAACCTGAGATAAACTTTATTTTTACCAACTCCTCTTCGGGGTTGGCCGCTGTTTTGAGTTCTTCGAAGTCACAATAGCGTGCTTCATCTCTAAGACGTGCTAGGAAATCGTTATTTGACTCCCCTCTTCGGGGTTGGCCGCTGTTTTGAGTTCTTCGAAGTCACAATAGCGTGCTTCATCTCTAAGACGTGCTAGGAAATCGTTATCTGACTCCCCTACACCTTGTAATACGGACAGAAATTTAGCTCTTTCTGCCGTTACTACTCTCTCTTTAGGAGAAATATAATTTGGAATCGTCAATCTGATGTCTTTATACGGAGTGTCTCTTAAGTTCCTAGGACTAATTAGGCTCCTAAGTTTAATAATTGCATCTTGCCCCAACATACTAAGAAAGAGGTTGGTTAGCTGTAGGTCCTTTACAGTACCATCGGTGTTAATCTTGTCCACTTCCTTCTCTGCGCGGCATTTCGCCACAAAAGACATAATCCACGCAGTAGCTGGTCCTGCATTCTGTAGATCCAAATTGTGGTCTTTCTGATAAAATTTAGATTAGCTAAAATTAGTTTACTTGCTTGACATGTGAATAGATCTTATTTCCGAATCCCGGAGATGATTTTCTATTTTCATCAACTTGCCATGAGAATCATACTAGATACAATCGAGTTCATTAGTTGGAGGTCGGTGGATGTTAGAATCAGCTTTCTGTTGGTGGGAAAATTTACTTCTGACATATGAATGTTAGGTCAATAAGATAATGATAGCGCCAAAACAAAGTTAGAATTGAGTTTAGTTTTGTGGCCATTAATTATCGACATAGCAACAAAGTTCGTCAGGTAAGTTCTTCTTTTGTTCTTCGAAACTTTAATAAAGAAAACTTCTAAGTTTCTTGATGTTTATATGAAACCATCACAGTTTTCTAGAGCGAGTTACCGTGGTTTACATTTTTGTGAACATTCCCTCTTTGCGTTGTTTTTATTCACATTTTCCGGAATTTTTGCTGAAAATATCGTCAATTTTGCTAAAATATGTAAAAATTGTTAACACTAGTATTGTTGATTTTATTGTACTCACTGTGTTCAAAAAAATTTCAGAAGTTCTTTAATCGTTTTTTCTGTGCAATTTTTGTCATATACAAAGTATTTGGTTTTGTAACTAAAAATTCTTCTAATTTTTATGAACTTTGTCTTTTGTTACAACGAGAATTTTTTAAGAAAATAATACTGAACTGGTTGTTTTAAGGCACATACCTGTTAGAAAACGATTAAGTGAGCTTCTCTGCTTTGCTTGTTTCCATTTTTGCATTTGAAGGTGTTCGAAAAATACATAAGATCCTTCAAGGGTTATGGGGTTCTCAAACCATAAGATTTATTGCGGTCATTGAAGACATATGATGCCGAGTATAAAGCCAAGCCAGATATCGGGTTCACTTCTGCGAGATAAAAGTTCATGACTTGCCCTGCTATTTTTTTCAATTACCACCGGATTTTTTTTGGTTGCAACTTTACGTTTTGGTTGAATTAATTTGGCTTCTCTTTAAGTGTCTCTTTGTTTCATCATGCTTAATTCGCATAAAAATTGTTGAAATATGATGCCAGAGATAAATTGTTATGATTGATGTGAAAATACAATCAGGTCGATATCTGCCAATCGCGAGCATGGTGTGAACATTTCGCCGCTTTTTTTAATTAAGTTAATTTACTCAAAAATGTCATTTTTAACTACCTAGGTTCTGAGATTAGTTGCAAGCGTTTGGACAACGGTGACAGTAAGGGAATTTAGTTCAATTTTTCAAAATTAGAAAAATAGTCTATTGTCCACGAGGCCTATTTTTTTGCAAAACAGAAAAAAGTAGTGAAAAAATTTGTTGAGTAGGTCTGTGTTCCTTGGTTAGTGTCTGATTTCGTCGTTTAGTTTACAAAATGCCAGTTAGACTGAAATTAAAACTGAAATTTTGTGGATTAGGAGGGCATTTAATAGATTCGCATCGAAAATGAATGGCGGCATTCCGTCACTTCTCCACGACTAAGGTGTTGATTTTTAAATTGTGGCATTATTGTCACTGCCGTCCATAGAAGGCCCCAATAAAGCGTCAAAATTTTGAAATGTCCATTTTGCAATTCAATGAATTTAGAAAGGTACGCAGCATCGGGGTGTAAAATCAACCATTTATTTCGAACAAGTTCTGAATCTAATTCGTTTCGGAATTTTTGGGTTTTGTAGAATTGCAGGAATTTGTAGGTTGGTTGCCCGCTCAACTTCCGATTGATATGTTTTAATTATAAATTGTTTGATCGTCAGTTATTATCAACAGTTAGATTGCAATTGTGTTTGCGATGTTAATGTGGCGTCATTTGATCCATAGGAGCACGCGGAGCTGATCCGTAGCGTGAACGCGGCCAACGACACGAGTGTGCGTCTGGAGAGTAAACATGTGCTGGCCATCAAGGCCCTCTGGAGTGACAGTGGGATCAAGGAGGCCTACGACAGACGAAGAGAGTACCAGCTCCCTGATTCATCACACTAGTTAGTGTTGTCACCTCTGCTCTAACAGAACAGCGATAGAAATAAAATAAAAAATTGTTAACGTTTTGTTTAACGTAAATAAACATTGTGGAATGCTATTCAGTATTCACGTTACCAGACATATCAAGCTCGTTCAAGCTGACTCCCATTTGATCTAAACAGACAATTTAAGTATTCTTCGAGCACTGTTGTTCATTTTAGGGATTACCTAGAGTAAAAGCTCTATTTTTTTGACAAAAAAGTTTGCGTTTGAACAATTTTTTAAGCTCGGAAAACTTATCTTTCGAGCATAAGAGTTCGCTTCAAAAAGGAACTTGACATACAAGCTACGTTATCAGACGTTTCCAGTAGGCTTAAGTTAGATAGTTATAAAAAGCTCTTCAATCAATTTTGTAGCGATTATTTAGGTCCTGTTGGACCTATTTGACTTTTCGTCGAGAGGAACGGGATAAACTGGCAGAGCGCAAGCGCGGGAATCAATTCGATTTTCAGTGATTTTTGATAATTACCAGTCTCTAAGAGTAAGATTCTAGGAAACTGAAGTGAAGCTGTTTATCTTCTCCGAAACTGCTTAAATTCATGGCGTGGAAAGCAAGTTTAGTAGATTTGTACCACTCACACACACACAATTTTGTTCCCAACTCGATTACCCAGTGATGATAGCTTGCATAACCCTAAGCTAGCCACTTGCACGATTCGATTCGCCCAGCTTGAGTCAGTAATGTTGTGTTTGCTGCTCGGCTTAATTGTGCTGGTTGGTGTTTCAGTTACTTGAGCAGTATAGACAGAATAAGCTGTGGGGACTACGTGCCCACAGAGCAGGATGTGTTGCGTGCGCGGGTGCCGACAACGGGCATAGTGGAGTACACTTTTCTGATTGAGAACATCACTTTCCGCATGGTGGATGTGGGTGGACAGCGGAGTGAGCGGAGGAAGTGGATCCACTGCTTCGAGAACGTCACCTCAATCATGTTCCTAGCTGCTCTTTCAGAATATGACCAAGTTTTAGCCGAATCAGACAACGAAGTTAGTACCCCTACCCACTAATGGTAACCATTTCCTCTATATAACCATCAACACATTGGCGTGCCCTAATCAGACGTGGCTTCTATGAAATTTGGCTGAAGTGTTGGCCAAGTGGTCAACTTATTTCAGCAATGACTGACTCTATGAGAGATAGATTAGGGATTTGCTCACAATCCATTGCAATAACTTTTGGATAGCGAATAATGTATTGCTAAGATTGGTGTCATTAGTTGATAATTTATTATGTCAATCACTATAATAACCAAGCTCAGTTTTCATCCAGCCTTTGAGCATATCGACTTGCTGTTCTTAAGCCTGGCCCTTCTTCGCCCTATTTGACAAAATTTGTAAATTTTAAGTATAATGGATGATGAAATTTTGCAACAGATGGCATACTTCGCGAAGAGTTGTCGTCTCATTAGAGAAGTACATGTTTCGTAACAATTGTCAAATCTTGTACTCGATGTAGAGCAGTTATAAGAGGGAGAGCTTATTGAACCTTAATGTTGAATTATTTGTGCAAATAAGTTAGTCACGTGATTTTTTGGCAAGGAAGATTGCAGTCAGTATATCTTAGAATACGTGAACCAAAAGCGATCTGAGAACCCGGAGCTCAGGCAAATCGGACGCTAAAAGTGAAAGGCACCCAACTTTTACCAACTATTCTTGTTTTTTTGTGGTTAAAACGCATGAGCAGTATTGCGAGCTAAATGAGCTGCAGTGCGAGCGCTCCTAGCTATATTTATTATGTTTAATTGCTCCCAAACGAAGTTTGTAGCAATTATATTAGTCCTGTCGCTCTTTTTTAATAGCCGCGAAGCGATAGCGGCTATTATTGAGGACATCGTGGTTTGCTACAATTCAAAGAATTTGAATTGTATTGGGGCGCTGTGTTTTTTTAAGATATTTTCACACATTTTTCAATGACTTTTATCTTTCAAAACAGGATAAACAGGTAAAGCCCAGCGGACATTAAGCAATCTGGAAGCGTCTGGAATGGCCTTTATTTAAGGCTAAAATGCCATTTTTAGGAGTTTTGGGCTCAAAATGGTGCAATTTTTCATGCATGTTTTTGTGATTTTTTGGAGTTTTTTTGTTCGGTTAGTCTTAGGATGAAGTTTTTCATGAAGTTTATGAAGGTATTTTGAGAGACAAAATTACTTGTTACGACCATTTTATGAGCTATATGTTTTGGTACTAGAAACACAAAAACGCAAAATGGTACCAATTTTTGCAATTTTTTTCAAATTGAAAATTTTTGTCATTTTTTGAATTTTCCTGCCTCAGTGGCCGGAAAAGGATCTCAAAGGAATCTCCTTTAAGGTTTCATAATAGGGTACTGCCTAGTTTCTAGTAACAATCGGATGGTTTTCAGCATTTTAATGTCTCGAATTTTAGCATTTCTGTGATAAAATCTGCAATTTAAGTTTCCCTACAATTTTTGTCAATTTTTGATATTTGTCCATGCTCAAGTGCCATCAAACCTATTTAATGGTCTGATAGACAGTTATTGCATGGTTGCTAGTGTCAATGGAATTGTTTTCAACAATTTAATCTTTCGAAATTGAGAAATTTTTTGTAATTTCAAGTTTTTTGAAAACATTTGTCTTTTCAGTTTCTTTCCTCAGTAGCCAGGTAACCTCCTTCAGGTTTTGATAGTATGTTATTGCATAGTTTCTAGGGGCAATGGAATGGTTTTCAAAATTTAACAGAGCAAATTTCTAATTTTGATTTTTAAAGTTTTTTCTAAAAAATTGTTGCCTATCGATCTTTCAGCCAATGAAAGGTTTGGAATTGGGTTGCTGGATAGCCTCTGGAGACACGGAATTGATTCTGAAGATATGAGTATTACGGTTTCAGCAAGTTTTCACTAAAAAAATTTTAATTGATTTCTTTTAAAAAAATTTCTGTCATTTTTTGAGTTAATCGATCTTCAAGGGCCAATGAAACTTATCAGGTTTACAGATATAATCCTGGGCCGATTTAAGAGACAAAAATTGGTTTTGAACATTTTTTTGAAATAGGTATATGTAAAGTGATCATTTTTTCTTTCCTGTTAAAAGCTTCAAGAGTTTTACCAATGAGTATATTTTTGTTTAGCTTGTTTGATTGTTTTAGTTTCTCAACTTTGAGATGATTTTGTTTGCGTTTTGGCTGGCATCTGCTGGTCCGGTAGAGTACCTCTAAGTTTTTCATTCAATTCTTTGGATTTTATTTCAGAACTTGTCCTGCTATGTTTTTTTGAATATCTGTTCACTCATTTACTTGATTTTTTGAAGTCGGTAAAGAAATACATTACTGAAAATTCGCTTTCTCGCTAGTGGTTTTTTGTTCACTTTTGGCATTTTGACATTGATTCTTTTTTTGTTTTTTTTATCTGATATTTTAAGAAATTGTTCTCTCAATTGACTCGTAGTCCGTTCTAGATCTAGTTGCTTTGTTTAGTCAATGAAAATTCTTTGAATTGTACGTCAGGAATTGTCCTGCTATGTTTTTAAGTTCGTCGTCTCCATCGATGATTCTTGCGACCATTGACTTTTTCAATTTCTCTGACTTCTATTACTTTGCAGTTAAAATTTGTGCGCATGACGTCATTTGCTTTTAGGTCAATTGCATGACTTATCTCACTCAAAAAAGATGACTTCTGAACTCACTTATTGAACTTTAAGTTTTTTGAAGAGTTACTAGTTCAAGATCAATAATGTGCATCTAAATTGTGTCAAACATATATGCCCTAATTCTTGGGTATTAGAGTCTTGAGTTTTTGATATCGAATATTAACTTTGAAAAGCTCTGTAAGGGCTTTTTCCTTATAAAGCGTATGTGTCTGATAAAAATGACAGTTCAATTATTCCATGAAAGGACACAAACGTCTATCGCGGCTATTTTCTATTTTCCGGTCATCTGCCGGCTGTTTTTTATTAAATTTTTTATCTGACCCATTTGACTTTTCGTCCTCAAACGGGATAAACAGGTAGCGCCCAGCGGGCATTGTTCTCTTAGAGACTTTCAGCTCACTAGTCTCCAAGTATGCGATTCATAGAACCTGTTTTGGAGACTTATATTTATGGTGTGTAGGGCGGTTCTTCGAGTTTGACCCCCCAACAGCCCCCCCCCCAACACCACATAGCCCCCCTCTCACTTTACTCCCGCCCCCTCGCCAATCAGCACCCTTGCACATTTTTCAGGCCGTAAGGCAGCCAAAAAACCCTCCTCCCATTGCCCCCTCCCCCACTGTTTACCCCATGCCCCGCCACAGTGCACCCCACCCCCCGCTGTGCTCGCCTCACGCCCCTTCAATTAAGCTAAAGTTAGCCTCACTAAACCGTTGCTATCTACTGACGTGGGCAACCACTCGCCGGTCATTTGAGAGCAATTCGCCCGACGTTAGTTGGTTATGTTTTTTAAGTAAGACTTTGTTGAACAGAAGCAGATCCCTTGGGCGTTGTATCCTGCACCTGGGTTAAAGCACCCTAAGATCTCTGTTTTAACATAAAGTTGGTATTTCTCACTAACGAGTTGCGTAATCGGAAATATTTATTTTCTGTACGAGGGAGCTATTTTGTTTCCTAGTCTTTTCGTGGTGTCCTTAGGGAACAGCTGAGTAACAAGAGACCTTCTGATCTGGGCTCACAAGCAGCTGTTCAAATCTGTATCATTGTCAACTTAGAACTTTATCATAGTCGATATCATTGCATATATATCAATGTCTGAAAAATTGTGTCACCTTTACAAATTGTATTTCCTATCTGTTTCATACCACGATGTAGCTCTGATATGCAGTGCTGAATGGCTTCCTTTAGCTAATTGCTATTCCCTTGCATTTGATACGTTACTTAAAATTCTTTCGAAAAGTGCGACTTTTACGTCATAATTGGCGCTTTGACGACAGAGGTCAGAGAACTTACATTTGAAAAAATATCCTTATGAGCTAATATGTTACTTGTATTCTGCTTTTGTAATTCTTGCGGTGCTGTATGTTTAAGTTTTTTTAGTTCGAGCCTACAGATGTTCCATATAATCATGACCCCAGATGTTTTTACTGTATGTGCTACGCTTTTCGTATATTCGCGCTTCATGTTTGTGATAATGTGTAATTTTGTTTAGATGATTCATTCGATGCCATCGCCAATTTCTTTTTAGAATTAGTTTTCTGGTAATAGTAATAATTTTCGCTATCTGAAATGGAACCAAGGACCCAAAATAATAGGAACTTCAATAGACTGTCCGGCAAGTTGAAATTTAAGTCATTTATTCAACGTGAGATCCATTCAAACCTCGAGCTGGTATAAGTCTTCAGTTCCAATTGATAAATAATTTGTTTGTTGTTCTGAATATAACCTGCGTTCGTAAATGTGTTGATATTGGTAGTAGTTACAATAGTATTGACATGTGTTATGTTTAGAACCGTATGGAAGAGAGCAAGGCGCTGTTCCGCACAATAATCGCATATCCATGGTTCCAGAACTCATCTGTCATTCTCTTCCTCAACAAGAAGGACCTCCTGGAGGAGAAGATCCTCTACTCCCACCTCGTCGAATATTTCCCCGACTATGATGGTAAAGATAATGATAATACAGCAATTAGCTGCTGAAACCGTTGGTCACATAAACTCTCATGAAATAAGACGGATAGGTTGCAAATGATTTTAAAGATTTTTTAAAGCTCATTTTTGATCGACATGCTTCAGCACTCATGTAAAATTTTACACGGCTGTAGTTTGACTCCAATGAACTTTTTAAAATCAGAACTTGGTATCTCAAGTTGTAGAGCAAAGGAATGATGCTTTTAAAGGGATCTCGATATTCTTAAAAAAGTTACGTGTGATTGGGATTTACCTGTCATTGGGATCTCAAAAACTATTTACAAATTTGTGTTTTTTTCTAATTAGCAAATTTTGTTGTTATATAACTCAATCTCATCATCAGGCATTGGTTGCTAATAAGGCTCAAAAATTCGATTTAAATGTTTCTAGTTCATTAGCTTCATATCTTTTTGTGATTTTTTACTTAAATTGTTTTCATGAAATATTAGTGGAATTTTTGAGTTTCTGCCCTTTTTTATTTTTCCCTTTTTTGTCTTTTAACTTAGTATCATTAATTGTAATTGTTATCTATTGGATACATGAATAATAATAGACCTGAGTTCATAGTGTTGATTAATTGCTCTTGAACGAAGTTCATAGCAATTATTGTAAACGTGTGTGTCTTTTTTATACAAATTTTTCGCTTGACCATTTTGCGCTTTTCTTCTAGAACATTCTTTGACTTCTCAAGTGACTTTTTCACGCTTTCGTTCTTCATTTTTGAGTGATCTGTATTGCTCCGAAGTAAAGCTTGTTGCTTATATAAAATCCGTTGCAGAATATCAGAGGTAAGAGAGTCGTAGCTCATTGGTTAGTGCGTCTCGTTGTGGATCTGGAGGTCTGAGGTTCGAAGCCCGTCGGGGAAAAGTTTTTTGCACCCATAAAAAAATTTATCTAGGCTATAGCCCCTGAATTGTCTCGCTTGTCGTTCAAGAGCTGTTCTTCCGACATTTGTCGGTTTATGTTTTTTACACTAGTTTAGACTTTTAAACATTTTTTCAAAAAAAAAATAGTGGCTTTTTTAATCTCGCCTGTTGATCTACTTGTAGTCTTGTCACTTACTCTGAAAATAGTTCTCATTGGGCTGCTAGTGCGGCTTAATTGTCTTCAATTTTATCAGCTTCAACTTTTAGCGATTGTTTTTTTTTACTTAGTTACCATTTGTTTCTGAAAAGCGTTTTTGCTGAAATTTTTAGTTATGAATTAATTCGTTTTTTGTCCCGTTTTCACTACCGGACTTGCGGATGGGTGTTTTATTACTTCTGAGGTTGTATATTACGCTTAAGGATTTGAGATATGTTGATATGTTGATTAAGGATTTAGCAATATGTTTTAGTGTTCGAGGCCACCAATTCTCAAGACTTTTTGGCAAATTTGTGCCTTTTTGCGTTTTTTGCTTTGTTCGTCATTGATTTTGACAAGGTTTGCATTGTGTATTCTTTGTAAGGACGCATAGTCTCAATATTTATATGGTGTTTAAATTATTGTATTTAACTTTAATTTTTGGAGAATAAAAATTCAAGTGTTTAAGAATTTTGTTTATTTTTGCGCGTGTTAGATCACGTGTTTGGTGAAATGTCATAGACGATGCGTTTAGTTTCATTTTATCAGAAAAATGTTGATTGTCAGGTCCCTAGTTAGTTCAATTCTTTGGATTTTAATTCTGGACCTGTCCTGCATTGTTTTTTAAGTTCACGCATTTTTTCTTTATTTGAGCTTTCAAAACGGGATGAACATGTAATGAACAGTGGGCATCAAGTTTCATCAAGGTTCTATGCTGTTTTTAGTGTTGCTGAAGTTCTCAAATTGCTGAAGCTGCTTTGAAGGGCTAGGCTAAATTAAATATTCAGTGGTCATTTTCAATAACTGAAAAGGTCATAATTAATTTTTTCTTAGATTAGTCTCTAATTGACGTGTGACAAAGTTTGTATAGGTCTTT
Source organism: Convolutriloba macropyga (assembly GCF_964194025.1). Classification (NCBI taxonomy): domain Eukaryota; kingdom Metazoa; phylum Xenacoelomorpha; order Acoela; family Convolutidae; genus Convolutriloba; species Convolutriloba macropyga. The sequence continues at coordinate 40,138,654 of NC_134473.1, read as the reverse complement.
TTCCAGCCCTAATTTTTCTTATGTCCGTTTTTTGAGTACTTTTTATAATACCAATTTGAAACCCGCAAAGATATTTTTGCAAATTTTATTTAAGCCTTTGTCGTTTTCCGAGGTTTTCTATCTTCAAGAGCCGGTGAAACTTTTCTGTTTTGAAAATCCGCTTCGTGTCTAGAGACCATTAAATTTTTTTAAAATAAAATTAAGATCTCTAATTTTTGCGCGACTTTTATGAAAAATTTACATCTTGAATTTTTTGTCATTTTTGTAGGTTTCTGATATTGCGCATCAAATAAAACTTGTTCAGGGTATGATCTTTGGTTACTACCTAGTTTCCGGAGACACCAGAATTGTTTTTAAGAGATTAATATCAGATTTCAGCGACTTTTAAGTAAAATCCGCAATTTTCAGTAAGTTAGAAAGAAAATAATGGTTTTGAATTTTTTGTTATCACTCATTATCGCAACTTTTCAAAAAAATTTCCGTGGTTTCTGAATTTTTTAAATCTTCAGGGTCCACTAGAAAGTTCAGGGTCTTGACTATGGAATCGTGGTTAGTAATCGTTAATGAAATTGTTCTTCACATATAAATACTAGGTTTTGAAGGTGAAAGTGTAAAGAATTGGACAAAAGTTCAATGAGTATCGTTTTTTAGTTTTTGTGACTTTCAATTTTTCTAAACTGAGTTGGCAAATTTTTTTTAAGCTTGAGCCTTTGTTTATGCGTAAATCTTCAAATTATTTTTTGGTATTGAAAATATTTACACCAAAAGCTCTAGCAAAGCATGAGTAATTTTTTCTAATGCAGTTTGGTACAATAGTTTGTTTTTTAATTCAGTTCGATTCACTTTTCGATCACGTTTTTTGTTTTCTTTAAGCCTCGACTCTCACTTTTGGCTCCTGAATCGCCTCATTCACTGTTTCAACTGGTTGGATTTTAAGTTTCTTGATTCATTGAATTACACAAAGAAACGAGATGAGCAGATAAAGCCCAGTCATAGTACATTAGGATATCAAATTTCTTTAGAGCGGTTGCTAGCTGGTATTTGTATTGGTTTTAATAGCCTTCAGTTTAGAAGTTGAGTTGTGTATGATTTAGGGTTGAGTGAAACTGCACATCAAAATAGAACACTTGCTGACACTTTTTGTTTTCTGGTTGAATCCCGATGTGCGTCGAGCGGGTCAACGGTGGCTATTTTCCGACCACTTAACGGCTTTTTTCGGAATTTTTATGACAACATTACTTGGGACAGTTTTTTAATTTAGGATTGCGTTGAACTTGGTGCTATGTTTAATTGCTCTGGAACTCAAAACCGTTTGATTTTTCGACCAACTTTTTATATTGATCTTTCATTGAGAATTTTAGGCAGTTGTACTCAAGTGGCTGTGTTTATTAATTAACATTAAGTAAGTGAGCCAAATTTATTGGTAGTTTTTCAGTGTAAAGCGTCCTGGGACCTATATGAGCTCCGGTAACATCAGTTGAAACCTCTTAACCTCAAATCTCAGTAACTTTTCCCTCTAGTTTTTTTTACTTATGGAATGAAATTTCTATGAATTGCAGTACTTCCTATTATTTTTCTTAATTTATTTTTTCTATTAACAGTGATGCATAAGACCAATTGTGCACAATTTGTACAAGAACTCATTATCGATTTTTTTTATTGGTTCTCTTTGTAGTTAAATTTTTTGGTCAGTTGTTTGATATTTTAATTATTTTTAAACTATTTTGATGGCGCTGGTAAACTGGATTATGAACGGCCACATTGAGGTTTAACTGATGCTCTAAGTTGACATTCAAACTCAAATTTTTGAGCATTTAAAATTGTTGAATTTTGACATCAATTCAGTAATGAAAATAAATTTCAGAACTTTCACTATCTTTTCTTTTCAATCAATGCTCTTTTTCCTTTAACAATTTGCTGCGTTTGTGCAGCAATCTGATAATGAGGCTAAATGTGAAGTGCGTAGAATCTAAAATAGAATGAGAAAATGGTGTTCGAACAATAGTTTGCTTTCATTTTGATTTTTAGTGTTTTTTTTTTCACTTTTTTGGATCGGATTTTTCTCTAAGAGCTCATTCTAGGCATAGTTTTTTTGTTTGAACCAATTTTCCATTTCTCGCTAGTGGTTTTTTGTTCACATGCGGCATTTTGACTTTGATTTTGTATATTTTTAAAAATTTTTTCATCTGATTTTTTTCGAAATTATTTTTCCAATTCGCTCATAGTCCGTTGTAGGTCTAGTTTATTTTTCAGTCAATGAAAATTCAATTCTTTGAAATGTACGCCACGATTTGTCCTGCTATGTTTTTTTTAATTCGCTTTACTTTTTGATCACGTTTTTTGTTTTACATAAGTGACGATTTTCACACTGACTTCAGTCTTTCTTCACTCAGAGTTTCAACTGAATAGATTTTAAATTATTTTACGTTTGAATTACGTAAATATAGTGAATGCGGTCAATGTCAAAAGAGCAAAATCAAAAGAAATGGATAAACATATGAAGCCAGGTCATTAAGTCATAATGCATTAGGTTATCAAAGTGTTATCAAAGTTATCAAAGTGTAATTTTAGAATTTAACCCAGCATCCAGAATTTACACCAAATAAGATTACTTTGACACTTAGAAAAATTATGTCAATTTCTATCTCTTTTTTCTGTTTCAATCCCAATGCGTCAAGCGGGTCAACGGTGGCTATTTTCCGGCAATTTGTCGGCTATGTTTTTATTGGAGATCTTGGGAATCAATCGTGGGATTTTTACGGAAACCTGTGAGGTACGCTTCGAGTTTATCTACCACATTTTTTTTTTCAAATGGCTTCAGATGTCCTTTCCTGGCCAGTCCGTCCGATCACTGGATTTTAGCGTTCTCAGCAAAAATTATTGGAAGAGTGATCACTTTCCGTTTGTGCATGCGATTTTTCTACTGCTCGGAGTGCTTGACGTTCTCCAGTCCTATTAGATTGACTTCTCTTGAATAAATTTTAAGCACATCTTGTATGCATGACTTACCTCTGTGACTAATTTTAGGTATTGCTTACTTTGTTAAAATGAGTTTTTCTTGCTTTATTTGTAGAAGTTCACGGGTAATATCAATCTGTTGAGGTGAGGTTTTTGAGGGACGTTTTTTGAAGCACATCATAAGTTACAAATTATTCTTAGCCAAATTAACACGAGGTTACCTTTACTAAACCAAGTATTTTTTAGAGAGGCATGTTTATAGACCTATCGCTGCTACTTTCTGGTGATATGCTAGCTATGTTCATATTTGTCTAAAGTGAGCGAAGCTTTTTCGAGTTCTTGTCTTTGTTTTGTCTCCTCTAAGTTCTTTGTGTGTATTCAAGTTTTGTGCTGTGATTTTAATGACACTGGGCTGTTCACCTTTTTTACCTGAAACTAGTGTATCCGTGTAAGCAATACAGGGTCTAGTTTGTGTACGATCCAGGTTAGATAATTGCTCTCAGACGAAGTTTGTAGCAATTGTATTAGTCTGGTCTTGACCGATTTTGCGTCTGAACCATTTGACTTTTCGTCCTCAAAAACGGGATAAATAGTTAGCGCTCGTATGGCATTAAGTGCTCTTAGAGCCCTAAGCTTTACTGTGCTCTAAAAATGCGGTTCATCAAAACTGTTTTGATGAGACAATTTCATGGTGTGAAGGGCGGTTCTTAATCTTCAATATTTGACCCCCCGCAGTCACACCCCCCCCCCCCCTCAACACTCCCATTGTCCACCCTCATTCACCTGTAGATTTGAAGCCGCCTCGCTTGAACCCCCCACCCCACGCTCGCGGGTCGTTTGAGAGCAATTCGCCCGACGGTCGACGGTTATATTTCTATTATTTTCTAACCGCGATGTGAACAAAAGCTGAGAAGTGTTTAATTGCTCTTGACCGCAGTTCATAGCAATTATTGTAAACGTGTGTCTTTTTTATGCTAAATTTTCGCTTGACAATTTTGACTTTTCGAGTGACTTTTACGCCCTTGACTTTTTGCGTTTCGCGTGATCTAAAGTTCTCTTTCTATCACAATTTCAAGCAGCTGAACTCAATTGGCGGCAATTTAATACTAAAAGTCAAATGAAAAGAGCGCCGAAACTGGTGTCATTTTTTACTTTAAATCTTAATAGTGGTATATGTTAACCTCTAATGTGGTTATTTGAAGTTCACTATTGAACTTTTTAGTCTCATTTAGGCTCCCCCTTCCTACCCCCCCCCCTTCCGACTGAAGCAGGCTGCAATTGATTAGAGCTCCCACTAGTCGTTCAAGAGCAATTCTTCCGACGTTTAGTCGGTTATGTTTGGTATTCAAGCTATAGGTTTGCATTGCTGTGTTACAGGTCCAGAGAAAGATGCAGTGTGTGCACGTGAATACATTTTGAAAATGTATGTGGAGCTGAATCCGGATGCGGACAAAATAATTTACTCTCATTTCACTTGTGCTACTGACACCGAGAATATTCGGTTTGTTTTCGCCGCCGTCAAAGACACCATTTTGCAACTTAACCTCAAAGAGTACAACTTAGTCTAGTCTGCCCCCACCCCTTCCGTCCCCTCCTCCTCCTCCGCCTCGTCCTCTTCCGCTCATCTAATTCATCTCACTCTTCGACAAGGGGAATTAATTGGGAGGTTTGTTCCAAAAGGAGGACAAAAACAACAACAGATGGATTATGGCAAAAGCAAGTTCGAAAATAAAACAGCAGCCGTCAATTATATTTCATAACAAAACTGTTGACAAAATTGGAACATACTGAATGCATTTAACTCGTACATGTATATACATTGTGATACTTTTTGTCTAAGCCGAACCCTTTCCCACCAATAACCCTCTGTCAAATCTAACAACCTTATGCACCCCACCCCATTATTCTAGTCATTCCCATCTGCGCGTGACCTCCCCTGCCTCCGTTCCTACTCTTTCCTTGCTGTGTTTTGATTGTTGTTGTTGATGTTTATATATACGGGAAGATGATGAAGGTCGGTTGTTTGACGTGACGTGACCTCATTGTCGTGATGAAGTACCGCTGCTGCTGCTGCTCCTCGTATCTTACTCTTCTTAACTCCATTGTCGGCCGCCATCTATCTATCTATCTACTATCTATCTGTTATCTCTATCTGTCTGATGTTATGTCTGTTGTTTTATTGAATGTTACACCACCATGTTCGAAGATTACCATACCACCACCACTACAAATTTACAATAGCAAAATTCTACAAAATTTTAATTTTGAAAAATAATACATGATGTGTTTTATTTCTTGTCTTATCAGCTTGTTGTTGAGACGACCTTTTGATCAGTACAACTATTTTCGCTATGCTCAACTAAAAATTAAAGCCGCAGTTATTTGTTTTCTTTCTTCAAGCCAAGTTTTATATTGCATATAGACAGTTTACTTTCTTGGCATCCTCTCTGGCTGACTGTTGACAAACAACCAACTCTTGTTGTGTTATGTTGTTCTCTACTCATGATTCTATTTTGACCGACTTTCTGTTCCGACTATTATTTTGTTATCCATATTTGGTAGAAATACAATTTGTCTGTCGCAATGCTACCTATCAGCAAATGTGTGTGATGCTCATGTGAGAAATCTCACAGGTAATTACGCGCTACTTGTCAACCCTTGTAAAAGATGATTAATAATGAATGAAAATTACAAATGGTTGTAAATTTATATTATATATTTTTGACTGTCCAGAATCAACTCTTTAGTCGTCACGGCGAATGTTGGCTTTCTCGTCTCATATGCTGTCTAACATTATACCATATCTATATGCAGTGATATGACAATTAACTCATTTGCAGCAAAGAAAAGTTAACAAAGAAGCAATAAACTATCAAATTTTCCAGAAATGCGCTCCTGGTTTTGAGTTTGGATTTTTTAGAGTTTTCAAAACGTGCCTAACTATTTATCCTTGCAGGTTTAAAAGGACCGAAACTTCTACTAATGTCGAAATTTGAAACCAGATACAAAAAAGTTTGCCAAAATTAAGTATAGATCAAAAAGGGTTAACACAGGTAGTTAATTGGTAAAACCGATGTGAAACTAACTGCGATTGTCCTTTTTTCATGAACGGAAATTGTGAAGGGAAACGCACAAACTTTGCTAATTTTTGTCTAAGACAAATGAAGAGATGTAGAATGGATGGTAAAATTCATTGAATAGAATGGATGAACGAGCTTTTCAAACTTCAAGTTAAAAACTGATTCGGACTTGCACGTTATTTCTTCACTCCTGCAAATGAATGTATGATCATGTTGCTTAAATTGACATTAAAAATTGGGAGCAGTAGATCTTAATCAACAATTTCATTTTCCAACAAAGTTTCCCCACATTGGCGCTCAATCTTTGTAAAATCACACCGCAATGATCTGATGCAGTAAATCGATGCGACGCAATATTCTTAAATGCAGTAATGTTAATTCAAATCATCCGCCTATTTATGCAGTTTGTGCAACTTCAATATATCCGTTTAGTTATATACAGAGCTCGAAAAAAACGTTAATTAATCTCCTTTATTCAATAGCCTTGAAATCATTAGCAGTTTTTCAACAAGAAAATACATTGGTTCTAGAAAAAAACCAGGTTAACTGAAATAAAGACTGACAACGAATTGAACTGGATATGTTGAAAATGGTTGCGCAATATTAGCTATTTCTCTGCCAGCTTTTGATAGTCATGCTGTGCTTTCTACTCGTGAACTCATCAACGCTAGAGGATCTATTAGTATTGCACTAAAGAATTTGCTGGTTAAAAACTCGTGCTGGTTTTCCTAAAAGTAAAACTCGTGTAGATTGCAAGCCTGACTATTTGAATGGATAATTTTTTGACATCGAATTTTGAAAATTCAAATCGCAAAATCAGGTATTGTTTTATTTAGAACTGGAAGTTCAGCAATAGAGTAAAAGCGTGTGTTCGGTAGTTTCTGAAAATATTTTTCATCAGTTAATTTTTTCTTAGATCTAACAAAAACTACTTTTTGGGAAGTTTTGCCAGACAAATACCTGATTTTGGTAGCTGTTGTAATCCAATTATGTAACCTAAATTATGAGCCAGTTCCAGTGCAATGAAATTGACATAAAAACAGTAGACAGAAAGAAAAAGTATTATAAATTGGCTTGTTTTATTTTTCTATTTGATGCAATTCATCATTTCGGTGTCATTTTCCTGCTCAGCATTAACTTTTTTTTGCTATTTAGTCAGTCAGTCGTGAATTAATTATTTATCAATATTTATTACTAATTCAACTAATATTTTGTCCTAACTCCCAAAGCCAAAACATCGTGTGTGAAATTGAGAATCGTTTGAATTTCATCAATGTTTTCACACAGTTGTTTGTTGGTTCGTTGGAAATGGAAAACAAACATGTATTTGGAAATAAAAGGAAGAGAGTATTTTGTTTTCCATTAGCTTTCTATGTTTTGCCAATACAATATGAGTTAAATAGTACATAGGGGCTCTTTTGCCTTCGCAGTGTTGAAATTTGATTTTATAGTTCGCTTTATATTTGTATAAATTTAATTACAATTTTTTATCAATTCAAATGTCTTCTCAGCCTACCATTTCTTCATCTTATTCTGTTAAATCAAAGTCACCAGCTTGAGATCAGCTAGAAAAAGATCACTACTCATATTCAATCGATCACGTTTACTTTGTGAATTTTAATCACTTGAACGGAAACTGCTTGTTAAATACCATGATAAGCATAACTTTATTTGGAAAATTTGAGAACTTATGACGAAAAGTGCATTTTCATGACCTTATTTTTACCGAACAAGAAAGTGTCGGAAATTTGGAAGGGAATTGACATAGATATCTTTAGAAATTTATTTGAAAACTATACAATTAATCTGCTAAAAAGCCGAAGTGGTTACACTAATTACTAATTTCAGATCATGTTTTTTTTCGTTATTGTTAGATGTTTTTCATAGTCTTTTGGTGTGCGAAGCTTGTTAGTTTCGTATTCTATGCGCATTGGTTATCATATCACTTCGGATGGTATCATGACTGTTGAGTCGGAAAGGTGAGTCAGTGTCACTCGGATGCTATCAAGATATCACTGAGTTATCAGTCGGAAGCAAAATAAGAAAACCATCAGGATTGACAGAGAAGCAGGCTGTTGATGTCTTAAACTCTTGGTACGCCAATTTAAACAGAATAAAGTTGTCAATGGCAATTAAATTTTCAAAATAGTGAAGATGCATGAGTAATTTAGAGCATATTGCGATTGAAAAAAGCACAAGACGCATTCATTTAATTTAGTTTAGAAAATAGATGAGCTGGAGCATCCTTGTTCCGACCCACTTTAGTTGGAGCAAGAAACTATATACTCAAATGGGTTTGTTCTTTTTTTGATCAGTCAATTTTGGTCGATCGATATATTAATCGTAGAGAGTTGTGAGTGGTATCGTTGAAAAACCCGTCCAACGAAGAATGTAGAATTAAAGTTTTTTTGAATTTCGATTTACGAGGTTTATCGAGGTTTTGTGAATAGTAGACCGATTTCCCTTGTTTTAATTAACATTTTCCGTAATTTGCCCAAATTTTGCTAAATTTTCTGAATTTCGATTTTCATCAAAAATGCCAAACATGAATTTTTAGTCCACGTTGTTCAAGTTTGCCAGAAGTAGAGGCCTGAGATCTGTTAACACAAAATTTCAAAACTCAAAAATGGAGATTTGTTCCTGCTTCCAAAAGAGTCTTGCTGAAAAAATATTGCCCGTTTTTTGCAAGTTTAACTCAACTTGTATGTAAAAAGCTTGGTTTATTTTGATATATTGAGATGTTTCGTCAAACTGTCTGTTTGGCAAAATTTGGTACAGTTAGGCATTTAGTTTGGCGAGAAACTGTATCGGGGCTACAGCTGTATCGAAAAGCTGTATCAAAAATTGTTCCGATTGTTTTGAGCATGATGTTTTTTCAAAACATTTTTGCAGTTTTTTATGTTAATTACTGACAAAACTGATTTAAAATGAAAGTTTAATCAACTCAAATCCTGCTTACATGAAATTGATCTCCATCGAAGATAACCTTTTAGCTTCTGGGAATGAGCTAAGGTTTTTAAGGCTTTGACGGTGTTTTTTTATCTGATTTGATTTCTTGTTTTGCCAGCAGCTTCTTTTTTTTTGCGGTCTCATTGCTTAGTCTGACTAATCAAAAAAACATCCGGTGTCTTTAATAGGCGCAAATAAAGCTATACCCGTGTTTTCAGTTGATATTTAACGGCTCTTATCGCTTTGTATACATTTGTTTTAAGAGAACATCAGTGAACTCTTGAACTATGCATCTTATATCATACTTTTGTCGTCCATAACTTGGTCTCAGTAACTCAATTTTTCATCCATGTGCAAAATAGTTTTTTTCTGTAATGCTTCTATCATCAACTAATCGTTCCTTGACTTTAGTACTACGAGATTCTTAAAAAAGAGGTGATTTTTGCATTTTAGCCCATTTTTGAGGTTCAGTTCATTTGCTTGACAATTTACCACATTAACTACAGGTCCAATTGCCATCTGAAGCAGGTAAAAATGAGTATTTTTGAGGTTTTTGGTGAATGTCTTTTGGTTCTAACGGCCCGCAACTTTTCTGGAGAAATTTCTAGAAATCATTTTTAATCTGTGTTTGTTGTTTTTTGTTAGTAGCGCAAATTTTTCGAGATCTCAATAGCTCATTTAGGATGTATGAATGATTTTATTCGATCTTTTCAATATATAGCTAATGGTTTTAATGTCTTTCAGATGAATTATTTCAAAAACAAACCGATGTTCCAATCATATCTTTTTCTGTTCGTGATTTTGACATCGTCTAAATTCGTCTAATCGTCGATAGATATCATAAACTTATTGCTGAAACAGAGGTTTTTTGTTGCTTATATCTTTTTACTAATGTCTTCTTGGCTTGCTCAACTTGGTTTCATAAATATTGTTGTGAGTTTTTTTACTGGTCAATATTTCATGTTTGTTGTCTTTTTCACTTAGAACGTTTTCAAACAGATTTCTTTGATAATCAAATGATACCCAAGTGAAGAATTTTCAGTTGATGATTTTCAAGGTTTTTAAAATTTCATGGTCTTAGTGGCTTCAAAAACGTCTGTCTCAAGGTCTTAGTGGCGATTTTGACCAACTGTGTTTTTTTTTGTCCACTCCTCATCTTAATTAGGCTGGCTAGCATCCTTACGCATGAGCGCCAGGGCACAGTTTAGAGAGCGATTGTCCGAAGTATGTTAGTTACGTTTTTAACTCTCCTCAAACGAAGTTTGTAGAAATTGTATTTGTCCTGTTGATTTTTTAATGCGATTTTTCGCTTGATCAATTTTTTCTCTGACCATTTAACGTGATCTATGTAGAAGTACTCTCATTCAGAATTAAGACTCAAATTCTAAAAAAAAAACAAATTTTTTTTTTCTTAGAATTTTAGTTTCAATTTGAGTTTACAACAGTATTGATATAGTGCGATAGTTGTCAGCTCCTTTGTGGCATTTTATCGCGTTAGCCACCAGAATAAGGCACAATTGACATTCGCTTGTCGGTTGAGAGCGTTTTGAGCTACCTTAGTTGGTTATATTTAGGTTGTAATTTTTAGGCAATAAACGCTCTCAAAATATTCAAAATACAGTGTGTGATGGTGAATTGGAGTTTTCATGTGGATAATCTACTCAAAAAATTTAAACCAAATAACTAAGTGTTTTTTTCATCCCATAAATATTAATGGGCACTTCGGAAAGGATTAGTGATTCTTGTGAAATGCAACATGACCACTTTCTTCAGTATAAAATCTTTATCGATCTATTTTTAATGTAAACATTTTTTTATTATGATTGTGATACAATGATCTATGTAAATATATTACTCTCTATCGATTTTTCGTTTTTATTATCAAAGATCTGTAGTATTTTTGGATAGAGCTCGACTAGGTGAGATGGGTTTCTATCCTGCTGAGGTTTTAAACAATTTTTTGGCAATTATTTTTAACCTTCGGATACTTTTATGCAACTTTCTGCTAAACCATTTGTTTGTTCGTATGGTTGATCGATTCTTTGTCATGAGAATTGTGTATAAGCTGATAAACCCCGAAGGCTTTAAGTCATTGTGCAGATGTGCTTCTTCGCAAATATAGTGAAATTGGAGATTTTGACCAACTGCGTTTTTCTGGTCCACTCCTCATCTTAATTAGGCTAGCTAGCATCCTTATGCATGAGCGTCGGCACATTTTAGAGAGCGATTGTCCGAAGTGTGTTAGTCACGTTTTTAACTCCTCTCAAAAGAAATTTTTAGAAATTGTATTTGTCCTGTTGGTTTTTTAATGCGATTTTTTGCTTGATCGATTTTTCCTCTGACCATTTTACTTTCGAATGACGTTTTCACTTTCGACGTCGTGATATTTGCGTGACCTTGTGTAGAAGTTTTCTCATTCAGAATTAAGCCGCTGACAATCAAATGTTTTTTTTTAGAATTTTAATTTCAGTTGGAGTTTACAACAGTATTGATATAGTGCGAGTTTTCAGCCCCTTTGTGGGACTGTGTCGCGTTAGCCGCCAGAATAAGGCACAATTGACAAGCGCTTGTCGTTTAAGAGCGTTTTGAACTGCCTTAGTTGGTTATTTTTCTGTTGTAATTTTTAAACAATAAAAGGCTCTCAAAATGTTTAAAATATAGTGTATGATGGTTAATTGGAGTTCGTAAGTTTTTATCTGGATAACCTTCTCAAAAACACTAAACCAAAAAACTGAGTTTTAACTACAACCTTTAAATATTAAAGGGCAGTTTGGAAAGGAATAGTGATTCTTGTGAAATGCAACTTGATCATTTTTTTCAGTATAAAAGCTATGTAGATCTATTTCTAATGTAAACCTGTTTTTTTATAATTGTGATACAATGATCTCCGTAACTATATCACTTTCTATCGATTTCTTTTTCCAATAGCCGCTCAGCGATAGCTGGGGCTATTATTGGCCTTCTCTTTGTTTTTTTACGACTCTAAAAGAAGTGTTGGTTTTCTTGAGGTTTTTTTTTACCCGAAGTGTACCATTCGTTCAGACGCTGTTTTGACCTAAAAGCGAAGGTGAGAAAAAGTGCCATATGAACTATTTTTTTGATCATGCGCTTCGATCTGTGAACGAATTTTGACTATGAAAAGTAGTTTTTGACTGAATGGCACATTTAGATAACCGTTTTTAGCCTTATTCGTCTAAGTGGACGAGTTTTTTTGCTTGTAATTTGGTTTTGTGTAGAAATGATTTTTCGATGCTATATTGAAATTTAAACCTTGGAAATTGATACCACAGTGTTTTGCAGAGCCTGAAAATGCGTTTCATGTTCAAAATCAGCACATATTTTTTATTTAATTTTTGGCTTTTTTCTATTAATTTCTTCAGCCGGCTTTTTGTCAATTATCAGTTAATATTGCAACTTTTTTGATAAGTCATATACTCAACGCCTCTTTCTACAGCGATGTTTGTTTGATTTATACAATTGTACATGTGCTAATCCGATTTTAGTTTTTCCATTTTTTCTGTTTTATGTTAAGGTTTTGAAAAACAGTAAAAAACAGGTTTTGAAAATAATTTCATAAATGCTGTCCATTTTTCATAAATTTTTTTACCATTTTTTGCGAAAATGTTTTATATGTTTGAATTCTGCTTTTTTGGTTCTGTTCACAAGAATGGATCTTTGTTTCGGATGACTGGTTGTCTTTTCTATGTATCGAATGCTGAACAATGAGATGTATTCGTTTTTCTTAAATTTTTTGAATTTGTTTGTTAATTTTCAAAAATCAAGAATTAGTCTTTGTTGCGGTGTTCCTTACATTGTGTCCATATTCTTAACATTCTAGTTTGTATCATTCGAGCATTGTCCGGGCACCTACATTTATATTGGTTATATTGATTTTTTTCATGTTATTAAGAAATTGAATGATTTCTTAGATTTTCGTTTTCTTTGGTTTGCAATTGATTTCATTCTATATAGGGCAAAACTGAGAGTTTTCTAGGAAGAGTGTTCCAAAATTTCCACCTGTTACTATTTATTGTGATTCTCTTTTGGCCTTGCTATTGTCTTTGAACGATTTTTTGCCTCTGCATATTATTCTGTTGCTTATGTCTTTTCTATGATTATTTTTGTTGTTCAATTAGTATGAAATCATGTTGTCTAGCATATATGCAGCAGGAAAGATGTATATGTTGTTGTTTTTGTTTTATTTTCAGTGATTAAAAACCTATTTGTAGTGGTTTTCTGATTCTTGAATTTGAGTATTCTTCTCTGAAAAATTTAACTTAGTTTCCAAGTTATTATTATTATCTGCCCTTCTTTCGGGATCTTTGAGATTAGAATCATGAATTATCAGAGGGCAATTGATAACCTTGTCAGCTTTTGCAGCTTATCAGTATATTGACCATCCTAATTATTTCGAACTTTATTAACGTTACCAAACGTTTTTAATGATATAAAATTTTGCTGCGTTTTGCTTCTCTTGATGATAGTGGTTTAAATTTCGCCAATTTTTAGATCAGACCTGGGGAGGTGTTGAGTTAATGGTATTATACAAAAGGTAATGACTTCAACTGGGATTACGTTTTTTTCGTGAAGTTTTGACGCTTCGAGTCCCTTCCGGAATTCTTCCGGCTATGTTTTCATTTCGTCGCGATTTTTGATACGACCATGTGACGTCACAACCAGTTCAAATCTGCTTTTTGTTCATTCATTCATGCAATTTCAACTGCAATGCGTGCGTGACGTCATTATTCGCTCTTAGTGGCGAGTTTTTTGGTCATTCGCTTGATTAAATTTTTGGTCACACGTGACTTACAAAAATGACTTCCTCACTTTGAAACTGACTTTTGTTTACTTTATTTCAAAGAGATAAGGTCAAATGGATGTGTGTCACTCTAAATGAAGGTTATTTGAGAGAAGCTATTATTGGCAGCAAAAACATATACATATTTTTAATCTCAATATAACATATCAGCCTTCAATGACAAGGCGAACTTTTTGGTCTGTCTTTTTTACTGTTTTTTTTAGACTGCAGATCTACGAAACTATTGCGGGTATTTTCTTGCAATCTGCCTGCTATGTTTTATTATAGAAGATCTAGTAATTCTGGCTCGACTACGTGAGATAGGTTTCTATCCTGCTGAAAAAGTGGTTTAATTTTGTTATGTTTGGGCAATTTGGTAGTTATATTGACCTTTAAAATGCGATTCCTGGGCCTACGTACCTTGTACAGTTTTCATAAATCAGACTTAGACTCCACAGAATCAAAGGCGCCTCAGTAGGCTTTGCTATTATTCCTAAATTTGTTGCAACCTGCGTGAACATTGAAATGGGCAATAATGTCTATTGTCAACCAATCTGGAAGTTCCTGCCCCCATACATACGTGGCTTGAATCGACATCGGTTGTCTCAAGCTGTAATTTTGATGCTCGCAAAAACAGTAGACTGTGCAATACAATGTTGATTAGCTGATTTTAGAACATTGATTGATGTAAATCTTGCTGTAACTGATATTTCTCAATTTTGTTGGCTGAAAGTTGAGCTGAAGTAGCAAGTTTGAGAAGTAGCCAGCGTTTCGTAGTTGTATTCTTTTCACTTTTCGTTCCAATATTTGCTGATGGGATCCTTGCCGTTGCTGAAATCTGCAAATTATACTTCATTTTCTCATCTGTTTGTCCAGTTGAATTTAATATCACAGAAGAATGCATCCCTGATAAGATCATAACAGTTTCACTTCATTTATTAACGTGCTTCGTAATTTATCGAGCAGGCGAAACCATCTTAGTTTAAAGGAGATTCAAATGTCGATTTTACATCCATACATATTATCCTACTCTCAAGCAAAACTTGAAACTTCGATTGGGCTGCAAGAGCGACCAAGTTTCATGTTTAAATCATTATATTCAGTCAATATGCGTTTGTTTTGATTGGCTTCTATTGTTTCTTGACTTGTATGTGAGGTAACGAAACAACGATTTGTTCAGTTCACCCGATGTTAGACAACGATTTCAGTTTTATATGCTGAGGAAGCCATCATACCTGAGTGTGAAAACGAGGCACCAAATGACGAAACAGTTCAGTGCGTGCATAATATAGAGGACTTGTTGCGATGGATTATGCAAGATTTGCGGAAAAAGAGGTAGGCAACTCTTAGGAGAAACCCTCAGTATAGAATGATCATCTAATTTTATACCATTAAATCGTGCCTAATAATTGAACTGTCCAATATAATCTCTTATTGGGCCCTGTAAACCAAACCAAACAGCAATGACAATATAACAGAATGGAATTATTAAATTGATAGGACGTGAATAGTTTACTCTCGAGCAATTAATTGTTCCGACTGCGCTGAAAGGGGGGACTATTTGCTCAACTGTTAGAGTATAAAATTAAAGCGTTTTTTAAATCGTCTTTTACGAGGAGTTTCAGGTTTAAATTGAACATTTGACTTTTTACACTAATTTTGTTCAGTTATGATTATTTTCGGTCTTTTTTGTTAGTTTCGGCTCAATTGTGTTTTTATTTTCAGCAATTCGGTGCTTTAGTAGCCGTGAACTGATAATCAGACTACTATTCTCCAGATCATGGTTTCTTAAAATAAAACAGATTTGGATTTCAAACTTGATTTTTGGTTCTTAGAGCGATTTTTTTCATGTTTCTTATTTTTCCTTCTCTTTTTTTCTTTGTAATATATTGATATGTCATATAAATAGTTCTATGTCATATACCTAGTGCTATGGCACTATGATTAAGCTCCCAATTTTTTAAATTTTAAAGCTCCTCGGACTTGAAGCGTAACGTAGCTGCAGCCGAGCGTAACACAAGCGCTTTGAGACGCGGCACACCTCCATTTTAAAGCTCCCAATCCGCAAATGTTTGCGCTTGTTAATCATGTCCAATAAATAGGCGAGCCAATAAAGGCATTGACCAAAATTTGCTGATATAGAAAGAGCGATAGTCAAATGCATTACGCGTCGGTAGCGTAGGGGATGAAACCTATGACTTTCAAGCGAGGGGCATTGGTTCGCGCCCGAGTTGGTGTCAAACATTGCTCGTTTTTTATTGGCCCAAACATATTTATTGTTTTTTTCATGAACTCCTTTGTTTCTTTTTCTTCTCCTCGTCTTTGTCTTTCTATGTTATATTTTGCTATGTCATATACATAGTACTATGTCACTATGATTAGGCTCCTATATTTTTGAAAGTTTTAAAGCTCCGCAGACCTTTAGCGTAACGTAGTAGCGTTTTAAGACGCATTATGCCACGCTTTGGAAGCTCGTCATCTGATTAAGTCCTACCGCTCCTTAGACATGCAACACAGAGAAGCCGAAATTAGGTTGACCAAAAAAGGTTGCTGCTACAAAGGGCAATAGACGCAAACAATAGGGATTGGTGGCCTAAGCGGTAAGACCTGTGGAATTCAGGCCAGGGGTATGGTTTCGAGCCCTGGTTGGGGTATCAAAAATCCTAATTTCATATAAACCTCCTACTCTGTTTAATGATTTTCTTTGAATGCTTTTACGGGCCTGCTAGTTTTCATTAAAATTTGAAAATTTTGCAATTTTTAATCATTTTTTTGTTTTTTTTTGCATTGTTAATCAGTCTCATTCCGGACAGATCTTTTCGAAATTCTCACAAGGTGTATTTGATTTTTTTCAGTTAACAGTTCATGTTACTGATTATTTCGAAACTTTTTGTTGTTAAAATATATTCAGTTTTTTTTGTCGCTGTTTTTCTGTATTTTTGTCACGGTCTGTGTTATGAGATGTCTCTTTAAATGCTACAATTTAATAACTATAAAGATTGAGTCCATGTTTAATATTTTTTTTACTGTGACGCTTGTTGGTTTCAAGGAAATATAAGTGACTTTTATTTCTGACTTGTTTTATTGATACTTTTGTTGTCTAGCACTTTTATTTTATTCATTAAAGTCGGTTGTTGAAAAACAAAGCTTATGTTTAGATAAATTCTGTTTGCAGTTTATGCCTAATTGACGCTTTAACTTGTTGATACGTTGACATATAACTGTCACTATTTAATATCGTAAATTTTTGAGCATTTGATAATATTTCCGTCGGTCTTATCATTTAGGCTGGTTGTTCACAAGTGAACATGATTTTCTAAGGAGGCGCAAATGAATCGTCTGATTGCGTCCACTAGATAGCTATTGGATTTGATATATTGCCTCAAAAGTATGGTTTCAAAAAAATTTTGGAAAAAAATTCCCTCAATACTGCTTTGTGTCGTTTTAAATTAATACCGATAATTCATTAATATATAATTAACTCATTAATATCGAAATCTTTGATGCTTCCTACTGAAACACATATCCACAAGTTTTTGTTTAAACTTGTTTTTGTTTTCTTGTCTCAAACTCGATAATTACAAGTCTGATTAGCCTTGAAATGAATATTTAAATCAGTTAGTGATTTCAATTGTCAGTCTTTTTAATTCATATTTAAATCATTTTTGTAGCCTATTCAAATCATCTTTTAATCACTTAGTGGTTTCATTTTGTAGCCTTCTATACTGACCGAAAAGCCTTGTGTTTGAAGAGTGTTGGTGATTTTTCTGAATCTAGCCTTAATTTTGCTTTTATTCGCGCGCATTGGTGTTAGATTTACCACTTTCTTGCCTAGTGGAAGCATGAATTGACGTTTGTTTTTCCTAAATCTAATTGCTATGAAGTGGCTGACGTTTTCAACATATCATTTCGAGTATTCTTAATTGATCGAAAATTACAATTTGATTTCCCAGTCAAAACTTTTTTGCGAAAATTGGAGTTCTTTTCGGCGTTTTCTGTTATCTCAATTGTCGGGTTTATTTGATTTGCTAACGAATTTGTTAAACTAATCATTCGATAAAAATCCTGAAGCAAAATTGACTTGCGTTATTCATTACTTTGCTCGAGATCATCTAGCTTGGAGACCTCTATTTAAATTTGATCTGTTTTGCGGTCTCAAGTTAGATTTACAATTTAGTACACAGGCTCATTGAAGTTGTTATCTGAAAGACATTAATTTTTGCATTTTAGTTAGAAAACTGGGTAGAGGTCACTTTGTGGATGTCATTTTTTGTTGTTTGCTAAAATTATCTGTTTAATCTATTTCTTGTTACTTGGCACAATTGCATTGGAGTTATTTTATATCTGTCGTTTCCTTCTAGTAAAATATAGAAGTTTGAATTTAACCTTATTGGTATACACCTCTTTTTAAGAATCTATTTAAATTTTAAGCAAAATTTAATTTAATTTTTAAAATTTTTAAGGCGAGATTGTGGATCTCGGTTTTCGGAACCTTATGTGTCAAGGCACAGTAGCAAACCTTCTTGGCTTAAAGCAGCAGTTTCTCTTGTGCTCAACAGAACGCAAAAAGTAATCTTCATAATATTTTAGAGTTTTAATTGTAATTCCTGACTTGTCCTCTTATGATTTTTTAATTGTTTTTACCTTTTCCCTTTAAAGAGCTCACGTTTTCCTTGTTTGGCTTCTGACCTAACTCAGTCACTGTATCATCTGAATGAAACCTAGATTTAATTCAAAAATACGGTCAAGGTCAGAAGAGCAAAACTGAGGAAACCAGATTAACCATTAAAGCTTGGTTATTGTTCCGACCCACCTTGGTGGGCGAGGAACTAATACTTAAACGGGTTTTTTGTCCAGTCAATTCAGGCCGAGCGATATATTGATCGTAGAGAGTTTCAGGGGTATCGTTGAAAAGCCGTTCAGCGTAGAATATAGAATCAAAAAGATTTTTTGAATTTCGTTTTATCCCCAGAGTTATCGAGGCTCTTAGAAAATTCAATGGTTTTCTTTTTGGAGACAGAATAAATGTATTGAACAAATTGCTTTAGAACTTTTGTTAGGAATTTGGCCAAGTTTTTCAAAAAATCAACATTTTAATCAAAAAGGCACTTCTCACATTTTGCTCAAATTAGCCGGAAGTTATTCTGTCAGAACGTAAAAATTCTGATAGAATCTTTGCAAACTCCATAAATGTCGAGTTTTTGTTTCGTTTTCCAGGAGAGTGTTGTGGAAATAAATATTTGCCTTTTTTTCAGTTTAACTCGGTAACTATTGAAAATTCATCAATTATTATTGATGCCAATTTTTTTTCGTCAAATTGTTTATTTGGCCAACATTTGGAACAATTACCTGTTTTTAAATGACGACAGCAATATCAGCTGGATCATGTTCTTTTGTGGGTTCTAATTGTATAGATTGTTGTTTTCTTTTTCTTTTGAAGAATTCGCTTTTTAAACTGAAATAACGGAATGCTTTTAAACTGAAATGATTTTAGATTCCAAACTTTTCAACGGATATATTAGTGTGTTCAAATCAGGCCCAATGAACATATATCAATTATTCAGTGAGAAGCTCAAATTTTTTATGGCTTCAACCCTTTGCGTAAAATTGTTTTTTTTGGACTTTGAGTTTCTGTGTGTTATTTTGTAGTCATCTTGTAGCTCAATTAAGCAAAAAGGTAGCATAATCTGTCCAGTGACCTGAAATTCACCGTTCATAGTTTTTTAAGTTTTCAGAAATTGTGGTAGTATATACTCTGGCTAACGACAGGTCTCAAGATTTCTGTAGAATTGCAAATGAATCTGGTTAAGTGTTGAAGTCCATAGCCAATGGTTTTCATAATTTTGATTTTATTTGTTCCCAAAAAATCAACTTTTACGGCTTTTTAGTCTCTTATTTCTGTCACCTTGTAGGTGAATTCCATTAGAGAGTTCGCACATTTTTTTAGTGTATAGAAATTCAATCTTTACTCCGGTTTATATTTTTGGGAAATGTTATTTTTCGCTTGGAGACAAAGAGTTTTCATATTCTTTTTGTACAATTGTCAATTCTTTTTTTTACTTTGTGGGTATTGTCTTGAAAAACTTTCACGCTACTGATTGAACGCAAAGCACAACAGCGTTGAAGTTGAGAGAAGGCGCAATTGAAAAATCTAGGTTTTTTAATGGTTGGTTAATGTTTCTAATGGCTTCGACACCGTCTTCTCGCAATATTTAATTGATTTTGTAAGTTTTGCCTATGTTTGTCTTCTTCTTTTTGTATTAGTATTATATATATATATATATATATATATATATATATATATATATATATATATATAAATTCTAGATAATGGTTGGTCCAAAGTTTCATATTGAGGAGAAGATGAATTTAATTATAGATTTTAGTCCATAGCTAATGGTTTTCATGCCTTCGAATATATTTGTTTTTTTTTAATTTTTGTTTGACCTTTTGGAATTTTCATTCGTTTTTGTTCATTACTTTTAACTTGTTGCTTATCTTCATTTATGGCCGCTTGCTTTTTTGGTGAACTGAAGATTACAGCTTTTTAAATAGTTTTTCATGCTTAAAATGAAGGTTTTCTAGCTTTGATTCTACGAGCTTTCTTTGTTTTTTTGGACTTTGAGTTTTTGTTTGTTATTTTGTAGTCATTTCGTAGCTCAATTAAGCAAAAAGGTAGCATAATCTGTCTAGTGACCTGACATACCGCGTTCATGGTTTTTTAAGTTTTCAGAAATAGATTAAGGTCTGACAGGTCTCAAGGTTTCTGTAGAATTGCAAATGAATCTGGTTAAGTGTTTAAGTCCATAGCTAATGGTTTTCATTATTTTGATTTTATTTGTTCCCAAAAAATCATTGTTTTTAAACTTTTACGGCTTTGTCTTTCTTATTTCTGTCACTTGTAGACTTTTAGCTGAATTCCATTAGAGAGTTCGCTTATTTTTTCTAGTGGATAGAAATTCAATCGTCACTCCGTTTTATATTTTCGGAATTTTTTTCGCTTGGAGACTAAGAGTTTTCATATTATTTTTATACAATTGTCATTTCTTTTATTTTACTTTGTGTGTATTGTCTTGAAAAACTTTCACGCTACTGATTGAACGTAAAGCACAACAGCGTTGAGGGAAGGCGCAATTGAAAAAATGTGAGTTTTTTAGTGTTTAGTTAGTGGTTCTAACGACTTCGACACCTTCTTTTCGCAATATTTAATTGATTTTGTAAGTTCTGCTTATGTTTGTCTTCTTTTTGTATTAGTATTTTATATGTATATTCTGGATAATGACTGGTCTAAAGTTTCCTATTGTGGAGAAAATGAATTCATTTGTAGATTTTAGTCCATAGCTAATGGTTTTCATGCCTTCGAATATGTTTGTTTTTTTTTTATTTGTGAACGTTTCTGGATTTTCTATTCGTTTTTTCTCATTACTTTTAACTTGTTACTTAAGTGTATCTATGGCCGCTGGCTTTTGTCGGTGAACTGAAGATAACAGTTTTTTGAATAGTTTGTTCATGCTTAACATGAAGGTTTTCTAGCTTTGATTCTACGAGCTTTCTTAAATTTTTTTCTAGGGATTTTTGTCCAAGTTTGATTTTAATTTTTGCTGTCTAGGTACATTAGCAAACTAAATATAAGTCCCAAAGGCGTTGAACGCATGTCCAATTATATAATATAGTTTTTCCCTTTTTGTTCTGTTTTGTCTGCTTGTTACCTAGTCTAATTTATTGTAGGTCGCATCTCTTGTTGAGTGAAATACAACTTAACTTGTTCAATTTATTTTTGTTTGATCCAAATTTTTGTTAAGTGTTAAAATTTTTCTATTAAAAAAGTATAATTTGAGTTTTGGTAGTAATTAATATTTTGTCAACTGGTTATTTGTTTGTCTTGTCTTGCAGTCTTGTTAATGGCATATCTCCTCGGCCCTCTAAAACGGCCGTGTTTAATAATTTTAAAGTTTTAAGTTTAAAGTAAGTTTTCGTTTCACACCAAGTATTATACACTAGAGATAGAGATAAATTAAAATTTTTGAAAGTTTTCTATCTCTTGCTTCTAAAAGACAAATAAATAAAAAATGTGGATGAGCGAGATCGGAACATTATATGCAAACGCACATTGCTGGGCCTCCTTGTTAAATTAAGTGCCTAAGGTTATCAAATTTTTTTGCAGCGATCTCAGCACTAATAACCTCATTTAACTAAGACTGCACGCCAAATTTTGGATATCAGTCTGTATGTTTTATTCTTTTCTCTTTTTGTTTGTAACAATGGAATTGAAGGGGATCGATAGCGGCTATTTTTCGACAATTTGCTGTTTATGTTTTGATTAATATAACAGCGCACCTCTCTTCCATCGCACGTCATCTAATATATGTTCTGTCCTTAACATCAAGCAGATGCCTATTATAATCAATATAGCAAAATAGATACGAAAGGACAACCAAAACAAAGATTTTGTTTAATTCACTGATGAGTTTTATCTGAATTTGTTTGTAATTATCGGGCAACTAATCTTTTGAAGGATTCATGTGATTGAATAATGAAACGTATGTTCAATCTGTAGCCTGCAGGGAAATTTTCATAACGAAGATTTTTATTTGGTAAGAACACTGAAAGAAAAGAATTTTATTTTTGTCTGTTAAGGCATTTCCTCTTTGCAATAAAACGAGCCTAAAACCCATTATTACATTAGGATATCCGCGAACTTTCCTGAAGACGGAGAACTTCAATTTTTACGAATTGGTTTTCTGTTATTTTTAATTTCGGGTTTTTCCTTTATACGGGATTCTTCATAAAGCTTGAATTAATAATTATCTTGGTTACCATGACTAGGTTTATAAAACAGCAGATAACCAGTTTAATAAATCAATTTTCAACAGTTCATTTCAGTTTTCCAGATTTGAAATATGTTTCTATTCTCCCCATTTTGGTCAGGGAAGAATAAAAACTCATAGTTTTTTAAATTTATTAAATCAATCATGTTTTCAGTTGGAATGGTAAAACCAACACAATCGAGTTTTCAACTAGGATAGTAGAACCCACATCATTTGGTTTTTAATTGGGATACTGAAACCCACACAATCAAAGGTCATGAGACATTAAGGAGGCTTCTTTTGCTTGCAGCTAGCTCACAGTTCTGTGCTTCTTGCTATCAACATTATTGGGTTTCCTCGCATTAATGTGATTGAAAGCAAGCCTGCTCAAAGCCTGCTCAAAGCAATTGACAAACCGGCTGAGTACACACTTCTGTTGTCAGTGAGCAGAGTTGTTCGCGTCAATGTCTTTCTGACCAATTCAGAGAATCCACCAAATGATTCAAAAGCCATGGGAATAAAGTGAACACCCATGCTGGCACATTGTTGGGAATATTGCGCCAACTTCCAGTCTTCCACAGCTCACATGGCAAACACAGACTTCCTCACCGCATTTGAAATAATACTGGGTTGCAGTGCGGAGATAATGTTAACATCCAGAGCTGCCGGTTGCCCAGAAGACCGACAAGGTAAATACACATCTCCAGGTCGAGAATTTGTTTCTGTTATCAGGTTTTTCTGTTCGCGAATTGGTGACAGGTTGGCAGCGTTGCAACTGGAAAAAAATTTCGTCCCTTAGGCGGTCGTGTCGCAAACTTATGTCGCCCCGCCCATGACATGCAACAGCATGGTCACCGAGTGTATTCAGAGATCCTGTTATACAATAGGGACACTTCCTTTCTTTTTCATATATGGGAGCGCTCAGTCTGTACTTCACAGCTGCATGAAAGTCGTTTGGCAAAAGATGGAGGTCGAGAGCCGGTATTTTAGCTGCCGATAACCATGCTTCTAATTGAGGCAGAGAGAATGACAATAAACGAGCTTTTTCTCTTTCCGATGTTTGATTTTCAATTAATTTGTTGAGGGCAACTTTGTCACGGACTTCCTGTTTTATTTTGAGTAAGCTGCGATATTGACTGTCCATTTATTTCATCAGTCTGTTTGTTAAAAGTGTTATTTGCTGTCGCTTTTCTAAGCTAGTTATAAGTTTTACGAATGTAGCAGACTGCGACATCGAACCAATATAGGCTGCTTTTATCTGATCAGACGCTCGTCGGATTCCAATTCCAGTCTTATTCATATGCAAACATGATTGATGCCATGACTCATTGGACAACCCAGTATATTCTCGAAGGTTGTCCTTTGAAACGAGCCAAATTCCTCAAAAACATTTACAGCTTCCTCTGATGGTGTATTGCAGCGCAGTGAATACACTATTTTTGATGCACCCAGGCAACTACGAAGAATGCCAAGAGCACACTGGTTTTTTTACTCCAGGTGCTTCAGTAATTTTCCGATCTTTTGAACACATTTCTGTATCGAGGAAGCAACGAATTGGGGGAATCCAACAGCAGCACCCAGTATTTCAAGTGTCTCTCTACATTCTTTATTTCCGCTATTGATCGTGTTCAGAGCTCATTTTGAGCAGACTTCACTTTTGTCTCTTCTGAGTTCTAGGCCGCACGTTTTTCCCGAGACAGTCAATATATCTAAAGCCTCGTTCAGTCCGGGATCTGTTCCAGCAACAATACCATCGTCAAGGTACCAACAGTGATTGGTAAGATTAGGTATTTTTGATTAAATATCTTCTATTATAGGCCACAAGTTTAGGGAGAACAGAAGACCCAAGGGATCTCCTTGTTGCACTCCAGATTGACCTGCTACATCTTTGTTACTATTATAAAGATGACTAAGCTGTGAGTAGCAATATATGGAAATGATGCAAGACTGAGCATTAATGTCACAGCTGCATTTAGAATTTGACTTTTTTTAATGGAATTGAAGGCGTTGGTAAAATCGATCTGTAATATTCCTGCTTTCTGTGAAAACTGCAATTTCGTGAATGTAATTTTGGTAGCGTGTATGATACTTTCAGCTCCACCCTTGACTCCTACACTAACTTATTTAGACAAGAAGAGTTTGCCCGATTCTGTTTGTTTTCAGTTGACTGTGCATTTTGCAACCAAAGGTCGCAAGACCTCGCCCGCTGCTATCGGACTTACGCCACATTTTAGTTTCTTTGAAGCAGTTAAAGAAGCACTGCAGAAAAATGGTGCCACTGACACAGGGAGTTGACCTCTGTTGGCCAAACTCACTAGCTTTGTTATGCTGAAAATAGCTTGTTTACATTGATCAGAAGCAGCGCAAATAAGTGCAAAAGGTATTGAGGGTTCATCTTGATGGAGCAGCAGCTGAGAAATTGGGGAAGGCTTCTATTGGAGAAATTGGCCATATACCGTTGGCTCATCAAACTGATGAGCTTGGGAGCTGTAATCTTGAAATTGCAGCCGAGGTTCTTCTACTAGCGGCTGTAGAGTTTTAAGCTCTCTGAATGTTTCGATATCTGGCGCTACTCCATCGGATGAGGGCAGTTTGTTGTTCTGCCGAATTGGCCCTGGAGGAACAGTGCCTTAGCACGAGCTACAAGTGCTTCCATGGTTTCAGTAACGGTTTTTCTTGATTGCTTCACTTATGCAGCTTCATACCAAAGTGCGACGTAGTCCCCCGCTTTCGAGCGCTCAAACCGTTTTGCCATTAATTTTTCCTGATTTGATTTGTTTCTTTCCAACCTTTTTAGATGCTCGTAATAAGTGTTTACTACTGGCAAATAGCTTCTTCCAGTTTTCTGTGCAGTTTGGCTGTGAGATACATTCCTCGATAGTTTTGGTGAGAACGTCAGACCAACTCAGTCGAAATTTGACAGGTATGTACCGTAGTGTTGCAATCTGTTTTATGCAAGTTGTTTCCAAGTCTGGCAGTTCATTAGGATTCATGTTTGATGCACCAGGACTGACCTCTGCGCTATTTGAACTTGTTTATTTTGGCCAGTCAAAACTGTCTCGTCAATACGGGCTGCTATGTCACCTGGAATCTTTGTTATTGACAGTAAGGAGCGTATGCCCAATTGGACCGTGAGCACATCCATTCGTCCCCAACTTGAATAACTGATCTTAGTTTTATTGTTTTTGTGGCTTTTCAATTATTTTAAACCGTTTGTAATATCTATCAGAATAAAACAGCACTGTATCAACAGGAACTTGAAAAGGGGGTCAGAGTCATCAATTGTCAAGTTGCTCATTGACTGTTTTAATCCCGAGGATTGGTTCCTTCCATTGAAGTGTCTGATAACACACTGCATTCAACAAAGCTAGAATTATCTACTGTTGTACATTCAGTATTTTCAACTGAAGAAGCTTTCATTTTTTTTCCTTTTTCTTTCCCATTTCTAGTTCTTAATTTCCAAATAAAAAGTATAGCTTCTTATATATCGAAAGATCTTCAATTTTGCTGCTGATAAAGAGGAAAGGCTTCTTTCAAATCTTGCATTCTCTTTGGGCTGCCGGATTTTTCAATATCGGAACTGAAGTAAGGTCGCTTAATACAGGTCACTATAAATTATGTTGTTCTCTTCTTAATGAATAATAAAAACGTGGGGGGCTTTACTTGAAAAAACAACCGCACGAGCAACCAATTACTATCAAAATAGGAACAATCTCACCGGATGACTGCCATTCTTCATCTTGCCCCAATAGACCCAAAAACACTTCCAGCCAGCACAAATAACATACAGGGCGCAGAAACACAGTACATAATCTTTTGTAACTTGCAGGTGTAACTTGATTCTTAGTTCCATAATTTTACTACTGCTCGCAATTGCCTGGTTTGACGCCGCGCTGCTCGAAAGTTAATCAAATAAGCTCAATAGTTTTAATATTTACTTCGATTTGTTTAGACTGTAGCTCATTTCAACATAACCGGGCGTAGCCTAGTGTTCAAAGTATTTGCCGTTCTAGCTGCCACGCGATTAATGTCATCTGCTTTTTTTCAACTGGGTCTCATGGGATTCGAAATCTTGGAATTGTACATGGTTTGGATAGGGTAAACCACGAGTTTGTGACGGAGGGAGGGAGTTCAAGTCTTCATCAAATCTGATGTTCCAATTCAAGGAAATGTCAAATATTTAGTTTGTGACGGAAAATTTTTTTACAGTAATACAATTTTGTAGTTTTCAAAGTGCACGATAATAAGTGTTAAACTTATAATGAGCTCAAAGTTTCAAACCTTCAAGAGTTTTCCTCAATATAACATCATTTTGTAACGTTGCAAAGTTCGAATTGCCGCATTTAAGCATACCGGAATTTACTTAGCAAAATGGTTTTTAATTGCCTCTTAGTTGCTTTAATATCCAAATCACTCGGTTTTCCGTTACCTAAGATACGAGCACATTACATACTCATTTTCTTAGGTCAGATTGGGAATGCTCTGTCGTGTACCAAGACTGCGAACCGGAACACACTTAATAATCAGAGTTAACGTACTAGCCTCTTAAATGTTTGAGTTTGATTTTGAAAATGTAATGCGGTGATCGGGCAAGATGCACTCGCAAGTTATGAAGATTTCTGAAACCTCTATAGGAGGTTTTGCTAAGGCGCAGTTGTTCATTGAATTTTATTGTTTGTTGGCGGGAATTTTGATCGTCTCTTGGTTTTTACGATCTGTAAAACTGATTTTTGAAGGTTTTTTGACGATTTGTCGACCTCTGTTAGATATATACCAATAGGAACAAGATAAATTGCTGAAGAGTGAGTTTAGTTAGTTGTTGTGGGGTAAGATTTTATAAGTCATAATGAAGTGTCCTTTCTGTGAATTCTCCACCAATCACAGACTGAGAAGAATCTTCTCTTTTAATTAGTTAATAATTTGCAGCTTTAGTCGGTTTACCATGTATCCATGTACTATCTGTGTACAGTTGACTCTGGCGACTTGTGTTTGTTGCCGTTATAATTGAAGTTTCCCTTCATTGTTTTCCTGAGTCAGTATCTTGGAGTTGGGTAAGACTAGTTCACGAGCAGAAATATGTAGTCCTCTCTAGAGAACCCTGGTAACTGTGCAAGGAGCACTCTCCGGGTCTTCCCTACGTAGTTAATATTGAGATTTTTGTTTAATTTATGTTTGCTTAATATTGAAAAACTTTTTCAACTGAACTTTAACCATTTAATTTTTTCTGGAATTTGTTTTTGTGTTTGTTTAGCTATTAGGAGTCGATAAATGCTTCATTGCAGTGTGCTATTCTGTTTGTTTTGGCAGTATAATGTTGGCTTAAAGATGAAACACCGAATTTAACACCAAGTGAAGAAATGATGAAAAACGATTGCAAATATTGGCGAAGTTTTATAATGAACAGAAATTGAGTTCGTTTGCAAAGATTATTGTTAAAGCTAGGATTCGTTTTTTTTAGCTTCGAATTATTGCCACTGTGTGTTGTGATGGGCAAACATGGGCTACGGTTGACGTTTTCCGCAATGGTTTGGAGACGGTGGGAACTCTGAAGAAGAATTTAATGAACCACATCCTGTTCCAGCTTCCCCAGTGGTTAGACAAATATTTCAAATAAATGATATCTGAGGGAGGGAGTTCAAGTCTTCATCAAATCTGATGTTCCAATTCAAGGAAATGTCAAATATTTACAAAAGCCCTGATTCCAAGGCTTTTTCCTCGTAACTCAGTTTTATTTAAAAAAT
Organism: Convolutriloba macropyga; assembly: GCF_964194025.1. Lineage (NCBI taxonomy): Eukaryota > Metazoa > Xenacoelomorpha > Acoela > Convolutidae > Convolutriloba > Convolutriloba macropyga. The sequence goes on along the minus strand of NC_134473.1, from coordinate 40,110,321 downwards.
ACGAACAGATATAAAAGGTAAACAAAATTAAATAAACAGCATAAATTATGTCCAAATTGAGTTAAAGAAAGGAAGTTTACAATTGTTTCCAGCTTGACCCCTGATAACATGATAATCTACAAATTGTGGCCCATTTTTTCATTCTCAGCCAGCAATTCGATATTTCGTGCGTTCGGAGAGAAATTTGTCAGATTTTAAATTATGATTGCTATTCGGACTGTGTAGATATTGTTTGTTATTAGAAATATTGTTTCTATTTTGGTTTATGATTTAGAAAAACCCACAATGGTTTTTACCTAATGGCTCGCGATATCAAAATAATATTTATCTGGAGTTTTTGTTTATAATCAATATTTTTCTTTTAATTTTTCCTTGGTTGCTGAAAAACTGGAGAGCGGAGCGAAAATAGACCGTTTTTTTCATACCACTATTTTGAGAGCGAGAAATTGAGGTGTGAAACATTTTGTTTGTCCACATGCGGCTCTTCAAATTTTTTTGTTAATAGCCGCGTCAGCAATTCCAGGCGGCTATTATTGCGCTCCTATTTTTTTTACTTCGTCTAACTGATTTTTGTTTCGTCTTAACTTTTTTCACGCGTTTTTGTTTTTTTAGGTCAATTGCGTGACTTACCACACTCAATAAAATGACTTCTGAACTCAATAGTGTGCATCTAAGTATTGCCAAACATACATGCCCTAATTCTTGATTATTAGTCTTGAGTTTTTGATTTCGAATACTAATTTTGAAAAGCCCTATTAGGGTTTTCTCCTTATCGAGCTTATGTGTCTCATAAAAATGACAGTCCGAATCTAACGCAAAAAGTCTAGTGGTCTATTAAGGGACTGGTGGTCATAGCCACAAGCATCTTTCGCGGCTATTTTCCAGAAATATGCCGGCTATGTTTTGATTTATTTTTGGTTAAGACGTTTGATTTCAATATTTTATTAATTTTTGCTTTGTTTTGGTTGGGCGTGAATGTAGGTGTGAAGGTTTTTGGTAGTTAATATGCGTGTTACGCACTGATTTTTTATAGTGTTCCTCGTGGCGTTATTGAGGTTTATATGAGGAGTAATTAACTTGAATAGTTAGCATTTTACAAGGACTTATTTTGGTGTTTCACAGTGCGATTTTTAGCAGATATATTTTGAATAAAATTAGCTAGTAATAGCCTTTTATTGAGCGGTTCAGATGCGTGATATATCCACTAGTTTGCCTTGCATTTTAGTGTTTAGTTAGTCGCTATTTCTTCTGTAACTAAGTTTATCAAACTTGGAGGTTTTTCAAGAGATTTTCCAGTTCAATCTTTAATTATTTTTAGCAAGAATTATTTAATAATTTTAACAAGAAGTTTCTCAAGTTTATCAAGTTTTATAAGGTGATAGGCAACTGATTTTAGGATGGTTCTCCGGTGTTCTGGTGATAGTTGGGTCCGCAGGGTTGTGCCTTTAGTTGTATTGGTCCTTCGCAAATATTTACTGCTTTTCAAGTAGGGCGATTTCCCGCTTTTGTACGTCTCTTGGTGTTTGTTCAGTACATATACAAGTTCCGTATTAGCACCTACTTTATCAGAATAATTACTTCACCAAGTACATAATCTCTCATGAAGTTATTTACTGATTATGTGAATTTATCATCAAGAAACTCAAAAAAGTAAATATTGAGGTTTTTAGGCACTTGAAGTGTTTGCTAGTAAAACTGTCAATCTGCGGTTGTTTCTCATAAACATAAACAAATTAGGGGTTACAGGCCTAGATGGAATACTGGCTATATATGGCCTTGAAACTAAATGAATATTAATTAATATAAAGCACTTATTTATGGATATTTTAAGGGAAAATCATCACGTAACTATAAGGAACGAAATAGGGGCGTGACACTACCCGACTTTATGAAAATTTTCCATGAAAATTTTAGTGAAAGAACTGGGGTTTTACAATTTTTCTATGAAACATATAATCTGCACAAGTATGAGGATATAAACATATTTTTGTTGGAGCCACCCAATTTATGTTTTCTTAGAAAAGAGATTTGAACGAAAGCATTTAAGTTAAAGACAATTAATGAAGTTAAGAGAAAGAAAGTTTAAGTTGAGACAAATTGAGATATAGGTTAAAGTGAGGAAAGTTAAGACAAGATTAAGAGCTTTAAGGGAACATTAAAGGTGTGAAGGTGCGCTAATTTCAGAGTAAAGAATGAGGACATAAGTTTAAAGTTAAGATTAAGAGGAGACATTGAATTAGCACTGGAAATAATCATGGTTATTTTTTTGAATAATGGCTCTAAACTTGGTGATGGTTTAAAGCACTGGTTTATGTTGTGGATTGGAGTACTAGTTTTGAACTTATAAAGCACTGATTTATAGAACTTAATGAATGAAGGGATATTTTAACTGTTAAAAGAATAATACTTGTCGAACTATATAAGACTTTCAAGAGCTTAAAGCATACTCTCCTCTCGGGGTTGAGCTTGATGATCCAGTTCGTCATCTGTGTTAAATCGGTCCATGGTATTAAGTGATATGGTAGAAGTTGCAGGCATGGAATTTCGTCGTTGTCGTTTGAGGGTTCCAAGTTCTTCTGGAGAGATGACTGTTGGCGGTTGCTTGAGTTGTTTGGCAAGAGTTGTGACTACATCTGCTTTTAGATGTTTGGGCACGGAAACTACTGGGTTTAGCGGTACATTGGTTCCGTTGAGCTTCATGAAATTTGGTACCATTCTTCGTACAAAGGCTACTTTATGGTATAAGAACATGAAGAGAATATGTAACGCTAGATTTCCGATAAAGACAATAATGGTTAATGAAAGGGAAAGTTTGATCGGTACGTAAGATTCAAGTTTATCAATTAGTGCTGGCTTGAATGTCTTCATTTCAGTGGTAATTGGCTTTGCAATGGCATCTAGTGACTCTGTTGATAATTTTCTGTTCGAGTAAATAAATTCCGTTTTAACTTTCTTCAATAAATCGAGATTTGCTTCGGTGGGAGAGTCATATTTCGGAAGTTCATGTATGTTAGGTACAGAGTCAATTAAGTGGGCAAGTGGATCTGGTAATTTAACATTAATTCTGGTTGCTGGAAGGTACTGACAACTTTGTAAATCAGCTCGAATCTTAATGTTGTCACTGAACATTGTATGTCCACATTTTAATGTGATTAAACAGATGTTACAACCTTTGTGAGGAACATTGATGTGTCGGCCATTTTCATCCGTACCAATCTCACTAAGGGTATAATCACTTGAAGCCGATGTGAGGAGCCAAATTCCGTATCCGAGGTTCTGTGCTCGTTCTGGTTTGGGTAACACAACCTTCTCTGTATCACATACTTTCAATGCTGAGATTGTGTGGTGAAATTTGAGGGTTGCTAGACACGAGGAGAATCCAAGGTGGGTTTCCATTGTCTCATGGCAGATTCGGTATCGTGGCGATCCAAGACAGTTGTCATACTGAGCTTTCGTCAGTTCTGTGGTTTCCATCTGTCCTTCGGAGATTGCTAAGTACTCTCCCTCTATTACATATCGTAAGGCATCTACGGAGTCCTTCTGAGGCATAGGGATTACTATTGCACGATAAACTTCGAACACTGTCTGGCTAGAGGCTAGGGGAATGGCTAGTTTCAGTAAAAGTCCGTCTTCAACTGTCGAAATCTCTTGTACTAATTTCGCATCGTAGTACGAAAGTATGTCAGTCATGGGTATTGCCAAAGTTAGACGATCTGGGGCGTTCTTTTGGCTATCATGGACTGAATCAAGGATCTTTATCAAAGATTTACGAGGCACTAAGGAGATTGGAAGACGTTTGTCAAGCAAAGTAGGAATTGTGTTTATAACATTAATTCGAAAAGAATATAAGGCTGCTCTGTAACTTTTAATATCTGCATAAAGAGTAAGAAGTAATGAGGCTGCTGTATCAAAGTTAAAGTTCAAGTGTTGCTGTGATAATTGAATTTCCATACAGGTGGCTAGTGCATTCAGATTATGATCTATAATTGCAAACTGTTCCTCTACTAGTTTCCAGTTTCTGTTCTGGTTTTCTTGCATTTCGTTTTGAACTTTGTAAACCTTTGCAAGTTCGTCAGCAACTAGGAAGAATTTCTCATCGGTTTGTGCGCCGATTTCCATTACATAGTCATTGAGGCTGTTGAAACTGCTGGCTAATCTGTCGATGTTCTCAGCATTTTGGGACGTTCGCTGACAAGATCCGAAAATTCCTGTAATTCCACCGCATCATCCGCTACTCATTGCAATTCCTGGACCAAAGAGTCCAATTCCAGCGACTGCGGCTGCGATTGCTAGCGGGGCGGCTCGTTTTTGTCGATTTTGAGAGTCTTCTTCGACTCTGGTAAGGAGTTTTTCAGTCTCGTTGCGTAATTTAAGGACTTCAATTTCGGCTTCTATTGTTTCATTGAGTATTTTTGCGTAAAGCCAATCAACATTGAAGGAAGCTGTTTGGTTCCGGTAAGTAATGCTGTGGGTGAGGTTGCAAATTTCCGATTGCGTGATCCATTTTTTCGAGAGTTCACTAAGTAGAGTCTCTACTTGTTGTCTGATAGTGAAATTATAGCGAGGAAACGGTACTAAAAATTCCACATTTATGAACTTTTCGGTAATCAGAATCTTTCCTTCTTTATGGAAGATGATGCCTTTATCCAGAGCTGCTTCTGTATTGATCGGAGTTTCAAAAGTGGGGCCGAAAAGTAAGAGATTCAACACAATTGTGAGTAACATTTTCATATTTCAATAATATCGACTATGTTTCAGGACAATCTTCTACTGATGTGGTTCTTCTGAGTGTTTCAACTGGCTCTATTTGGTCTTCCGGTGTTTATTTGCTCATTTAGTTACTTTACTCGGGCTTCTAGATCTAGTTTTCTCAATATGGCACTTGTTTATGTGATGTTTATTTATTTCAGGTGTGCTTTTCTTTTAGGTGATGTGTGCTGATGTGTGTATTTATTGATATTACTACTGAATATGGTGTTTAAACATGTTGAAGTGTGGTTATTTGGTTGAATGATGGGTGTGTGATGATGGGGATAGTGGTTGGGGGGGTCGAATTATGCAATCTTTACATGTTTTTTCGAGTTTTTCAGAATATTTTGCCCACAATATTGCACCATGTGCTTTAATATCACTGTTTCTGCCCTAACTATTGGATGTTGTGCGAATGGGACCAGGTTTGTCGGAAGGAACGCTGTTCACTGGTCGAGGTTGAAACATCCAAAGTGCAATATGACAGCAGTAGATGATATAGTTATTGATAATGGGAGTGGTGGTGGGACTGAGTGGTGGATTATTATTATATTAGTATTCTTTTTATTATTATCATTAGTATCTGGGTTGTTGGGAGTGTGGGCAAATCGAAGGAGGAGGAGGAGGGAAGTGGGAAGATCAGGGGAGGCTGTCGAGGAAGGTTCAGTGTGACTTATTATTTATTTTTATTTTATTTAACTATATTAATAGTTGTAATATTGTGTAATATTAATATTAATATGACTGTGTAAGGACTATTGGGACTGACTGTAATATTGTAGTTTTACAGGTAATATTGACTGGTGCTACTAATATACTTCGTGCATGGTGCTAGTAATATGGTAGTAATTAATATATCAAGACTTGTTTTGTGGGGGGGATTGAGGATATAAGTAGGGGACAAAAGGAAGAACTAGAGAGGCGTAGTAAATAAGTGAATGCTAGTGAAGGGTGTAATTGTATGTTCAGAGCGTTGTTGTGTGTTTTGCGGCATGTGTTATTTAACTAGTAGTGGTCGTTATAGCATGGTATTTAAACGTCCTTGGCATTTATTGCATAATTTGTTCTGTTTGTGTGTTTTCATTCCTGTGATTGTTCATTTTTGACTTAACACGTTAACTTTCTGCTTGCTTAATAACTAGTTTGACTCAATTTTGAAACTTTCAGATAGTTATTGTGAATCATGGATGTTGCCCAGTATGAGGATTTTCTGACTTTTTTGCGAAGCAAGTCGTTGTCTCAGTCTGAATGGGTGTATCCATCATTTGTTCGGTCATCTGAGGAGCGACGAGCTTATCGGGACAAAGCAGAACATATGGTACTGGGGACAAAGAACGTGGGAACATCAGAATTGGCCGTACATCGGGAGGTGTTGATGTACAAAGTGGAAGTGAAGGTGGGCAGCGAGATGCAAGTTCAGGAGAAGGAAATTCCAACTCAGCAGATGGTGTCTCAGGAGTTGGCTTCGCTTCATGTCGGGTTTAGTGCTTCTGCAAAGCACATTACTCGTGTGAGGTCACAAGTCGATCGCCTGAAAGCTGCTGGGTTCTTCTTTCCACGGTCGATGGGGGGATTGCAGGCCGCTGTTGAGAGGTAATTGCATATATTTATAATATTTATTGATATTTTTATTTGTTTTTCTTTAGTTTGTTACATGTATTATTAATTGTGGAGTGGTGTATGCTTATTATTTAGAGCTATTCGTGAGTGTGTGCCATGTTTCGTGAAGAAGATGCACGGCAAAGAGGTGCATTGCACTTTTTTCCGTGCAAATCTGCGTGCAAATGTGTGTGCCGAATTGGGGTACGAGTTTTACAATGACATTTATGCTGAGCATGTGGACATAGTGTCATTTAAAACTCCAAAGTTGCTTGGTGCGGCTGGTGTGAGGGCCGAAGTTGGTGGTCTGTGTGCTCTCAATGCTCTGTACTACACTTTAACTGGTCGGAAGTCAGGTATTTGTTGTGTTTTGTCGCAATTTTCACTAAGTTTTGTTACTTTAATTCACGTTTGTTTGGTTTGTTGCAGACAAGAAGGTTCCCAAGCATAATGTTCGCGCTCTACGCTTGGCTATTGTGGCCAAGATGCGTTCGCCTGGGTTCTCTGAGCTTGTAAAGGACCAGTTAGGGTACTTTGTGTCGGAGTATGAGATTGCTGAGAGTGAAGATAATGGGTCGTTGGCCGAGTTCTGGGTAAAGTTTTGTCGTAATTACTGGTAATTTTGATATGTGCATTTGTAGGTAGGTACTCTTTGAGGTTTTGTTGTTTAGTTTGTCGGTATGGCTTCTTTCCTGGGATGCAACGTCAATATTTATTGGCAGTATACTGAGGAAATGGGGGGCGGCTGGGTGTGTTACAGGCATTCAATCAATGCTAAAACCACCGCTCCTGCTGTACTGATCCAGTGCATCGGGAAGTTCATCGACAATGAGTATCGGTACCATTGTGAGCCAATTGTGGACTTTCCAAAGTGAGTATTTAACTGTTTTTGTGAATATTTATCGTGCTTTTTATATAATTTTGAGGCTTTTTATTTATTATAATGACATTTAAACAGGTTGGACGATGCTGAGCGGTACGTGACTCGTTCTACTAAGACAAGGGGTCAGTCCGGTCAGTGTACTAGTGGTGGTGGTACCGTAGCTGAGGATAGTGCCGATGAGAATTGACTAGTGTCGGTGCAATTATATTCATCATGTAGTTTAGTTTCATCTATAGGTGAGTTTTTACTTGTTATTTGTCAATTGTAGCTTTGTTAATTGGATTAGAATGTTGGAACTAGCAGCTGTGAAGTGTGTGAGCATGTGGTAACATTTTAATTGCAGTGTGTGACTTTATAATAACATATTTGTGAAAGTGAAATTTTGGTGACATAACGACTTTTTTGATTTTTGGGCATTAACTTTAATTTACTTGTCAATTATTGATCATAGACTGGTTCTAATGGTTCTAGATACTTAATCTGGTTGTTAGCAGCACTTGTGTGTAATTTGAACTGGTTTGGAAGAGTATTTGGTACTAATATTCACATGTAATTTTTTCGTAATTTTGGTATTTTTCCGCATCAGGGCTGGTGTGGTAAATATGTGAATTTTTCAATTTTTATTGAACTTTGGGCAAATTTTTCGGCTTGGCCCACTCAGTAGACATCGGTGGGGAATAACTATGCAATAAATTCAGGTTTTTGGACACTTTTTGGTCAACTTTTTTACTGATGTCTGAAAAAACGAAAAATGCGAAAAATTGAGGGCTCCAGCGTCACTCAATTTTTAAATTGCTCCGATTGGGCTCAAATTTGGTAGATCGTTTTAGGGGCTCAAAAAACCCTGCAGCGCAAAAATTTGGCGCAATTTAAGCATTTTTCGCAAAGTTATGATTGTTTTCGTGATCTGAACCTGGCTATTTTTGAATCATCAAATTTCAATCTAAATAAGTCTTCACTGTTCATACATTTTCGGTATTGAATGGTTAAAATGGTACTGTCTGTGCTTGGTACTAATGTATGTTACTGAATTATAGGGTTTGAAGCTATTTATCGGGTCATAACGTTGATTTTTGGGTCCAAAATGCAAATTTTCAAGCATGATTTTTCCACTAATTGGGCTTCTTCAAGACTGGTGATGTGTCAGTCTGGTGATTCTCTAGTGGCCTAAATCAGGTGCTAACTGTTGTTACTGATATCTGTAGCTATCAGAGGTAGCATTTTGGTAGGTTTGGAGTTGAGTAACTTAGGTTTTATGCCAGATTTTCTGTGAAATTTACTGAATTTTTACTTGTGATGCGTCATGTTTTGTGCATAAGTTGACATGGATTGAAGATGATTGATTTTTGGCGGTGATTGTGGGTCATACTAGTGAGTACTATGTTGGTGGCAACTTTTGGTATGGTTTAATGCATTATTTGACTATAATATATTGAGTTTTTCACTTTAGAATTTCGGAACAAATTTTGTGAATTATGTGCAATTTTCGATTTTTTCACTTTTTTCAACATTTATGAATTTCTATGCGATTGTATGGATTTATTAGGCTTCGACAACTACTAGGGAGACTGAATATTGGATATGGGCTCATAATTCGGCTATTTGATACTATTTTTATGTTCTAAATTTGGCTCTGTTTTGACGAATTTGAGAAGAGTTTGGTAAGCTTCAGTATTTTGCTATTATTTCAACATTTTACTTAACAATTTTCAATATTTTTGATATGAGCGTGTAGAGCTTGAGCATGCGGATGTTTTAAGCTAATAATATCGGCTTTTTGATCAATATTTTGGATTTTATGAACATGTGCGTGAATTTTCAAAAGGTCTCCAAAATTGAGGGGCCCAGCGTCACTCAATTTTTAAAATGCTTCGATTTAGCTCAAAAGTGGTGAATCGCTTTATCGGCTCAAAAAACCCTGCAGCGCAAACGTTTGGGCAGTTTCAACTATTTTTTCGCGAGTTATAACGTTTTTGCTGCAGTGAACCTGGGTTTTTTGAAAAGGCTCAGATAGGGGATAGGTTATTGGCTATGAGGTTATGAAAAACTTGTTCAAAATGATTGATATTGCTATGGTTGGACAGCTCATGAGTAGGGCTATCTGAATTAACAATAAAATTGGGCATATTTTTGTATTAAGATGCATTTTTGATCACTTCTGGAAATTACACTCGATTTTTTGTGATTTTCGTTACTTTGGCAGTCTTTTCTCAGCTTGTATTGGCACTAGGGGGCTGGGAGTGCATATTCTGAGAGATATAGATGTGGGAGTGCTGATGGTATGGTTAATTTTTGTCAGAAGTTAATATTTTTGACTCTAGTGGGAAATAACTGGATTTTTCCTGACAAATTTGTGGCAATTTCAGAGCTTATTTGGGTTTAAGTCTTCATGGTTGATACTAGGGTGAGCTGGGACTGGTTTATATGGTACTACAAGGCTAGTGGGGGGTTGCACTAGGGTTGTAGGGGGTATAGGTGGCTTTTATCGGGTCAGGTGGAGAAAAAAATGACAAAATTTTTGAAGCGGAGGATTGAAGCAGAAGCGCAATTTTCGTTTTTTCGTCATTTTTCAACATATACTTGGAAATATTGGGTTTTTGGCGGTTGTTTGAGGTTGTACCATGTGGGTGGCAGCTGGGAATAGCTGCTGGAGGCATTTGGGACAGTTTTTGGCGTATTTATGGGGTATAATTTACACTACATTTTAATCAATTTTATTACACTTTGGTAGGGTTCGGTATTTTTGTCATAACTCAACTTTTATTGGTTTTTGACGGGATTTTTGGGTACTGGGATGTCAAGCGTGAGCATTAGGATGGTCTAAGGCTATAAAATGGGTCAATTGGGTGTTTTTTGTGGGAGTTATCATTGAATTCGAGCGGATTCGAAAAGTGTCAAAAATTGAGGGCTCCAGCGTCACTCAATTTTTAAAGTTCTCCAAATCGCTTCAAAATTTGCATGTCGGTTCCTCGGCTTGAAAAATGCTGCAGCGCAAAAGTTTGGGGTGATCGGGGCATTTTTCACAATTTTATGACTATTTTTCTGAAGTGAACCTAGGATTTTCGGAAGGGTCAATTTTAGGCTAAGTTTTTGGTACTTAGAACTGGTCGAATGGGGTCAATAATGGCTGGAATCGCTTTTGCTGGATAAGGGCTTTTCAGAACAATAGGTTAATCCAGGTTCGGACAAGTAGTTTTGGAGATATATCAAAATAACTGGATTTTGAGGTCAAAAATTTTCGGTTTTTTGGCAATTTTTGGGCTTTAGGGCTAAGTTGCTCAGGCTTGTTGGGCTTTTGGGGCAAATGAAGGGTACTGCTGGACTGTACTGGGTCTGTACATACTAATGGATATAGATGGTTATGGGTAGAGGGTCGAAGACTTGACATATAAGCTCAAAAATGATGTTGAAATCTAATTTATCATAGCCACTGGCGAGTTTTGGAAGACTTAAGCGTGTAATTCCTGCATCTATTACTATTTCTCTCAGCTCATAGAGACTTGCTAATACAGATTCGTAAGTTGGTTTGTGGTAGTATCTGAATTTTGTAACTAAGCTGAAGATATAACGTTCGGAAATAGGGTCGAAGTAGATTAAAACTGAGCCAATGTCTGGTGGATATCTAAGTCTAATTGCACTTGGGGCTGCTGGGTACCAGCTTTTGACTTGTCGGGCTAATCCCTTTGCCATTGCAAGGTCTGCTGATATACAGTGTGCAAAAGAGCGTGGGGAATATAAGATATCTGTTGGAGAACTTAGATAAGTTGCATTTATTTCTTGACTAAAGTGATTTAAGTTTTGATTAGATGAGCCTGGTGAAGATTTTTTCGATTGAGATCTAGTTACTGGTCTATTTGCTGAACTGCTGGGCTTTCTCCTTGAATATTTTGCTATGCTTGCTCTAACTTGATCTAATTTTGTCTCTCTGCTTGGTGTATTTGACTGTTGTGCTGCTTGTGCTGATGCTTTTATTGCTTCACGTTTTTCTTCTTGTTCCAGTCTGGCACGTGCATTTTTTGGTCTAGGACTGCCTGATCTTCTAACTTGGTTGGTTAGGTAAGGGTTTGTTCTATCTTCTTTATGCAACATTATTTCTCTATCGAATTTAAATCCGCGTACATTTTTTCGCCGTTGGTAGTCTAGTGGTTTGAATGAACTTTTCTCTGGTTTTCGTTTTGGGTTATAAGGTCTGGCTCTTATTTTTCTATCAGTTAAAGCAAATTGTTCTTCGTGTGTTTCTGGAGGCGATTCGATATCAAGTGGTACTATTGACGGCTGTGGCTGTTGAGATGGTAGAAACATTTCATCGTCTGATGAGGATGATACAAGAGGAACACGAACTTCTGGTTCTTGCTGTCTAATTTCGTCAGCAATTACCGGATTAACTGGTATTCGGGCAATTTGTTCTACGTCCAGGTTTAGGTCAGCTAAGTTTTCATCTGAACTGCTATTTTCATCAATTAAATTTGGGATTGCTTCGTCTGAACTTGAGGAATCAAATACTGGAAGATGGACTGGGGCAGTTTGTGGTCTAACTGCTGGTGCTACTACCCTTGGTGGGGCCGGTGGGGCTGCTGGAGGTGCTGCTACTGCTGGTCCTGCTAATGGTCCACCTAGGGGAACATTTATGGTCACTCTGACTGGATCTTGTTTCACTTTTGTAGCTTGTTTTGTTTCCTTTTGTTCATTTATCAGTTCTGGAATGTGTTTATCAAAAAGCTCTGGCTCCATGTGTTGTCTTCTAGATGGATCTGGTTGAAAGTTTATCGGGTTGATGACTTCAAGGTCTTCAGGAGTTTCACTTGGTTGGATTTGTTTCCATCTGATTCGATGAACACATTGGGTGTAATTCGTATTTACTTTTCGAATGATGTAATTAGAATCAGTAAGGGCTTTTTCCACTTTATATAGCGGGAGCCATTTCTGTACTTGGGAAGCTATTACTGTTGATTGTTCTAGTAGCTTAGGATTCAAAAGTAAACAGAATGATTTCTCCAGAATTGGTTTAGCTGATGCTTTTTGATCATAATACTTTTTGTACTTCAGGTAAGCAGTCGTTAATTTTTCTTTGTTTTCTCCATACTTTTGCATCATGGCGTCTTGTAGTTCATTAACGAAATCAGAATTTACTGCTACTGCCTCCATTACTTTTCTGGAGAACCGTATGTCAAGGGGTTTGATGGGTTCTCTGCCATGGAATAAAGTTGAAGGACAACAATTTGTCGCTGAATGATAGGAAGTATTATGAATAAAGGTTGCAAGAGGAACATATTTATGCCAGTCTTTCCATTGTTCTTCTGTATTAAGTTTCAGAATTCGTTTCAGTGGTCCGTGAGATCGTTCTACTGCTCCAATAGTCTGAGGGTGCTTTAGTGAGGCATGTTTTAACTTTACTTCTAATAAACTTGCTAATTCTGACATTAATTCAGAAGTAAAGTTGGTTCCTAAGTCACTAAGTATTGTTTGAGGAATGTAGCTGTGTTGGAAGAACACCTTTACTAGTTCTCGGGCTACTGTATCGGCATATCCGTTTGTTAATGGAACTGCGAATAGGTACTTTGTGAAGACATCTATTGCACTCAAAACATACTTATACTGCGATGACTTTAGGGGGCCTACTAAATCAATTTGGAGCATATCTCCTGGATATGATTGTAGTGAACTGACTGGTTGTAACTTGGGTGTGATGTGGCTTTTTGGTACTCTGTTCAATTGTAGACAAGTAAGGCAGTTTTTGATGAAGCTAATGAAATGTTCGGTGAAGCCTGGATAATAAAATCGCTTTCTGAATTCTTGAATTGTTGCTTTAATGCCTAAGTGACCTGCTGTTTGTGAATTATGGAGCCTATATATAGTCTCTTTCCACAAATGCTTAGGTACACAGAATTGTTTATGAAGTACTTTTCCAGTATCATCATAAAAATTCCGGTATAAGACATTCCCTTCAAGAATTAATCTATTTAAGTGCTTGTGATACTTCTTTAAGTTTGTTGTAGCATACTTTAAGTCAGGTTGTTGATTATTTTGTTGAATCCAGCTTATTACTGTTCTAATGTCTGCATCTTTTTGCTGCTCATCTGCTAAGTTAAGGCTAATTAAGTTGTCTGTAAGATCTGGAAATTCATCTAATGGATTTGGGTACTCAATTGAATTTATTTCGTGTTTTCGTTTAAGTTTTAATAGCCCTTGAATTTCTGTAATTGGAACATTATTTTGTCGTTTTTTGTATTCATCGTAAAGTCCATGCTTTTTGAGAAAGTTTACTTCATCATTATTTATTTCGTCACAGAGATTTTCAGTGTCAAATAACACGTTCAGTTCAACATCGGGGTTTTGTGCTTCTGTATCAATTTCTATTTCTCTGACTGGAATTCTATCTGTTAATTTTAAAGACATTGTTGCTGTTTTGTCGTTCTCCATTCTAGAGAGGAAATCTGCTGCGTAATTAGCGCGTCCTGGTATGTGAGCAATTACTATGTTGAATGCAAGTATTCTGTCTAAACAGTTCCAAAGTGATGGCGGTATTACTTTTGACTGAAAGAATTGTGTAAGGCTTTTGTTGTCGGTGAGTATAATTACTTGTTTGCTTGATCCCCAAATGTAGTGTGAAAAGTAGTCCAGTGCATAGTACAAGGCTAGGAACTCTTTGTAATAAATTGAGAACTTTAATTGTGTGGCATTAAACAAATGCGATCCAAACGAAACGGGAGCGTATGTTTTCTTTTCTTTCTTTCCTGTTTCATTTACGTAGTCTTCCACCATTAGTACAAAACCTGCACCGTGGTAACTAGCGTCGCAAAGAATTACATACTGTAGCCCTGGTTTTGGCAATCGCAAAGTTACATTCGTTGCTTCCATTAGATCCTTCTTTGTTACTTCTAATGCTTTTACATGTTCTTCTGTGGTTTCTATTACTGCATCCTTCTTCAGGAGCTTGTAAAAGGACATTAGTTTCTCACCTAAGTTAGGAATGTAATTTCGGAAGAATTGTGTGAAGCCGATTAATCGTTTTACTTGTTTTGTTGTTTTCGGCATTTTAAATTTATCAAGAAATTTCGTGATTTTTGATTTTTCTGGTGATATTCCTTCTGCACTGATGTTATTTCCGAGGAATTTCATTGTGTCAGTTGCTATTTCACACTTTTCGGGTGACAATTTTAATCCAGATTGACGTATACACGTAAAAATTTCTCGTAAAGAGGGTACCAATTGTTCAAAATTTGTTACTGCATTTCCGATATCATCCATAAACTGGGTACAGTTTCCTGATGCTAAACATGGATCCAAGTAATGTCTAATAAAGGAACTGAATCCTGTTACTGACTTATTCAATCCTTGTGCAAGACATTTATAAGCATAGGTTCTCGAAGCAAAGTTAAATGCTAGCAGTTGCACTGATACATCGTCTGCCATTTGCACACAGTGGTATGCTTGAGAACAGTCAAGTTTCGTAAACAATTTTTTCCCGGCAAAGTAGTTTATTGCGTCACTCATGTTTGAAATCGGGAAATTCGTATTCACGTAGTCATTTTTCAACAAGTGGTTTACTTTTCTCAAGTCAATTAATAGTCTAAGTCTTCCTGAATTCTTTCGTTGTGCGAAAAGTGGACTACTATATCTTGATTGAGACAAAGCTGTTATCAGTCCGTAATAATGCATTAATGCAAGCTCTACTTGTAGCTCATTTCTCAAATTGACGGGTGTTGGAGGGCCTTGTTCGTAAATTGGTATGCTTCTTTCTGGAGTTAACTTTATTTTTAAATCTGTATTATATCCAACGTCAAATCTGTGTTTCGCAAAGATATCACAGAATTCAACTAGTAGTTCACCTACTACTGCTTTCTGCTCATCATTGAGGGCTGATTTTTCCCACGGAAACTTGCTCAAAAATGTTATTTTATCCTGATGATTACCCTTTGGATCTAATTTCTCCATTTCTTGCAGTTTTAGCAGTTGCTCATAGATATCTCTCTGCAAGGGCGACAAATTTGTCGGATCTGGGCACGTTTCAGGCGTTGGGAACCACAATTTTTCATATTCTGGCGCTGGTTTCACTGGTTGAGCCTTTCTTTTTGGGGTGTCTGTAACTTGAATTAGTTGATTTATTTCTGTTAAATAATTTTCACTCATTTTTGCTACATTTATTAATTGAGGATCTACTTCTAACAACTTTTCTGCTTGATCAGACGTTAAGAACGAGAATTTTGCTATTTCTTCGCCTTTATTTATGGTAAATGGGTGATCAGTAATGTTCAGGACATAGATGTAAAGGATATTATTTTCAGCAACTTTACTTAATGAAGACGTTAATATTACTTCGCTGTCTTTTTCAA
The DNA here is from genome assembly GCF_964194025.1 of Convolutriloba macropyga. Classification (NCBI taxonomy): domain Eukaryota; kingdom Metazoa; phylum Xenacoelomorpha; order Acoela; family Convolutidae; genus Convolutriloba; species Convolutriloba macropyga. The sequence goes on along the minus strand of NC_134473.1, from coordinate 40,094,757 downwards.
AGATTTCATTTGGAATTTTTACCCCACAGAGGTCAGTGAATGATTCTAGTTTGTCATAAAGCTTGCATTCTAATATTGCTTGTTGATTTGGCTGTAAGACTTGCTTTTTCTGTGTATAAACTCCAAATTTTTTACGTTTTACCACTCTTCTAGGTTGCTTTTCTGGCTTTATTTCATTGATTTGTAGTGTTTGATCAGGGAATTTAATGTAACTTTGTCCTGTGCGGATGCTAACTTTATGTTTAACGAAGAATGGGTTGCCTAGGATTACGGGAGTTGTGACAATTAATACAAGGAAATCTTCTGTAAATGTTTGTGTGCCCAATTTAAATGTAATTTTAATTGCTTTATCAATTTTAACTATTTTGCCGTTTGCCATTTTAACTTTGTCTAGATCTGGCTTTTCTATTTCTGTTATTGAATTGATATTTGTATTAATTAGTTCCTTGTAAAACTCACGACTTATCACATTTGCAAATGCTCCTGTATCAACTAGTGCGCGTCTTTCTAATTCTCCATTAAATTTGACTTTAACATAGGACAATGTTCTGCCTAAAAGTGGGACAATGCTGAATAATTGCTGAACATGTGGTGTTGGCTTTGATGCGGATTGAGGTACTTGTGTTGGGAGTTGTGCAGATTTATTCACTTCACATTTATTAATATTACTTTTGCGTTTTCTACGCTTTTTGTTACTTTTAATATAAACTGGCTCTATTACTTTATCTAAACTAGGACTAGACGTGTTTTCGTTATAATAGTTAACTGAGTTTTTATAATTTTTTTTTTTTGTTTTTTAAAGTTGGGTGGCTTTATTAGTTTTTTTGTTGATTAAATGGGAAATTCATACCTCTCATATTTCTGCTTTGGAGTGCACCAGCACGACTAAATTCTTTTGCTTTTTGCATACCGTATCGGTCTTGTGCTGGACTATCGTAAACTATACCCTGTCTAAGAAGGTTTTGGGGGGTATTTTTTGTTGGGAACCGATAAACTGGTCTATTAACATAAGCTGGATGAACAAATGGGGGACTATCTGAAGGTTCGGTCCAATAATTACGAGTTTGTGGCTGTTCGTTATAATGAAACGGTCTAGGGGCATTAAATTGTGGTCTAAACTCTCGGTAATTATTAGCACGGGGGGCATACTGTTGCTGGGGCCGATAATTTTGCTGAAACTGACGATAATTGGGCTGATATTGACGGTAATTTGGTCGATAATTCTGATATTGAGGGCGGAAATTTTGTCTATAACTTTGTTTATAAGCTTGCTGTGGATAATGTGGTGTAAAAATGTTTACTGGGCCTTGTTCTGGTGGCTCATTTTTAGGTGCTGTTCTCTGCTCAAGTTTCTGCTGAAGTTCTTTTTGATTATTTGAAATAACAGTTATTGCTTTTAACATTTTATCAGTGTTTGTTTCCGTTATTTCATTAAATCCGTCATCGAAGTACTCTTCTCTATTACACATCTCCCTTATTGCAATTTGTTGGCTAGCTAAGGTGCATAATTGATCAATGGTATCTGTATCTGGCCTTTCTAAGAGCTTAGGCTTAAGCCAGTTTGGCATGGACTTAATAAAGAAGCGCTTTATTTGCTCGTTTTTTCTGTTTTCTGAAGTTTCTAGAGCAGAATCTCTTGCTGCTGTCTCTTTCAAATCTACGAGCTTCCGCATCACCGTGTCCTGCTGGCGCTACTACTATTTCAGTTGCTGGATATGCTTTATTGGCTTCAGTTCTTAACTTTACTAAGAAATTTTTAACAGTGTCTGTTTTTGGATTAAACTTTTGATTCTCTAACTTTATAATTCTGATCTCTCTCAAGTCATCCTGCGTGAATCTATTTCTTAGGGCTGTTATACTGTCTTCGAAGACTAGTCTGGTAGCCTCTGGTAGGGTTAAGAAGTATCGTAAAGCATCTCCTTTTAAATGTAATTGCAGAAAGTTCGCTTGTTGCGCGTTTGCGATTGCTGCAACTCCGATTGCACCTGTTATTAGTTGTTCAAACTCGTTAAAATTGTCCGTTTCTGATCCGGAAAAAGGCGTGATGTTGATCTGCGCGTGTGCCATTGTGCTTTTTACCCGATTAGATTATATACTTTTCGTTCAATCAGTCTTACTTTCGTTCTAAAGTATTAAATAGCACACTTAACTTAACTTAATGGAGAGATTAAGGGGTTTTAAGAGATGAAAACAGTTAAATGAATAGCACAAGAATATCAGAAAAGAAACTACTGAAACCATTCGTTCAGAAAGTAATAAAGAAGGGCTGCTTATAAACCTATTCCTAAAGCTTCGGTCGAATCGTCAGACTTATATCGTTGAAGCCGTATGGGCCGCCGAAGTCTCACCTCTAAAGAGTGCCCCTTAGTCTAGGAAAATTCGTGGGGACCACGACCGCACAGGCCTTGTGGAAGCTGCACTCAAATAGGCAACAGCATAATTGACCGAAGTCACTGTTTGATTCATTAACCTCCGGAGCTGGGCGGGGAAATAAAATATAATTGTTTTTTATTTTTTTGTTTAAACTTTGTTTTGCCCTCTTTTTAGTTAATAATTAAGTGATGGTTTCAGTAATTTATTATTCTGATGTTATCTGATAATCAGTGATGATGTTATCAAGGTTAATATCTCTGTCAGATTGAAGTTTGTTACGAATAAGGCCAAATTTGCGAACTTTTTGGTTTAGACTTTTTGCTGTCCAATAAATTGCAACACGTTTGTCATCTTTATCTAGCACATAAATAACGATAGACTTATAAAATGAAGAGGAGAAAGCGGTTACTATCTGGGCTTGCGTTTTACTGTTGTTTTGGGTATAATTAATGTGATTTCCTTCAATATGTTCAACAAAATTGGGGGAAGAGCGACAATTATTAATAGCGGGGAGAATTTGTTCTTTATAAATTGACATAAATAAAGCACCAAAATTAATTTTACAAATTCATTTACTCACAATATCCTCGCTTGCAAATACCCTGTGTTGTTTTTGTCCGTTGTGGCGGCTGTGGTTGAGTTTGTTCCAGTTATTGTGCACTCAAACACTTTTGCATTGCCGTTGCATTTAGTCCACAGAGACACAAACACGGTTTCCACCCATTCTTTCCTTTGTTACTGCTTTTTGTGTTATCATCTTGCTCGGAAAGGAAGTGCTGGATGTGGTTCTGGATGATTGGAGGCTCTTAAGGTAATGAAGAAGAAGAGAAGAAAGAAAACAACAGAATAAAGAAAGGAAATATCGAAAATATCAAGGAATTAATCGAATTATTGGTCCGTTAAACTGAAAAACAGTTAATAACTCCTGTCACCATGTTACGCACTGATTTTTTATAGTGTTCCTCGTGGCGTTATTGAGGTTTATATGAGGAGTAATTAACTTGAATAATTAGCATTTTACAAGGACTTATTTTGGTGTTTCACAGTGCGATTTTTAGCAGATATATTTTGAATAAAATTAGCTAGTAATAGCCTTTTATTGAGCGGTTCAGATGCGTGATATATCCACTAGTTTGCCTTGCATTTTAGTGTTTAGTTAGTCGCTATTTCTTCTGTAACTAAGTTTATCAAACTTGGAGGTTTTTCAAGAGATTTTCCAGTTCAATCTTTAATTATTTTTAGCAAGAATTATTTAATAATTTTAACAAGAAGTTTCTCAAGTTTATCAAGTTTTATAAGGTGATAGGCAACTGATTTTAGGCTGGTTCTCCGGTGTTCTGGTGATAGTTGGGTCCGCAGGGTTGTGCCTTTAGTTGTATTGGTCCTTCGCAAATATTTACTGATTTTCAAGTAGGGCGATTTCCGGCTTTTGTACGTCTCTTGGTGTTTGTTCAGTACATATACAAGTTCCGTATTAGCACCTACTTTATCAGAATAATTACTTCACCAAGTACATAATCTCTCATGAAGTTATTTACTGATTATGTGAATTTATCATCAAGAAACTCAAAAAAGTAAATATTGAGGTTTTTAGGCACTTGAAGTGTTTGCTAGTAAAACTGTCAATCTGCGGTTGTTTCTCATAAACATAAACAAATTAGGGGTTACAGGCCTAGATGGAATACTGGCTATATATGGCCTTGAAACTAAATGAATATTAATTAATATAAAGCACTTATTTATGGATATTTTAAGGGAAAATCATCACGTAACTATAAGGAACGAAAAAGGGGCGTGACAATGCGTTTTGAGCTAATTTGAATGTTTTTGCTGAGTTTAAGAGATTTTTCGCCTCTTGTTTTGTTTTACTGCTCAAGGTGTGATTTGAATAGAATCCTATTACTTAAGTAGTGCTTAGATACCAAGTAATTACTTTACTTAAGGAGTGCTTAGATTTCAAGTAATTAATATGTGGTTGGAATAAAATCTTTTGGTGAGAGTATGAGAAAATAGAAAAATTTTAAACTATTTTTTCTGAATTTTTCTTGCAGTTCTTCTTTTTTTCTATAATTTTAGACAAGTCTCCTATGGCATCCCAATTGTTTTGCGAGTATATTTTTTGCTTGAAGAAACCTGTCTTTGGCTGTGTGTGCCCTTGTACTATTAAAAGGATTACTCAATGAAGGTTGGCGTCGTAGCCGAAACCGTTGTGCTGTTGGCTCTTCAAGAATTGTGAATCTTGTATTTTTTTTCCTGGAGTGGCACTTTTCCAAGTCGCTTGTATTTATGCCTTGTCAAAAACAAGGCAATTTAGTTTCGACTTCCCGAAGGTGTTTCTGACTTTTCATCTTGTTTTGGAAATACATTCTCAGATTTTTTGACCGTTCAGACACCTCGGGGATCACATCTTTCAATATCCATACTAGGTGACCCCCTTCAAGAGAATTCTGATTTTTTTTTTCATTTTGCTCGCTTAGCCCTTGTGGTTATGCACTTGAGAAGTCTCGTCCAGAACTGTTGCGCAAGGGTTACGCTTTTCTAGTTTTTGTTGTAGTTTTTTGTTGTTGATGGCTTGTGGCAAGCCTTTGTAAGACCGACCATCAAAAATGCCGTTCGGTGTTTTGGGTTGGCAAAATATCAATGGTCTGCACGTATATCAATGGTCTGCTGTTGGAACGTTGATTCATTTAGCATTTGAGAGCCAACAGCTAAATAATCCGATCGTATAAGTCGATCCCGCGCCCTCTAAATTAAGGAACGACTTATACAATTGCGTTTGCTGATTTTTTTTGTCGAGTTGGTCGATTCTTGCCATAATCTCACGGGAGCACCAACATAATTACTATCGAAGAAGCTAAACTGTGGGTTTCCTCGTCGCGCGGTTAACACCAAAATTGCTTGAATGAGGGAGTCAATGCTCAGTTGATAGGCAGTTTCATAATCAAAGGTGTAGATCCATTGAAGTTGTTGCGCTCTCGGACCCAAAAGTTGTTCCGGTTATTATTCTGTCAAGTTGTAAAGATTTTTACCCGTTCGCCAACAACGGCAGCTGCTAATTCCAGTTTGCTGTATGCAATTACTCTGCTGACAAAGCGGAGCAACTCTTCCTTTTCCTAAATCAAAACTGGTTAAAATTGAATTAAAGCTGCTCTCTGTTCTTAAATATGCTACAGCACACATTGCATTAGTGAGTCATCACATAGTATGTGGGAAGTGGATTCGATGCTGGCAACATTTTCATTTTTCTGTCATGAGGAAGATTGGAATAAAGCATGTTCCGTAATGAGATATACCATTGTTCTCCTAGTCTCCAGACATCTTTGAAGTACAGTGAAGGATTCCATGAATCTGCGTGGGTCTTATATAAGCTTTCGTCAAGGTTTTACCGTTAATGACGAACGAGTATCTCGACGGTGAGCATTGAATTCCTATAACGCCATCGGAATCCGTTGTTGTTAATAGCCGCCCTCATCTTCTCAGCCGGCTATTATAGCGCTCCTATTTTTTTACCATTCAAAGAATTTGAATTGTATTGGGGCGCTGTCTTTTTTTAAGATCTGTTCACACATTTTCATGATTTTTGAAGTCAAATTGGAGTAGTGATTTTGGTCACGCCGAATCAGGAAATGGAGCGAAAAAGCGAGTGGTTTTGCGGCGTGAAATTTTTTCGCTCTAATTTTAAAGTAGAGTGAGAAAACGGTGTTTGAACAAAAATTTGGTTTCTCGGTAGTGGTTTTTTGTTCACATGCGGCAATTTTACTGATTTTTACTGTTTTTTCGATTTTTTGGATCAGATTTTTTCTAAATGGTTTTCCCAATCCATTCAAAGCTCATTCTAGGCCTAGTTTTTTGTTTGAATTAAATTTTCATTTCTCGCTAGTGGTTTTTTTGTTCACATGCGGCATTTTGACATTGATTTTCTGTTTATTTCTTATTTTTTTGTTCTGATTTTTTTTTGTTCTGAAATGGTTTTCTCAATTCACTCATAGTCCATTCTAGGTCTAGTTTTTCTGTTTAGTCAATGAAAATTTTTTGAATTGTACGTCAGGTCTAGTCCTGCTATGTTTTTTTTACTTCGTCGAATAAAAAAATATTTCGCTTTACCTCATTTTGCCGCCTTTTCAACATTTTGCGTGAAATCTTTTTTGACTTCTCTAGGCTAGTTTCTCTCTTCTCTCATTCTGCTAAAAGTGATTTTGAACATCAGTTGCTCAGCAAAGCAATTGAAAATTAACAGAGGTAGTACAAAAATGGATGTCAGAAATAGAAACGGGATAAACCCATAAAGCCCAATTTTAGATGCCCGCTATTTGAACGTCGTTCCTTTAAGTCTTATTTACCATCTCTAATGCTTATTTTTTTTTGATAGTAGCCCATGTAGCCTCTCTCTAAGAAACAGAAGTTTGTTCAACTACGAAATGCCATCAAAATAAATCGGACTTAAAAAAAATGTTTTTGTACAAAAAATTTTTTTTCAATATCTTCTGTTATTTCAATCCCAATCATGCTTATTGGAATCAACGGCGGCTATTGTCCGGCAATCTGCCGGGTATGTTTTTTGTTCGCCTAGTTCTCTAAGTTAAGAGTTTGTTTGAATTATTGTAGATTCTTTTATATCCAGAGGGCTGAGGTCTTTCCCGGTGATTGAACTAATCAGTACCATTGAATTTCAACACCATTTTGTTAAAATAAACCCTCCATATGAAACTAGGCTTTTCAGGTCCTTTGGAATGCGCTTTGGTTCCTCGACTGTACCTAATGCCTGATAGTTCTTTCTTTTAGAAAAATCTGTACGGCTAAAGATTAATAAAGAATGTTGTAACCGGCTGTGCGATAAAGCAAAATTTGATCTCATTAGTGAGCATCTTCGTAGATCTCTTTCGAAGATAGAATTTTCATGGTTATTTCATAGGAATATTTTAAATTGAGCGCCATGTGGAGTCTCAGTTGTCGATTGGAGAACTTTTGAAAGAATAATTACTGAATGCGTGACTATTGAGAGTCATAGCTGTTGGATCAAAGCGTTGTTACTATCACTTCTTTAATTTTCTTTTTTGTTGATGTTCGCTCATTTTTTGAGGGAGCTTAATTGGCCAGGCGAGATCCTGTTTGTATAACATGCTCCTCTTTGACACTTAGAATTGTGTATATTAGAGGAAGCTGTGTTGAAGTTTTTAATGGCAAGATTCACGTTTTAGCGGGAGCAGTGACCAGTTTATCCATCAAAATTGCTTGAATGAAGCTTGGAAGTCAATGCTAAATTAATCGGCAATTTCAAGTTGGACTGCTTATGGTGAGACAAAGGGAAATACAGTCCTATCGTTTTGGATATAGATAATCGGTAGTCTCTACAGTCTACACCTGCATTTACCTAAATGAAAAATAAGTTATTTTTCTAAATGTCTGGTGGTAGAGCCACCAGGTGTTGAATTTTTACTATTTTATCGCTGGCAATAAAATAGTGATTGATGATTGTTCGTATAGTAATACGAGCAATCATCAATCAGTATAGTCATAATCAAAGGTGTAGATCCATTGAATTTGTTGCGCTCTCGGACGCAAAAGTTGTTCCCGTTATTATTCTGTCAAGTTGTGAAGATTTTTACCCGTTCGCCAACAATGGCAGCTGCTAATTCCAGGTTAATTTTACCCTGCTGACAAAGCGGAGCAACTCTTGCTTTTCCTAAATCAAAACTGGTTAAAATTGAATTAAAGCTGCTCTCTCTGTTCTCAAATATGCTACAGCACACATTGCATTAGTGAGTCATCACATAGTATGTGGGAAGTGGATTCGATGCTGGCAACATTTTCATTTTTCTGTCATGAGGAAGATTGGAATAAAGCATGTTCCGTAATGAGATATACCATTGTTCTCCTAATATCCAGACATCTTTGAAGTACAGTGAAGGGTTCCATGAATCTGCGTGTGTCTTATATAAGCATTTTTCAAGGTTTTACCATAAATGTTGAACGAGTATCTCGACGGTGAGCTTTGAATTCCTATAACGCCATCGGAATCCGTGGTTGTTTTTTGTTCGCATAGTTCTCTAAGTTAAGAGTTTGTTTGAATTATTGTAAATTCTTTTATATCCAGAGGGCTGAGATCTTTCCCGGTGATTGAACTAATCAGTACCATTGAATTTCAATCAAGACCATTTCGTTAAAATAAACCCTCCATATGAAACTAGGCTTTTCAGGTCCTTTGGAATGCGCTTTGCTTCCTCGACTGTACCTAATGCCTGATAGTTCTTTCTTGTAGAAAAATCTCTACGGCTAAAGATAAATGAAGAATGTTGTATCTGGCTGTGCGATAAAGCAACATTTCATCTCGTTAGTGAGCATCTTCATAGATCTCTTTCGAAGATAAAATCTTCATGGTTATTCCATGGGAATATTTTAAATTGAGCGCCATGTTGAGTCTCAGTTGTCGATTGGAGAACTTTTGAAGGAGTAATTACTGAATGCGTGACTATTGAGAGTCATAGCTGTTGGATCAAAGCGTTGTTACTATCACTTCTTTAATTTCCTTTTTTGTTTATGTTCGCTCATTTTTTGAGGGAGCTTAATTGGCCAGGCGAGATCCTGTTTGTATAACATGCTCCTCTTTGACACTTAGAATTGTGTATATTAGAGGAAGCTGTGTTGAAGTTTTTAATGGCAAGATTCACGTTTTAGCGGGAGCAGTGACCAGTTTATCCATCAAAATTTCTTGAATGAAGCTTGAAAGTCAATGCTAAATTAATCGGCAATTTCAAGTTGGACTGCTTATGGTGAGACAAAGGGAAATACAGTCCTATCGTTTTGGATATAGATAATCGGTAGTCTCTACAGTCTACACCTGCATTTACCTAAATGAAAAATAAGTTATTTTTCTAAATGTCTGGTGGTAGAGCCACCAGGTGTTGAATTATTACTATTTTATCGCTGGCAATAAAATAGTGATTGATGATTGTTCGTATAGTACAGCAATTTTTTGAGTGCGAATATCTATGAGGATGTGAATTGAATTCATCTTTGCTTCTAAGAAGAATAAGTGGCCGCATGTTTTCATCAAGTTGAGTTGAATTTACCAGACCTGCATTTGCTCTTAGAATGTCATTGTCAGTGAAGTAGTGCACAAAGATGTTCGAGTTTTGAGTGTGATTGGATCGTTTTGCTTTTGCGAAGGCAATCCAGTTCTACCTTGAGCAAGGTTGCCTAGAACTGTCCAAGTAAACGCTCGTGGCTCGTTTTAACCGTTTGTAGGGTTTATTTGAACTTTTTTGAAATACTTACGTTGAAATAACTAATGTTATTGATGAACAAGACAATAGCTATTATCCGCTTTAGGCTTGCAAAGCTTGAAAAGTTTTGCTGTCAATGTGAAACTGTCCTGTCTTAGTGACGGCCGTAGACGCTTACAAATGGAACATTCGCTGGAGGTAATATTGTTGGTTGTAGTTTTCAAAATGGTGATGCGTTAAACCAGCGGCTTTTCGTACTGAAGTCTGTTAGTTTCAGACCTCTATTTCCATCATCTGCTAGGTTGAGTACTCCTTGTAAATTTGGTCACTGGCTAATCAGGTGGCTTTTTTTAAAGATTGCAGCAGCTTTTTGCAACGTACAGAATGTGCGAAGTGGATTCAATGCTGGCAACGTTTTCGTTCTTCTGTCTTGAGTTCTTTAAGATCTGAATGAAGGATGTTCCGCAATGAGTTATACCATTGTTTTCCTAGTCTCCAGACATCTTTCATAACTGTCCTGAGACGTACGGTGAAGGGTTCAGTGAATGTAATTGGTTCTTATATGGATAACGCGTTTTTAGTATTTTCTTTAATTGGCGAACGAGTATCTTGATGCTCAGCAGTGCTTTCTTATAACCCCATCGGAATCCGTGGTTGTTAATTGTTCGTCTATATCTCCAAGTTTAGAACTAGTTTGAATTATTTTGGATTCTTTTTATCCATAGGGTGGTTGCGATCTTTACCAGTGATTTAACTAATCACTACCATTCAATTTGAAGACATATTTGTTGAACTAAACCCTCCATGTAAGTCCAGACTTTTCAGGTCCTTTGAAATGCGCCTTGCTTCCTGGACTGTACCTGTTGCCTGATGAAGTTCTTTCTTGAACAAAAGCCTCTGCGACTAGAGATTAATGATGAATAGTGCAACTGGCTCTGCGATGTAAAGCAATTCTTAATCTCGTTGGTTAGATCTCCTAATATCTCTTTTAAATTGGCAGCAAATAAAATCCTCATGGTTTTTCCATAGGAACATTTTAAATTGAGCGCCATGTGAAGTCCCTGTTGTCGATTGGAGAACTTTTGAATGAGTAATTACTGAATGTGTAACTATTGAGAATCATAGCTGTTGAATCACAGCGTTGACACTATCACTTTTTTAATATCCTTTTTTGTTGATAATTGCTTATTTTTTGAGCGAGCTTTATTGGCAGGCCAGATCATGTTTCTATCACATGTTTTTTGGACGCATACAATTGTGTCTAAAAGAAGAAGCAGCGTTGAAGGCTTTAATGGCAAGATTCATGTTTTAGCGAGAGCATTGACAAGTTTTTCCAGCAAAATTGCTTGAATGAAGCTCGAAAGTCAATGCTCAGTTAATTGGCAATTGCAAGACGGACTGCCTATAGTGAGACAAAAGGAAATACAGTCCTATCGTTTTGGATATTGGTCATCTGTAGTCTTTATGGCAAAAGGACGGAATAAGTCTACGCCTTATTTTTAAAAAATAAAAATTAGTTACTGGGTTTTCTAAATGTCTGGCGGTAGAGCCATCTGGTGTTGAATTGCTACTGCTGTTTGTCGTTGGCAATAAAAACTTTGATTGATGGTTGTTCGTATAGTAGAGAAGTTTTTTTAGTGGGAATATATTTGAGCAGCGTCTTGATGTTTTCATCAAGTTGAGTTGAATTTATTTACCAAACTTCTATTTGCTCTTAGAATGCCCCTTAGTCAGTGATGTAGTGCAAATAAAGTGAAATTTTGAGTGTTTGTGGATTGCTTTGCTTTTGCGAAGGCAATCTGCTGCGAAGGAATTACTGCTGTTTTTGTCGTTGGCAATAAAAATAGTGATTTATGATTGTTCGTATAGTAGAGCAATTTTTTTAGTGTTAATATATTTGAGCATGAGAATTGCAATAAGCTCTGTGCTTCTGAGAAGGATAGGTGGCCAAATGCTTTGATCACGTTGAGTTGTACCAGGCCTCCATTTGCTCTTAGAATGCCTTACTCAGTGATGTAGTGCAACAAGATGTTCGAGTTTTGAGTGTGATTGGCTCGTTTTGCTTTTGCGAAGGCAATTCAGGTGCAAGGTTGCCTGGAACTGTTGGAGTAAAACACTCGTTATAACCGTTTGCAGGGTTTATTTGGCCCTTTTTTAAATACTTACGTTGAATTAATAATTGATGAACAAGAAAACAATAGCTATTATCCGCTTTAGTTTGGCAATGCTTGAAAAATATTTGCTGTCAATGCGCAGCTGTCCTGTTTTAGTGACGGCTTCTGACGCTTACAAGTGGAACATTCGCTTAAGGTATTTTTGTTGGTTGTAGTTTTCAAAGTAGTGGCTTTTCGGTTTGAAGTCTTTTAGTTTTAGTCCTATATTTCCTTCGTCTGCTAGGTTGAGTACTCCTGGTAAATTTGTTCACTGGCTCATCAGGTGGCTTTGTTTCAAAGTTTGCAGCAGCAATTTGCAACGTACATTTTTTGTATTTCCTTATAGTTGCAGATGATCCCTTATGGTTGTTGCGCTCTGAGGCCAAAAGGTTGTTTTATATTCTGTCAAGTTGTTGCCTGATGAAGTGTTACCCGTTCTTCAATAACGGCAGCTGCTTATTCCAGTTTAATTTTACTCTGCTGACGAAACGAAGCAACATTTGCTGCTCCCAAATCAAAAGTGATTGAAATGGATTTATAGCTGTACTCTGTTCTCAGATATGCTACAGGGCGCATTGCATTAGTGAGTCATCACTAAATATATGCGAATTGGATTCACTGCTGGCAAGTTTTTTATTTTCTGTCTTTGAGGGTTTTAAGATTAGAATCAAGGATGTTGCGTAATGAGTTATACGTTTGTTTTCCTAGTTTCCAGACGTCTTTCATAATTGTCCTGAGCCGCACAGTGAAGGGTCCAGTTATTGTACTTAGGTCTTTTTATGGATGAGCTGTTTATAGGATATTTAAAGTGGGTTCTCGATATGAAATTTTTTCAAGTTTTTACTGTTAATGACGAACATTTTTCTCGATGCTGAGCATGGTATTTTTATAACCCCATCAGAATCCTTGTTTGTTAACTGTTCGCTTAGTGCCCTGAGTTCAGAGTTAGTTTGAATTGTTGTAATTTCTTTTATATCCAGAGTGCTGAGATCTTTCTGGGCGATTAAACTAATTTCACTGGATCATCAGGTGGCTTTGTTTCAAAGATTGCAGCAGCTATTTGCAACGTACATTTTTTGTCTTTCCTTATAGTTGCAGATGATCTCTTATGGGTGTTGCGCTCTGAGGCCAAAAGGTTGTTTTATATTCTGTCAATTTGTTGCCTGATGAAGTGTTACCCGTTCTTCAATAACGGCAGCTGCTTATTCCAGTTTAATTTTACTCTGCTGACGAAGCGGAGCAACATTTGCTTCTCCCAAATCAAAACTGATTAAAATTGATTTATAGCTGTACTCTGTTCTCAGATTAGCTACAGGGCACATTGCATTAGTGAGCTATTACAAAATATATGCGAATTGGATTCACTGCTGGCAAGTTTTTCATTTTTTGTCTTTGAGGGTTTTAAGATTAGAATCAAGGATGTTGCGTAATGAGTTATACATTTGTTTTCCTAGTCTCCAGACGTCTTTCATAATTGTCCTGAGCCGCACAATGAAGGGTCCAGTTATTGTACTTAGGTCTTTTTATGGATGAGGTGTTTATAGGATTTTTTAAGTGGGTTCTCGATATGAAATTTTTTCAAGTTTTTACTGTTAATGACGAACGATTTTCTCGATGCTGAGCATGGTTTTCCTATAACCCCACCAGAGTCCTTGTTTGTTAACTGTTCGCTTAGTGCCCTGAGTTAAGAGTTAGTTTGAATTGTTGTAATTTCTTTTATATCCAGAGTGCTGAGATCTTTCTGGACGATTAAACTAATTTCACTGGCTCATCAGGTGGCTTTGTTTCAAAGATTGCAGCAGCTATTTGCAACGTACATTTTTCGTCTTTCCTTATAGTTGCAGATGATCTCTTATGGTTGTTGCGCTCTGAGGCCAAAAGGTTGTTTTATATTCTGTCAATTTGTTGCCTGATGAAGTGTTACCCGTTCTTCAATAACGACAGCTGCTTATTCCAGTTTAATTTTACTCTGCGGACGAAGCGGAGCAACATTTGCTTCTCCCAAATCAAAACTGATTAAAATTGATTTCTAGCTGTACTCTGTTCTCAGATATGCTAAAGGGCACATTGCATTAGTGAGTCATCACAAATTTTATGCGAATTGGATTCACTGCTGGCAACCTTTTCATTTTTTGTCTTTGAGGGCTTTAAGATTGGAGTCAAGGATGTTCCGTAATGAGTTATACATTTGTTTTCCTAGTCTCCAGACGTCTTTCATAACTGTCCTTAGCGCACAGTGAAGGGTCCAGTTATTGTACTGAGGTCTTTTTATGGATGAGGTGTTTATAGGATTTTTTATGTGGGTTCTCGATATGAAATTTTTCAAATTTTTACTGCTAATGACGAACGATTTTCTCGATGCTGAGCATTGCATTCCGATAACGCCATCATAATCCGTTGTTGTTACCTATTCGACTGGTTCTGTAAGTTAAAAATTAGTATGAATTATTATAGATTCTTTTATATCTTTGGTCGCAGAAAAACTTCTGCGACCAAAGACTAATGATGAATGTTGTAACTGGCTGGGCGATATAAAGCAAAATTTCTTCTCGTTGCTGAGCGTTTCCAAATATCTTCTCTGAATTGGCAGCAAACGCAATCTTTGTGGTTTTTTATAGGCATATTTTAAATTGGGCGCCATGTGAAGTCACTAATGTTGATGCTGAATGCGTGACTATTGAGAGTAATAGCTGTTGAATCGAAGCGTTTTTACTATCACTTCTTTAATTTCCTTTGTTGATAGTTGCTCATTTTTCGTGGAAGATTAATTGGCCAGGCCAGTTCATATTCCTATCACATGCTCCTGTTTGACACTTAGAATTGTGTATATTAGAGGAAGTTGTGTTGAAGTCTTTAATGGCAAGATTCATGTTTTAGCGGGGGCAGTGACCATATTATCCATCAAAATTGCTTGAATTAAGCTTGAAAGTCAATGCTCAGTTAATAGGCAGTTTCAAAATGGACTCCTTCTGGTGAAACAAAGAGAAATAGAGTCCTATGGTTTTGAATATAGGTCATCGGTTGTCTTTATGGCAAAGGGACCGAGAAAGTCGTGCATTTTTAAAAAGGAAAAATTAATTACTGGGTTTTCTAAATGTCAGGCGGTAGAGCCATCAGATGTTGAATTGCTACTGCTGTTTATCGTTGGCAATAAAAACTTTGATTGATGGTTGTTCGTATAGTAGGGCAGTTTTTTGAGTGGGAATTTATTTGAGCAGCGTCTTGATGTTTTCATCAAGTTGAGTTGAATTTATTTACCAAACTTCTATTTGCTCTTAGAATGCCCCTTAGTCAGTGATGTAGTGCAAATAAATTGAAGTTTTGAGTGTTAGTGGATTGCTTTGCTTTTGCGAAGGCAATCTAGTTCTTCCTTGAGTAAGATTGCCTGGTGCTGTCGGAGTAAAAGATTTTCGCTCATTTCAGCTGTTTGTAGGGTTAATTTGAACCTTTTCGAATTTTTTACGTTGAAATAATTAATGATATTGATGAACAAGACAATAGCTAATATCCGCTTTAGTTTTGCAAAGCTTGAAAAATTTTTGCTATCAATGTAGAGCTGTCCTGTCTAAGTGACGGCCATAGACGTTTTCAATTGGAACATTCGCTGGAGGCCATTTTGTTTGTTGTAGTTTTCTAAATTATGATCCGTTAAACCAGCGGCTTATCGTATTGAAGTCTGTTATTTTCAGTCCCCTATTTCCATCGTCTGCTAGGTTGAGTACTCCTGGTAAATTTGGTCACTGGCTAATTGGGTGGCTTTGTTTCAAAGATTGCAGAGGCTATTTGCAACGTACATTTTGTGTCTTTCCTTATAGTTGTAGATGATCCATTGTGGTTGTTGCGCTCTCGGACCAAAAGGTGGTTTCATATTCGGTCAAACTCTTGCCTGATGGATTGTTACTCATTGGTCAAAGCCGCCGCTGTTTATTCCAGTTTAATCTTACTCCTGTGACAGAGCTACTCCTGTGACAGAGCTGAGCAACTATTGCTTCTCCCAAATCAAAACTGATTAAAATTGATTTATAGTGGTACTCTGTTCTCAGATATGCTACAGGGCACATTGCATTAGTGAGTCATCACAAATTTTATGCGAATTGGATTCACTGCTGGCAACCTTTTCATTTTTTGTCTTTGAGGGCTTTAAGATTGGAGTCAAGGATGTTCAGTAATGAGTTATACATTTGTTTTCCTAGTCTCCAGACGTCTTTCATAACTGTCCTTAGCGCACAGTGAAGGGTCCAGTTATTGTACTGAGGTCTTTTTATGGATGAGGTGTTTATAGGATTTTTTATGTGGGTTCTCGATATGAAATTTTTCAAGTTTCTACTGTTAATGACGAACGATTTTCTCGATGCTGAGACTTGCATTCCGATAACTCCATCATAATCCGTTAATGTTACCTATTCGCCTGGTTCTGTAATTAAAAATTAGTATGAATTATTGTAGATTCTTTTATATCTTTGGTCGCAGAAAAACTTCTTCGACCAAAGACTAATGATGAATGTTGTAACTGGCTGGGCGATATAAAGCAAAATTTCATCTCGTTGCTGAGCGTTGCCAAATATCTTCTCTGAATTGGCAGCAAACGCAATCTTTGTGGTTTTTTTATATGCATATTTTAAATTGGGCGCCATGTGAAGTCACTAATGTTGATGCTGAATGCGTGACTATTGAGAGTAATAGCTGTTGAATCGAAGCGTTTTTACTATCACTTCTTTAATTTCCTTTGTTGATAGTTGCTCATTTTTCGTGGGAGATTAATTGGCCAGGCCAGTTCATGTTCCTATCACATGCTCCTGTTTGACACTTAGAATTGTGTATATTAGAGGAAGTTGTGTTGAAGTCTTTAATGGCAAGATTCATGTTTTAGCGGGGGCAGTGACCATATTATCCATCAAAATTGCTTGAATTAAGCTTGAAAGTCAAAGCTCAGTTAATAGGCAGTTTCAAGATGGACTCCTTCTGGTGAAACAAAGAGAAATAGAGTCCTATCGTTTTGAATATAGGTCATCGGTAATCTTTATGGAAAAGGGACCAAAAAAGTCTACACGTGCATTTTTAAAAAGGAAAAATTAATTACTGGGTTTTCTAAATGTCAGGCGGTAGAGCCATCAGGTGTTGAATTGCTAATGCTGTTTGTCGTTGGTAATAAAAACTTTGATTGATGGTTGTTCGTATAGTAGGGCAGTTTTTTGAGTGGGAATTTATTTGAGCAGCGTGTTGATGTTTTCATCAAGTTGAGTTGAATTTATTTACCAAACTTCTATTTGCTCTTAGAATGCCCCTAAGTCAGTGATGTAGTGCAAATAAATTGAAATTTTGAGTGTTAGTGGATGGCTTTGCTTCTGCGAAGGCAATCTAGTTCTTCCTTGAGTAAGATTGCCTGGTGCTGTCGGAGCAAAAGATTTTCGCTCATTTCAGCTGTTTGTAGGGTTAATTTGAACCTTTTCGAATTTTTTACGTTGAAATAATTAATGATATTGATGAACAAGACAATAGCTAATATCCGCTTTAGTTTTGCAAAGCTTGAAAAATTTTTGCTATCAATGTAGAGCTGTCCTGTCTAAGTGACGGCCATAGACGTTTTCAATTGGAACATTCGCTGGAGGCCATTTTGTTTGTTGTAGTTTTCTAAATTATGATCCGTTAAACCAGCGGCTTATCGTATTGAAGTCTGTTATTTTCAGTCCCCTATTTCCATCGTCTGCTAGGTTGAGTACTCCTGGTAAATTTGGTCACTGGCTAATTGGGTGGCTTTGTTTCAAAGATTGCAGAGGCTATTTGCAACGTACATTTTGTGTCTTTCCTTATAGTTGTAGATGATCCATTGTGGTTGTTGCGCTCTCGGACCAAAAGGTGGTTTCATATTCGGTCAAACTCTTGCCTGATGGATTTTTACCCATTCGTCAATAGCGGCCGTTGTTTATTCCAGTTTAATCTTACTCCTGTGACAAAGCTAAGCAACTATTGCTTCTCCCAAACTAAAACGGTTAAAATTGAATCATATTTTTACTCTTTTCTCAGATATGCTTCACCGCACATTACATTAGTGAGTCTTCACAATATGTGCGAAGTGCAGACACTTGACGTACAGTGAAGGGTTCCATGAATCTACGTGGGTCTTATATGGATGACGCATTTTAAGAATTGTTCTTTAAGTGGGTTCTCGAGATAAGCGTTTTTGAAGGTTTCACTGTTAATGACCAGCGATTTTCTCGATGCTGAGCATTGTATTCCTATAACCCCATCAGAGTCCTTGTTTGTTAACTGTTCGCTTAGTGCTCTGAGTTAAGAGTTAGTTTGAATTGTTGTAAATTCTTTTATATCCAGAGTGCTGAGATCTTTCCGGGCGATTAAACTAATCAGTACCATTGAGTTTCACAAACATTTCGTTAATTTATTTTTCTGCGTGGCCAAGCCAGATCATGTTCCTATCACATGCTCTTCTTTGACTCATAGAATTGTGTATAATAGAAGAAGTAAGGTTGAAGTCTTTAATGGCAAGATTCATGTTTTAGCGAGAGCAATGACCAGTTTTTCCATAAGAGTTTGACATGGAATCCCCCGGACGACGAAATGTGGCATCTGGACAGCGATTCTTCCTCTTTGGACTACCTATGCCAGTTGGCGGACTGTTTGGGACATCTGAAAGAGACAGAGAGCGAATTTTCTATCTCCTATGTTAACTTCAGCTGCTGTTTCCAACATATACCCCAGCTTTCTCTGAGTAACCAATACAAATTTTTTGTCGGTCTCGACCAGTTAAATGAGTAGCTAAAAGGATGCTTTTGAAAATTTAGTTGATTGACTTAAACATTGAGAAAAATAGTGCGATATTTGTCAGTATTATGCAATATACAGACCAATGATAATTATTAGAGTTGAGTAGTTCTGTTCCCTTTTCTTAGTTCAATAATCATGCTATTTATGATCACATGAATGTGGTTTACATTTGCAGGCACTAAAATCCTGTCAATTGGAATGCGCTGTCACCCACAACAGCTGATCAAAAACATGGAAGACTTCATCTCAGATCATACACAGATGCAGACTGACACTCAGAAACTGTGCCAGTGAGTAATCCTTCACAGAAAGCATCTATTCATCTTTTTTGAATCTTTCCTCTAAATATGCGAACACGAGTAATTCTCAAAAGGACCCCCACTTGCAGTTCGTATTGTGACTGCTTCATCATACGCCATTGACAAGTGACATATGTAGCTAGTTGGAGCAGGAATTTGTAAACTGCGCATAAAACACGATTTTAAACGTTTATATAGAACGTGCTAAGGTGATTGTTTATTGTTTATGAATCCAATGATTTAAAGGGTTAATTGATTGAAAATATCCAGGTGTTCTTTTTAGTTGCTCTCAAACAAAACTATGTCAATTTTAAATCTGAGCAGAAAATTGTGGACTAGCATATTTGTATCGTCAATGGCTACTGGCAGCTTCCGATTAACTGATGATTTGGTGCATTTGAAAACTTTAATTTTTCTCGTTGAATTATTCAATGCCCAACGAAATTTGAAGCAATTATTACGCGTATGGGTCTTTATTTAGTCTTTATTTAGTTCGCGCAATTATTTAGTCTAAGTTGTCTGTAAGAGGTTTGTTCTCATGATTTAGCTTTAAGGTTTTTTAAAAATTCTCATAAATGGTTTATGACAAAATTTGATCAGATCTTTTATCGTATTTTAACAAATTTGATTTATATTTCGTTTTATGGTTTTGTATCAAGATAATCATAAATTAGTGGAGGCACGCTTTGTCAGGTGGGTACTTGGATGGCGCCTAAATTGATTGCCACTTCGAGTTGTTTTCGGAATTTTTCCGGCTGTTTAAAAGATCTGTTCACACATTTTCATGATTTTTGAAGTCAAATTGGAGTAGTGATTTTGGTCACGTCGAAACAGGAAGTGGAGCGAAAAAGCGAGTGGTTTTCCGACGTGAAAGTTTTTTTGCTCTATTTTTAAAGTAGAGTGAGAAAGCGGTGTTTGAACAAAAAAATTCGCTTTCTCGCTAGTAGTTCTTTGTTCAGATGCGGCAATTTCACTTTGATTTTTACTGTTTTTTCGATTTTTTCGATAGAATTTTTTTCTCAATAGTTGTCTCAATCTTTTCATAGTTTATTCTTGGCCTAGGTTTTTGTTTGACCCAAATTTTGCTTTCTTCCTATTGATTTTTTGTTCACATGCGGCATTTTGACGTTGATTTTTAAGTTTTTTAAAATTTTTTGATCTCATTTTTTTCGAAATAGTTTTTCCAATTCACTCAGTCCGTTGTAGGTCTAGGTGTTTGTTTATTCAATAAAAGTTCCTTGAATTGTACGTCAGGACTTGTCCTGCTATGTTTTTTATTTCGTCGTCAAGATTTTTGTTACGACCATATGACGTCACAAGCACTTCAAATCTGCTTTTTTTTCATTTTTAGATAACAAATTGTTAGTTTTGTGGATATGAAGTTCTTGTTTTTTTGCATTTCTTTCGTATTATCTGTTTTTAAGACAAGCTTCGGAGCGTTTTATGTCTTGTTTATTAGTTTGCAAGCATCTGGATACCCTATTTGCTGAAAGGAATTTTTCTTTGGGTTTATGTGCTTTTTTAATATTAAAAAATGTGTTAACTTTTTCCAATTTTTTAGTCTAAGTTGTCTGTAAGGGGTTTTTTCTCATGATTTAGCTTAAATTTTTTAAAAAAATTATCATAAAGGGTTTATGACAAAATTTGAGCAGATTTTTTATCGTATTTTAACAGATTTGATTTTCTTGATTTTTATTTCGTTTTATAGTTTTGTATCAATATAATCACAAATTATTGGAGGCACGCTTTGTCAGGTGAGTAGTTGGATGGCGCCTAAATTGATTGCCACTTGGAGTCGTTCCCGGAATTTTTCCGGCTGTTTTTTTTAAAGATTTGTTCACACATTTTCATGATTTTTGAAGTCAAATTGGAGTAGTGATTTTGCTCACGCCGAAACAGGAAGTGGATCGAAAAAGCGAGTGGTTTTCCGACGTGAAAGTTTTTTGCTCTATTTTTAAAGTAGAGTGAGAAAGCGGTGTTTGAACAAAAAAATTCGCTTTCTCGCTAGTAGTTCTTTGTTCAGATGCGGCAATTTCACTTTGATTTTTACTGTTTTTTCGATTTTTTCGATAGAATTTTTTTCTCAATAGTTGTCTCAACCTTTTCATAGTTTATTCTTGGCCTAGGTTTTTGTTTGACCCAAATTTTGCTTTCTTCCTATTGATTTTTTGTTCACATGCGGCATTTTGACGTTGATTTTTAAGTTTTTTAAAATTTTTTGATCTCATTTTTTTCGAAATAGTTTTTCCAATTCACTCAGTCCGTTGTAGGTCTAGGTGTTTGTTTATTCAATAAAAATTCCTTGAATTGTACGTCAGGACTTGTCCTGCTATGTTTTTTATTTCGTCGTCAAGATTTTTGTTACGACCATATGACGTCAGAAGCACTTCAAATCTGTTTTTTTTTCATTTTTAGATAACAAATTGTTAGTTTTGTGGATATGAAGTTCTTGTTTTTTTTGCATTTCTTTCGTATTATCTGTTTTTAAGACAAGCTTCGGAGCGTTTTATGTCTTGTTTATTAGTTTGCAAGCATCTGGATACCCTATTTGCTGAAAGGAATTTTTCTTTGGGTTTATGTGCTTTTTTAATATTAGAAAATGTGTTAACTTTTTCCAATTGTTTAGTCTAAGTTGTCTGTAAGGGGTTTTTTCTCATGATTTAGCTTAAATTTTTTTAAAAAATTATCATAAAGGGTTTATGACAAAATTTGAGCAGATTTTTTATCGTATTTTAACAGATTTGATTTTCTTGATTTTTATTTCGTTTTATAGTTTTGTATCAATATAATCACAAATTATTGGAGGCACGCTTTGTCAGGTGAGTAGTTGGATGGCGCCTAAATTGATTGCCACTTGGAGTCGTTCCCGGAATTTTTCCGGCTGTTTTTTTTAAAGATTTGTTCACTCATTTTCATGATTTTTGAAGTCAAATTGGAGTAGTGATTTTGCTCACGCCGAAACAGGAAGTGGATCGAAAAAGCGAGTGTTTTTGCGATGTGAAATTTTTTTGCTCTATATTTAAGGTAGAGTGAGAAAACGGTGTTTGAACAAAAAAATTCGCTTTCTCGCTAGTAGTTCTTTGTTCAGATGCGGCAATTTCACTTTGATTTTTACTGTTTTTTCGATTTTTTCGATAGAATTTTTTTCTCAATAGTTGTCTCAATCTTTTCATAGTTTATTCTTGGCCTAGGTTTTTGTTTGACCCAAATTTTGCTTTCTTGCTATTGGTTTTTTTGTTCACATGCGGCATTTTGACGTTAATTTTAAGTTAAATTTTTTGATCCTATTTTAGAAATGGTTTTCCCAATTCACTCAGTCCGTTCTAGGTGTAGTTGTTTGTTTATTCAATAAAAATTCTTTGAATTGTACGTTAGGACTTGTCCTGCTATATTTTTTTGTTTCGTCGTCAAGATTTTTGTTACGACCATATGACGTCACAACCACTTCAAATCTGCTTTTTTTTCATGTGTTCATGCAATTTCAACTGAAGTGCGTGTGACGTCATTTTTCACTCTTAGTAGAGCGATTTTTTTTGTTCATTCGGGTGATGAGAATTTTCGTTACACTTGACTTCCCAGGCTCTCAAAAATGACTTCCTCACTCTGAAATTGACTTTTCTTTACTTTGACTCAGAGATCAAGTCAAATGGATGTGTGTCACTCTAAATGAATGGTTTTTGGGAGCAGAAGCAGAGGCAGCAAAAATTCATACAGATTGTTAATCAAAATATAACATATCAGCCTTAAATGAGAAGACGAATTTTTTTGGTCCGTCTTTTTTACTGTTTTTTTTTTCAGACTGGAGATCTACAAAGCTATTGCGGCTTTTGCTTTTTCTGGCAATCTGCCAGCTATGTTTGTCTAATTTTACTTTTTGATTTTCACGTGATCGAATGTGATGTGTTTCAGAATTTGAGCTGCTGACTTGATTGGACTGAAATTCAGTGACTCAATTTACTAATGAATTTCTAATGAAAAGTTCGCCAAAAACCGGTTGAATTGTTCCACTGTATACCTTATTAGTGGTGTAAATTAAGCCCCATAAATTAGTAACACCATTAGTGCATTGAGCTCCTTAGTGAATTTTTTCAATATACTACCCCCCACGCTGAATTAAATTGGGCTCGCGCGTGTGATTCATGAACATGTCCTTAGTAGTTCGCGAGAGTATTTATATATTAAACGTAACTCGAATGCTATGCCACCATGTTTAAGCTCCTAGTCTTTACATTTTTAAAGGCCGTTAAACGTGCTGTTCGGCAATAACTACTAACAACAGATGGATTTGAATCTGGGTCTACTGGTTAAGAGGCAGAAGCCTAATTGGTTGGACCAAGCTGCAGCAATTGCGCATTTTTACTTTAAAGAGCCCCACCTCCGAAAATCTTTGACGTTAATAGGGAAGTCAGCTCACACCTGAAAAAAGTAATCTTACGATTTCGAATTACGCAAGTAAAGAAACTAAACAGAAATTTTTTAAAAACCTAAATGGTCGCATTTTAAAAAATCTAATTCCGTTGGAGAACATATGCGGAGAAAGATTCAAAATTCCAAAAAAAGTTTTTCAAATCAACTGAAGGGGACAATTTTTTGTGGTTAAGACGGGCTTACCTTTTTTCTCTATATCTCTTGTTGTTTTTCCTCTGTCTGTTCTTTTTATCGCTTTTTAAAAATCTCTTTTACTCATGCAAAAAAAAATATTTCCATTTCAAGAAACATTAAAAAGCCGTTCTAGAACAAATGCTGACCATCAGTTGACGAACTTGGAAAAACAGATAACAAACCTGATAAGAAACAAAAATTATTGTGGCTTAGACGGGTCACCTCTTTCTCTGTCAATTCTTCGTCTTCATGTTATCTGTTCCTTTTCTCTTTTTAAGTTTTATATTCCGTATTATCTTTCTCTTACTGACTACTTGTTTTTTCGTTATCATTCTCCTTTTTCTCGCTCTTTTTGCTCCTCTTCAGTTTCCTCCTTTTCCTCTCTCTGTCTCTCTCTCTCTCTCTCTCTCTCTCTCTCACTCTCTCTCTGCCTTCATATTTATTTTGTTCTCTCTCTCTCTCTCTCTCTCTCCCGTACCCTTTCTATTTCTTTTGTTCCAGTTAGTTTCTATTTTTTCCGTGCTCACTCCTTGCTTTCCTCGTCCTCCCTTCTCGTGCTACTCCTCTTCCTCCCCTTCCTCCTCCTCCTCCTCCTCCTCCTCCTCCTCCTCCTCCTCCTCCTCCTCCTCCTCCTCCTCCTCCTCCTCCTCCTCCTCCTCCTCCTCCTCCTCCTCCTCCTCCTCCTCCTCCTCCTCCTCCTCCTCCTCCTCCTCCTCCTCCTCCTCCTCCTCCTCCTCCTCCTCCTCCTCCTCCTCCTCCTCCTCCTGCTCCTGCTCCTCCTCCTCCTCCTCCTCCTCCTCCTCCTCCTCCTCCTCCTCCTCCTCCTCCTCCTCCTCCTCCTCCTCCTCCTCCTCCTCCTCCTCCTCCTCCTCCTCCTCCTCCTTCTCCTCCTCCCCTTCCTCTTCCTCCTCATCCTCCTACCCTCCACCTCTTCTTCCGCTTCTTTTTGTTCCCTCTTCCATTCAATCCTTTCTTTCTTTTTTCCTCAGTCTGTCCCTCATATCTCTGTTCGAGCTTCTTTTTGTACCAGTCATTGTTGCTGGCTTCTCAAGTTCTCAGCGGTCTAATTTCTTACTTATTCACAGAGTCCAACTTTCTAATTTTGCTATTTTTGTAAAAGTTTACAATTTTTTTGTTCAGGAAGTTTAGTGTAAATGAATTATTGGTGTTGGAACTGATGTTGTCTCATGTATTCTTAGAAATGTTAATTCTGTTAAGCTTTTTTTATTCTCTTGTTTTTTTGCTATCCAAAGAATATGGATTAAGTTGGAGTTCTATTCTTTTTGTAATCTGTGTTCACTTATAATTTCGATAACTTCCAGCTTTCAAAATCAGATAAACAGTGTGAAGTCAGAGGTCATTAATGGGGTCACTAAGCTGGCATTTTAATGTTTTGTACTGTGTCACGAATTTCCCGACGGCCTAAATTCAATGGGAGGAGGTTAGTTTTTGAGCCATAAGTGGCGCAGATTTTAATTCTTTCAACGTTATTATTATTTTCTCTTCTTTCGTGTTTTCATTAGTTTTTGCTGATGATGCAATTTTTAGTACCACCACTCAGTGTGTGAACATTTTTGACGTAACATTTTACTCTTAAACTCTTAACTTTTCATAGAAAATTGCTCTAATTTCATTCACATTTCAAAACAGCACGACGTAAATGTCCGTTTTGTACTTAAAGTCAAATGGAAAACTGATAAGGGATTGATTTAATCTTTTTTAAAAAAAAACCTTGAAGATTTGCTCTATGGTACCATTTGAAACCTTTTAGCTGAACTTCTAAATTGAGCGTTTTTCAATTCCCCATGCAGTTTTGTTCTAGATTTATTTGAGAACAGCTGGTTTTTTTATCTTTGTGTAAATTTAAGCGCAACATTTTTGCTTTCGAAGGCATTAAAACATAAAACTTGTAGAAACTTGGTTGCTGTTTTTGACTCTACTTGTTTTTTTCTTTCAAGCAAACTTTCTACTGGTTGTCAATTGCCCTGATCTCATTTTCTTATTTTTTTTGGCAGGAAATATAGGTTTTCCATATCTTAACAAGCATCTTTTTATAGCTGCGAAGCTGTAAGCTGAGCGTAGCTATATTGCGGTGCTCTTGGTTTTTTTTTGTTTCGTCGTCTGACGCTCTTTTTTCGTTTTACATTTGTTCACACAGCAAAGCTGAAAAAGTCAAATTTTCTGAATGACTTCTTCCTCTCACTAACGGCCTTTGCGCGCGTGACGTCATTTCTCACTCGCTTTAACAATTTGAATTTGTTTAAGGTCAAAGGAACTCATATGTGCAGTAAAGGTCCCTAATAAGAGGCTTCTGTGGAATGAATTTTTAAAACCTTTATTGATTTATCGCTGAATGTTTTTTAGCCTAGTTTTTTGAGCGGCCTCGATTTCTTTTTCAATTTAGATCTGTATCTGTTTCTATCTCTATTATATGGCACGCAGGTCTATTCTTTCGCAGCTATTCCGGCAATCTGCCGGCTATGTTATTTAAGTGTTATTAATCTAATTTTGTCAATTTTCTCTAAATCTTAATTTTTTGGATGTGGATCGTGTTGGTCATTTTGTTTTTTCGTTTTTCATGGTAATTAGAGAACAGCTGAACAAGAAGGCTGTTAAATATAAAGCATCGGGACTAAAATGCATTGTTTTAAGCAACTGTGAGATTTTTTAATAAGTTTGATAGATCAGTCTTAATTTGCCTTTTTCGCAGCTATTTAGGCTGTTTTTTTCTTTTTTTAATTTTTTTTAATTTAGATTGCTTATGAACGAGTCTTATAGCTTAGGTAAAATTGAAGCAAGAGGGAGTATACATTTTTCTGCAAGCTGTATACCGTCTTTAAGTGTTATTTAGGTATCTTGAAGGTTCTAATTATTTAATAAAATGAATAGTGATCAATATTTTTTAAAGACTAATTAGTGTCAACAAAAATTATGAAATTGTTTTAAGTATCATTTGATATAGCGTTAAGTTTACTGGAAGGGAATATGTTTCATTTTAGTATCAACATGCAAATTTTGGCAGTTTGTGTATTTATCTTTTAATACGTTCTCTTAATATTTGGTGCAAATTTTAGTTCTCCTTTTGACTGTCTGTTTACCACGTATGTTTTGAGTTCTCATTGACCAAATTTTCCAACCATTTCTGAGTTCTAAGCTATTAATTGCTCTGAAACTAAATTTGAAGCAACTATTGTAAACGTGTATGTCTTTTTATGCAAAATTTTTGTTTGTGCGTTTTCTTTTAGCTTATTATTCAATTTCACTTCTCGAGTTACTTTTTACGCTTGAATTTTTGATTCTTCTGAGTGATTTGAGATGAGCGCAATTATATCACAAATTAGTTCTGTTGCTAAAATATAACCGATTTTGAGAGCTGACGGTAAATAGCCTGTATTTCGCAGTCGTTAATGTCCCGAACTCTTAACCACGAGGTAGAGGGTGCGAACCCTTCACATTTCAAAATTTTTACACCATAAGTTTTACTAGCTTATGCCATCTTCTAAATTGATTGTCTCGCCAATCGTGTGAGAGCAATTCGTCCGACGTAAGTTCGCTGATGTTTATCTACGCAAATGTGGCTGCTGTTAATATTATTTTCAGGGTCTAACTGCGTTAAAATAGTTATGGATAATTTTACTTAAAGTGATGCAGTCATAACTTGACCTCGCATTTTCACAATAAAGCAACTCGCGAAAAACGCAGAGCATCATTCTAGAGGCGTCGGTCATTTCTGAGCAATAAAAGTTTAATAGTGTTTATGAGAATTCCTTTCTTTAGTTTTGCCTCAAAACAGGTTTGGCTATTTTACGTTGCTTTTGATAGGATATTCTGTTTCATTCCAGCACCTTAGTTTTCGATCATGCTCTCATGTTAAATCATCGCAAAGTAAGATCGCAGCACTTCGATCAACAACTGTCGAGTCATGAAGTAGATATTTGCCTCAGCTGGTCTATCAATGTTGTAAATTGCGTAGCAAATCCGATTCACAATGTTATTACAATCAAGTAAAATCACAATTATGACACAGTCAAGTAAAGTTGAAATGCTCAGTATTGTAATTTGTTTCAATCATAACCTTTTTGATATTAAAGTCGGAGCACAGTTTCAGTTGATCATCAGCCATCTCCTCATCAGCTACGCATCTTCATATTTAAAGTATAGCTCGATAGCGTTTTTAAGTGTAGTGTGTTCCTGCTTATGTGTTTAATGTGCTTAACTGGGGCTGACTTAAGGCGAAATAGGGCCGAACATTTCTCTATATAATCTGTGCGTAACTCGTTTGGTTGAATAGAAGCTTGTGTGCTCATCAGTTAGCTGAGCATTCGTACTAATCTGACCTAGTTTATATGTTTCTGGTGGAATAAAATGGATGCACGTGTTTTCGGTTGACCGAAGAAATTTAATTTTAGAAATTGTACTTGTTTTAGACAGGTTGCAGAGGGATCGAACCTCCTGGTAACTGCTTAACGGGTGTCTTGATTGGAAACACCACTGAATACCCAGCTGAAGTCGCTTCCAAATTAGGTGAGTTCCTATATTTAATCTCTCAAGCTATTATTCAGGGACTATATTAAACTATCACAAGATATTTTGCCCTCCTCGAATGTTGACTGATTTGGCTTCGCTAGAAATTCAGCACTGTATCACAAGTGCGCTGAAGGAAGTTTCAATACCAAGATTAACTCAGTTGAGCCATTCACATCAGTCTTAAAAAAATTACTAAGATTTATTTCTCGAGGGTCGATACTACCGTTTGTTCCCCCGAGTGTTTTTGTTCCGATCCCACTTAGGGTTTTTTGTTGAGTTAATTGTGACCGATCGATATATTTGACGTGCAAAGATCCAAAAGGATCGATTAAAATCCTATCGAGCGTACAATTATAAATTTAAAAGAAGTTTTCAATTTTCGTCTTTTGCGAGCAGTTATCCCTGTTTTTGTGAACATTTGGCAATATCTTAATATTAGCAACAATTTTGTGTTATTCATAACCGAAAAACACAATTGCGACACTGCTATTAGTTTCCTTGTTGTTTTTACAATCAAAAGGATTTGGGTTATATTGGGGAGACATCTTTTTCAAGATCTTAATTTTTAAAAAATTTTTAAACCTCAATGAGAAGTCAAATGGAAGCAGTTCATTCGGTAGCGCAACAATACTAAACGGAGCAAAAAATGAGCAGTTTTGAAGCCGGAAATTCTTTCACTTATTTTCATCAGATGAAGCTGCTATTGACGATTTAAAGGGAATGGGAACCTTTATAACCTTTTCTTTCAAATTTTTAGTTTGATTTGAGGGTTATTTTGGAGTTCCTTCTGTATTTTAATTGCTTTTAAATGAAGTTTGTAGAAGTTAAATTGGTCGTGTGGTGTTTTTTAATGCGATTTTTTGCTGGACCGAGTTTTCGTCTGACTCTTTTGACTTTTCGTCCACAAAAACGGGACACACAGGTAGCGACTGTTAAATTCTGTAGGGTTTTTAGGGTTGCTAGACTCTAAGTGGCTATTCATCGAAATTTGAGTTTGAATCCCCACACTTAAGCCCCGCGCCTAATTCACCCACCTCACACCTCCAATCCTCGGCCTCTGCACGTCGTTCAACCCGTAATCCAGTGCGCTCGAACCCCCTGGCCCCTCCCCCCTCGGTATCAACCTCCCTTTAGCTCTAGGTTTGGCTATTTGAAGGGGATTGGGGTGAGCGTGGTCGGAACATTGTGCAAACGCATATTACCGAGCCTCGTTGTTCAATTATTTGTTCACAATGGCTCGCTTGCAAAGGTTTGTGGTTTTGTGAGTGCCAGTTTTGGCATTGGTTTTGATTCAAGTTTTGTTGCCACATTATCTTCGGGCTTTAGGTTGATTTTTTGGTGTTTTAACGAAGTAAGGGACAATTGAGTTTTGTCAGTTTTTACAAGATGTAAATGATGATTTTCGACTGAGACCACTTGCTAATAGCGGCAACGTGACTGCGAGGCTATAATCTTATTGTGGTTTTTTGCGAACCAAGTTTAGTTTAGAAACTGAGGGTTAGTTTTGTAGATATTCTGTTTTTAATACGTTGAGTTACAAAATTTAAAAGTCAGCGCCGCGAGTGAAAAAAAGAGTGAAAAAATTTTTGCTCAGCCAGCAAATTTTTTGTGTTCAAGTGTGGTATTTGCATAGCACATGAGTTTTTTTAGTTGTAACTCTAAATTTTTCAACCAAAATGGTTTTGTTTTTAACACGAAGGGGCGTGCTTGGTTGTACATTTGACCATTATAATCATTAAAAAAGACTTTATGGGGCATTTTAAGGTTAAAAGGATTAAGAGATATTTTTTTGCCGCCGTTTTAAGTGCTTTTTGGCGATTTATAGTAAATTTGTAGCAATTATGTTAACGCTGCTGATGTTTGTCTGATCTTTTTGATTTTTTCTCAAAAACCACATTAACATCTAATGTCCGGAAGCTGCAGGTGGATTAAGTGAGTCTTATCAGCAAATTATATAAGGGATTATTTTCATTTTTTTAGTTCTTGTTATCAACAGTCTTTTAAGTGGTCTAACTAACAAATCTTAAACTGTTATCTAATTTTCTCCTTACATTGTTTTTCCCCGTTTTTAATAAAGTTTTGAGTAATATTCATTCAAATAGGCGATTTTATGTGAACGAATTAATCTTTTTAGTCCACAAAAGACTATATACATGTACTTGAGGCTGAATTATAGATTTTTCATTTGATTGCTCTGGCTTAGAAATCTCTTAGAAATATTTTGAAAGGTGTGATCTTCCGGTAGTTTTGCGGGTACCGCCGTTTTAAGTGCTTTTTGGCGATTTATGTAATCTTATGAATTGCTCTCAAACAAAGTGTTAAGCAATTATATTAATGCTGCTGATTTTTCGTCTGATCCTTTTGAATTTTTTTTTCTCACAAACCACAATAACATCTAATGTCTGGAGGCTGCAGGTGGACTAAGTGAGTCTTATCAGCAAATTATAAAAGGAATTAATTTTATTTTGTTTTAGTTCTTGTTATCAACAATTGTTTAAGTGGTCTAACTAGCAAATCTTAAACTGGTATCTAATTTTTCCTTACATTGTTTTTCCCCATTTTTAATAAAGTTTTGAGTAATATTTATTCAACCAGCCAATTTTATTGAACGAATTAATCGTTTTAGTCCACAAAAGACTATATACATGTACTTGAAGCGGGCTTATAGTTTTTCCATTGGATTGTTCTGGCTTAGAGAACTCTTAGAAATATTTTGCAGGGTGTGATCTTCCGGTCGTTTAGCGTGTGCGAGTTGTGTTACTAACAGTTTTCATTTCACTATTTCTGTATATATAATTTAGTTGATTTTGAGTAAGCACTTTGTATTGGTTTTGATTGTGAATTAATAGAGCTGATTTGTTCACAGTTTGCCTCTTCTTTAAACTTTAGACCTTTATTATCTAGTTTTGCAGAACACGCGATTGAGATTATGCATGGGTTTTCAATTGCTATTATCAATCGAAGTTTGTGGCAATTGTATTAGTCTGTGGTCTTTTTTATGCAATTTTTTGTCGGACCCATTTGACTTTTCGTCCTCATAAAACAGGATAAACAAGTTGCGCTCGGAGGGCATTAAAAGGCCAAGCAGCTGTTTTAGATCCGTACGCCTTACTACTCTCTAAGTATGTGATTCACCGAAACTCTAAGTACTAGTCTCTAAGTATGTGATTAACAGCTGCGAACAAAAGTGTATTGTGATTCTTTGATCCTTTGGTCTTTTCAACTGATTAATCTGACGGGAAGTTTTCAATGGAAGCTTCTGGCGGTATGAAGTTTTTGCTACGAGACAGACAGCCTGACATGTCACTGCTCTCATACTCACGAAATGGCTGAATTTATTACATGGTTTAGTTTTTGGATTCCGGAGTAGCATTGAAATTATTACTCTATTACCTGTCATTTTTAAATTATTGTAGTGATTAATAGCCGCACAGCGGTAGCTGGGGCTATTATTGGCCTTCTCTTGGTTTTTTTACGACTCGGAGAGGAGTATTGGTTTTCTCTCGGTTTTTATTACCACTCGAAGAGGAGTATTGGTTTTCTCTCGGTTTTTTTTTTACAGGAAGTAGATTCGTTCACGTGGCATTTTGACCTAAAAGCGAAAGTGAGAAAAGCTGTCTTGGTGAACAGATTTTCGCTAAGCGAGAGAAGTTTTTTGATCATGCGCTGCGTTTAGTGAATGACTTTTTGACTTTGAAAAGTAGTTTTCGACTGAATTGCACATATAGATAACCGTTTTTAGCCGTTTTTCGTCTAAGTGGCCCATTTTTTTTTGCTTTTAAATTGGTTCCTTGTAGAAATAAATTTTATTCGATACTATATTGAAATGTCAACCTCGGAAATTGATGCCACAGTGTTTTGCAGAGCCTGAAAATGCGTTTCAAGTTGAAAAATGGCACATTATTCTTGATTTTTTTTAGTTGTTTTGGCTTTTTTCTTTTAATTTCTTCTTTTTTGGATCTTTTAACCGTCTTTTTTTTTCGAAAATCAGTTAATATGGCAATTTCTCTTTGATAATTCCTATACTCAACGCCTCTTTCTACCTCGATGTAATTTTGTTCCTTAAAATTGTACATATGCTAATCCGATGTTGGTAGTTTTTTCCGATTTTCGTCAGTTTTTCGTTTCTAATCTGGTTGTAATTGCTAGAAATAGTTTTTTTTTGTGCAACATGAGGGACTTTAAATTAGTTTCAATAAGAATTCAAACACTTTTTGGCGTTAAGTTTTGAAAAAAACAGTTAAAACTTTTTCATAAATGCATTCTTAACTTAAAAGTTCTTTGACCATTTTTTTTGCAAAATGTTTCAATGTTTCTTGTTTATTAATTCTGCTGTTTCCTATTTTTTGGTCTCTTCAGGAGGATAGATCTTTGTATCGGATGACTAGTTATCTTTTCTCAGTCTTGAATGCTGAACAATGAAATGTATTCGTTTTTCTTGAATTTTTAAAATTGATTTTTAACTTTCAAAAATCAAGAATGTCTTTTTGTTACGGTGTTCCTTGAATTGTGACCATCTTCTTCACATTCTAGTTAGTATCATTCTAGCTATGTCCTGGCACCTAAATTTATTTTCGGTATATTGATTTTTTCAGTTGTAAAAATTTATCGATTTCAGCTTTTTCTTAGATTTTCGTCATTTTTTTGGTGTGCAATTCATTTCATGCAACAATAGGCATTACTGAGAGTTTTATAGCAAGCTTCTTCCTAAATTTCCACTAATGACAATTTACTTCAACTTTCTTCCGGCCTTGTCATTAAAGTAAACGATTTTTTGCCTTTGAGTATTCTTCTGCTGCTTATGTCTTTTCTATGCTTTTATTTTTGATTTATTATGAAATCATGTTGTCTAGCTTATGTACAAAAAGGAACAGTATGTGTGTGTATGTGTTGTTTTTTGTCTTTATCGCAGTTTAGTTATCTTTAGCGCAGTTTAGTTATCTTTAGAAGTGTAATTTTAGTTGTTTTCTGATTCTTAAATTTGATCTTTCTTTTTTTGAAAAGATATAACTAAGATTTTCTAAGATTATTGTCTGCCGTTTGCTTTTGCGATCTTTTTCAGATTAGAATTATGAAATATATGTGGGCTGTTGATAACCTTGCCAGTTTTTGCAGATTATCAGCTTTTTGCCCACCTTAATTTGTTTGGGTTTTTTAACGTTACCAACGTTTTCAATAATATAAAATTTTGCTGCCTTTTCTTTCTCTTGTTGACAGTGGTTAAAGTTTCACCAATTTTTAGAGCAGACCTGGAGAAGTAGTCAATGGTTTATAACAAAAGTTTGTGGCTTCAGCTGCAATTACGGTTTTGTTAGCAAAGTTTTGACGCTTCGAGTCGCTTCCGGAATTCTTCCGGCTATGTTTTTTATTTCGTCATGATTTTTGTTACGACCATATGACGTCACAGCCACTTTTTGTTTATTCGTTCATGCAATTTGAACTGAATTGCATGTGTGACGTCAGTTTTCTCTCTTAGTGGTGCGAGTTTTTTTGTTCATGCGCGTGATTAAATTTTTGGTCACACTTGACTTACCTCACTCTCAAAAATGACTTCCTCACTTTAAAATTGACTTTTATTTACTTTAATTCAAAGAGATAAGGTCAAATGGGTGTGTGTCACTCTAAATGAAGGTTATTTGAGATCAGCTAATAGAGGCAGCAATAACTTATACAGATTTTTAATCAAAATATAACAGATCAGCCTCAATGAAAAAACGAATTTTTTTGGCTGTCTTTTTTACTGTTTTTTTTAGACTGCCGATCTACAAATCTATTGCGGCTATTTTCTGTCAATCTGCCAGCTATATTTAATAATTGTTTTCAATACCTCATTTTTGAAGTAAACGCTGTGTTGACCAACAATCATTTCTGCTTGGTTTTAAATCTTAGTTCTGCTACCTCTTCTAGGCAGTTTGCTCCCTGTCGTTAATTAATGTTACTCTAATTTGTCCGCAGCTAAATTGCTGTTTATGAACGTAAAATAGACCAACTCTGAACTGTGTACGACAAAACATAAATACGAATAATCAGCCTCTAAAGTCACAAGAACCATAGTTTTGGATCTCGTTTGCCCGAGCATACTTTAAGGCGGTCAAATTTACCCTGCAGATCAGAGTACAGAACTGAATTAGTTCACTTGAAGGAAAATTAGGCCAAAATTATGAATTTTCAGTAGTGTTGAGATGAGCAACAGACTTTGTATACACAAGGATCCCTTGTTGTTGTTGCTACTAGATTTGTTTTGTTCAATTTTATTTGTTGTGTTTGCTTTGGATTTGTTTCCGTTGATGTTGATCGCAGTTTACGAGACTTGTACCTAATGGCAATTTTGGGTCATAACATTATTGTGCGGGTTGTGTTGGTCAAACAAAAACAGTATTACTGGGTCTGTAATGCCTCGCCGATCTTTTCAACCCCTATTTTGTGATTTTTGGTGTTTTTCATGCTTTGATGCGTGTTTAGATTTCGCATATTGTTTGTTTTATTTATTTTTGTGTCATTCTTTAAGGCCAATGAAAAATTTTTGGTACTAAAAGACCATTTTTCCGTTAACTATCCATTAAAGTTCTAAGGTTGATATAACTGTATCTATCTATGTATATTCGTTTTTAATAGCTACTGACGATAAGTACTATTTAGTGATCTTCCTAATTTGCAAAAAAATGCTCAACATTTAAAATAACATAGAACACCTGGAATCTACCGCAAGTACAACTTTTTGTAGCAAAAATCTGGTTAATTCAAAATTTCCACAATCTAGTAAAAATAAATTGGACTGTTCTGATGCGACCTGATGTTGTGTTTCAGGAGATTTCTGTGAGCGAAAAAAGCAGAGTGCTCAGCCACCGCGAATGCTATCATGTGACGTCACCAAAAAAGTTGCGTAAGTAAACAATGCTGCGGCTGGAATTTCGGCACTGGTTTAATTCTTGTTAATTTTCCTGCAAGTGTCCAATCTTTCCGAAAAATGTAGAGTTTTGCGTGTAGGTCAGTTTTCGGAGAAATCTGTGAAAACTGAACAGTTGTCGACCTTTTCTTTTATTCCACTTTCTTTTTCTCATTTTTAAATAACGGCCACCGTGATAATCTCAGCCGACTAATATTGCGCTCCTATTTTTATCACAATTCGAAGAATTTTAATTGTATTGGTGCGTTGTCTTTTTTCATAGATTGTTCATAGTTATTTGAACTTCTCTTGTCAATTAGTACTCGAATTGGAGTAGTGATTTTAATCACGCTGGAGTAGTAAGAAGAGCGAAAATTGAGTAATGATAAGGCGTGATATTGTTTCAAACTGCTTTGAAGTAAATTGAGAAAAAGGTGTTTAAACAGGGTTTTGGTTTTTGAAAGCAAAAGTTTTTCCACATTTTTCACGGCAATTTGATTTCTGTTTTCGCTTTTTTCTTCTTCTGTACGAATAAATTTGAAAAGTGATACACATGTTCTAAAAATGCATAATTGGAGTTGTTTAAACCCCCACAAATTGCAACTAATTGTCTTCAAGACTTAGTCACTATTTGTCTTCATAAAATGTAAGTTATTTCTCGGATTTTGCCTTTCAGTGCTTTTTATTGCTTTGTTATTTACTCTCGTTAATCAGGGGTTGATTGGTTCTCTCTTGAGAGTTTTTTCAAATTATTGTACTGGTTTGAAAAAGGATCAAACGGTTTTAAAGACTTTGACATCACTTGTTTTAAAAAAATGAACAATGTTTTTGGACTTTTTCGTTGGTATCGTTATTTTATTGTTCTATAAATCAGTATATTCATGGACAGCTCCAGGTACTTCCCTTTTGAGTCATAATTTTGGTCAAATGAAAGGTTTTGATTCATATGCTTCGTTTTCAGGACTCTAAGACAATTTGTGTTCAAAAGATATTTTGTTGATTTTGCGGTTTTGTTGGCTAGTTTTTCTGTCTTTTTGTCTCATTAATGATCGATCCCATTAGACATCTTACTAGGCTTTTTCGTGTTTATTCTTTTCACAACTGAAGGTTTTGAATGAGTTTGACTCAACTTATTTAGAAAGTATGTTATTTTTTAATAGCCGCACAGCGATAGCTGAGGCTATTCTTGGCCTTCTCATGTTTTTTTTTTGTTTCGTCGTCGCGATTTTTGTTACGACCATATGACGTCACAGCCACTTCAAATCTGCTTTTTGTTCATTCGTTCATGCAATTTCAACTGAAGTGCGTGTGTGACGTCATTTTTCGCTCTCAGTGGAGCGAGTTTTTTGTTCATTCGCGTGATTAAATTTTTGGTCACACTTGACTTACTCAATCTCAAAAATGACTTCCTCGCCTTGAAAGTGACTTTTGTTTACTTTAATTCAAAGAGATAAGGTCAAATGGCTGTGTCACTCTAAATGAAGGATATTTGAGAGCAGCTGATAGAGGCAGCAAAAATGTATACAGATTTTTAATCAAAATATAATATATCAGCCTTCGGATCTTTTCCGTTTGTGCCCCCCCAGCTTAGTGGGTGCATATTATTTGCATCCCCCAGACGCACGTGCAATAACTTTACATAATGATTTACTATGTAATGACACGTGCTCTGTAACTGGGGGGCGCATAACGTACTGGGGGGGGGCACAAACGGAAAAGATCCCAGCCTTCAATGAAAGAAGAATTTATTAGTCTGTCTTTTTTACTGTTTTTTGAGACTGTAGATCTACAAAGCTATTGCGTCTATTTTCTGGCAATATGCCAGCTATGTTTAGATTTTGCTAATTCTGTTAGTTGTATTATTTTTTCTGCCGCTTAGTCTCAACGAAGGATATGCTACTATGCTCTCTATTCAGTTGCGTTTGAATCTATTTTTTTGTATTTCGCATAGCTAACAGTTTTCAAGGTTTTGATACTATTTTTGAAAAATATGTTTTTTGCACCTTTTTTAGCTGTTTCCTGTTCGGTGCCTTAGTCATTAAAATAGCTCTAATTTGCTCACTATTTAGGCGTAATTGGGGGGATTCAGTTGACTGTTAATAACTTTATTTACTTTGAGACCATTTGTTGTAAATTGTTTGTGAGCTTTTGATTGATGCATTTGTTTCTGCTGGTGTTACAAGGCTCCAATGTATCGTTTTATTTTAAGTTGATATATGCTTACTATCTGTAGATAATGGGAAGGAAATTGAAGATTCAGGTTTTCTTAGTATGTATCAATGACTTCTACGCCACTTATTTGCAATGAAGTTGATCATTAAAAGAGCTTTTTTCCAAATATTTGTTGCCATTTTACTTTTTCTCTCAATACTTTTCTTATAAGTTACCGTTTGGTGTCTAAGCTACTATTAAGTTTTATTTACTTCAATGACCCTATTCCTCTAATAGTGAAAGGTAATAAAGTTTTTAGATCTTTGTCGTATTCTGTGTACTTTCTTGGACGCCTGTATTTATGACTTATTCGTTATCGGAAGCTGCTCTTTTAAGGAGGCTGATAGTGTTTTCTTTGGTTTGTTCAATTCTTTTAATTGTAATTCAGGACTGGTCACGCATTTTTTTACTCAGTTTAATAAAAAAAAAGCTTTGCTTCACCTCATTTTGCTGCCTTTTTTGACATCTTGCATGGAATTTTTGACTCTTTGGGGCTTGTTTCATCCTTGGACCATCCTGATCGCTCAAATTAATTTTAAGCTGCATTTGCGCAGCCAAGCAATCTAAAGTGAACATAATCATAATCGAAACACAAAATCCAACAAAGAAACATGATAAAACCATGAAGACTAATTTTAGATATCCCCTTCTTGAACTTTGATTTTTCAAGTCTTAGTTAGCATCTCTAATGCTTTTTGACCTTGATAATAGACCATGTATCCTCTAGTTAAGAAATACGAGTTTGTTTAACTACGAAATCCATTTATTATTGGAGGCTGCTCGTTCAAGGAGGCTGATAGTGTTGTCTTCTGTTTCTTGAATTCTGAATTGTAATTCAGGAATTGTCTTGCATTTTTTCTGTCAAACGTTTTTACACAATTTTCAATGACTTTGATCTTTAAAAACGGGATAGAGGAAAGGCCCAGTGGGAATTAAGTTTCATTAGAGGCCCAAAGCTGGATTTGGTTGTCCGTCAAGTGCTTAGAGTGGTGCAACTGCTGGGAAAGCGTTAATTCAATGTTAAAACGTCATGTTTAGGTGTTTTTGAGCCCAAAATGGTGCAATTTTTTGTTGTTCGAATTTTTTCCAAAATGTAATTAATTTTTAACCATTTTGTTGATACTGCAACCATAAACACGAAAAGATAATTATTTTTGCTGTTTTTTCAAGGTTTTTTGAAAATCTTTGTTATTTTTTAGCCTCAGGGTCCATAATGACTCCTCTAGAGTTTGTTGTTAGGTTACTGCATATTTTCTGGTTACAATAGAATGGTTTTCTACATTTCAATTTTACGAATTTTTGTTTATAAATTAAAACTTGCTGTTTTCTCAAGTTTTTGAAAATATTTGTTTTTTTTTCAGTTTTTGTTGCCTCAATGGCCAGGTAACCTCCCCTAGGTTTTTTGACAGGTATAATAGAATGATACTGCATAATTGCCAGGGGCAAAAAATTGGTTTTAAAGAGTTTTCGGACACAAATTTTGGCATTTTTTTTTGATAAAATTTGCAGTTCAGTTTTCTTCCTCAGTGGCTAGGAAACCTTCTCTAGGGTTTGATTGTATGTTACTACATAATTTCTAGGGAGAATGGAGTGGTGTTCAACATTTTAATATCAGGAATTTTAGCAATTTTCTCTAAAAAATTCGTTTTTTCTGCAAACTATTGTCATTAAATTGGGTTACCGCTAGTTTTGGCAACATTTTTAAAATTTGCAATTGCTTTCAAGTTTTTTGAAATTTTTTTTGTCTTTTATATGTTTATGGATCTTTAAGGGCCTTTGGTACTTTCTTTAGCTCTTAAGATGGGTTTATAGACAGATTCCAGATACAAAAAAATGGTTTTTAATCATTTTATTATTTCGAAATGAAGAAGCTTTTTTAAATATCTGCAGTTTCAATATGTTTGCATTTGTCATTTTTATCGATTTTCTATATTTTTAATTGCCAGCAAACCTCTTTCAAGGCTTGTGCGCGGGTTAATGGGTATTTTTGAATGGATAAAATTTGGCTTTCAGGAGGAGTGGCGGCAATCACTATTAGACTTATATCTGTATCTGTTTTTATCTAAAGAAATACGGCAAAATTTTTCGAAGTATTCAATTAACTGCCAAATGAATCAGTGCTTAATTCCTTAGGGTACTTTTTACTACAAAGAATACGAGTTTCTTTTCGTACAAAGATATCTTTTTCAATGAGAATTAACATAAAATTGAGAAATTTGACATAATTTTTCCATTTCCTTCGGAAACAGAGATACTTGTGAGCTAATTAAGTCTTGGCTAAGACTTAGTGGTTAGATAGCTAGTTTTAATTGCATTAAATAAAATTTTCCATTGGTATTTTTACTTGTAATATATGCTAAAGAAATGAGATTTGCCTAATTTTTCTTGTTATTTAGTTTGGCTAATTTTGCATTTTTTGACTTAAAATTGTTGTATGCTCTGCATTGATGCATTCTGTGAGGAGATACTAAATATTTGAATTGCCAGTTCATTTGGGCATACCACTTCCTTTTTGGCCGCTGGTAAATTGCAAACAGCGAAGCGAAAAGAGTGATTTTTTGTTCATACCGCCTGGTTTTGGAGAAGCGAGAAGTTTAGGTGCGAATAAATTTTCTTTAAACGGGCGAATTGCTTTTCACTTGCTTTTTTTTCATTTTTTTGTTTCTTATTTTTGTGTTCTGGCTTAAGTGTCTGAATCTCTAGTGATAATAATATCAATGCTTTTAACAGCGTTTTGAAGTCTTCTGGATAAGAGCAATTTTGCAGGTTTTTCCAAATACTTTCCGAATATTTAGTAGACACCTTACGCTTTTTTCTCATTTAAGTTTATTACAGTTTTGGTGTTATAATGTTTGCCGAGACAACGCCAAAAATTCAAAATGCCGCTTTCTTGTATGCTTCTAAGGTTTTTTGTCTCATTCGAATTATTAGTTTTGTTAGCGGAGACAACTCTTCAAATCGATGCCGGAATTCTTCCTGCTATGTTTTTAAGATCTTTTCACTCATTTTGATAATTTTTGAAGTCAATTTCGAGTAGGGATTTTGGTCACAATGAAGCAAAAAGTGGTGCGAAAAAGCGAATGATTTGCGGCTCGAAATTTCATTCATTCTAATTTTCAAAATTTCGCTCGAAATTTCATTCATTCTAATTCTCAAAATTTCGCTTTCTCGGTTGTGATGTATTGTTCACGCTCGGCGATATTCGTTTTTTGGAGGTTTTGATCCGGTTAGTTTCAGATGATTTTTGGAATCAATTGTTGGATATTTTAAGGTATAATTTCTTGTTTCTCAATAAATATTCTCTGACTTGTAATATGCGACTTGTTTTGTTATGTTGATTGTTTTCGTCGGCAATGTGTTTGATACGACCATATGACGTCTCGCTCACTTCAATTCCTCTTTTTTCAGTTTTTTACTCAGTGACCAGGAAACCTCCTCTAGGGTTTGATTGTATATTACTACATAATTGCTTGAGAGAATGGAATGGTGTTCAACATTTTAATATTTCGAATTTTAGCTTTTTTTTAAAAAAAACTAAATTTTCTGCAAACTATTATCATATATCTAGTTTATCAATTGCTAGGAACCATGAAACTTTTTGAAAATTGAAATTGAGTTACCGCTAGTTTTGGCAACATTTTTTTAAAATTTGCAATTGTTAGCAAGTTTTTTGAAATTTTTTTGTCTTTTATATCTGTATGGATCTTTAACGACCTGTGGTACTTTTTTAGCTCTTACAGATGGTTAATAGACAGATTCCAGAGACAAACAAGTGGTTTTAAACATTTTAATGCTTCGAATTCAAGAAGGTTTTTCAAAATTCTGCAGTTTTTAATAGTCAAGGATTGTGCGTGGGTTAATGGGTATATTTGAATAGATCGAATTTGGCTTTCTGGATGAGCGGCGGTAATCACTTTTTTCGAATTACATCTGTATCTGTTTTT
This sequence comes from Convolutriloba macropyga, assembly GCF_964194025.1. Lineage (NCBI taxonomy): Eukaryota > Metazoa > Xenacoelomorpha > Acoela > Convolutidae > Convolutriloba > Convolutriloba macropyga. The sequence continues at coordinate 40,053,756 of NC_134473.1, read as the reverse complement.
ATGTATATTATACGGCTAAATATTTCGAAGTATTTAATTAACTGGCAAATGAATCAGAGCCTAATTTCTAAGGGTACTGTTTACTACAAAGGATACGAGTCTCTATTCGTACAAAGATCTCTTTTTCAATGATATTTAAGAAAAAATTTCGAAATTTTGACACAATTTGTCTTTTTTCTTCGAAACGAGATGTTTGTGAGCTAATTACGTCATAACTAAAACTTTGTGGTTAGATAACTAGTTTTAATTGCGTGGTACAAATTTTTCCTTTGGTATGTGTACTTGTAATATATGCTTAATAAATTAAATTTTCCTAATTTTTCTTGTCATTTAGGTTGGCTAATTTTGCGTTTTTGACTTGAAATTGTTGTATGCTCTGCTTTGATGCATTCTGTGAGCAGATACTAAATATTTGAAGTGCCAGTTCTTTTGGGCATACCGCTTCGTGTTTGCCGCTGATCAGTTGCAAAAAGCGGAACAGAAAGAGTGATTTTTTGTTCATACCGCCAGTTTTTGAGGAAGCGGGAAATTTAGGTGCGAAAAAACTCCTTACCTTTTTTCTCCAAAATGTAATAACGAAAGTTAAACACGAAAAAACACGAAAAAAGAATTATTTTTGCTGTTTTTTCAAGGTTTTTTGAAAATCTTCGTTATTTTTTAGCCTCAGGGTCCATAAAGACTCCTCTAGAGTTTGTTGTTAGGTTACTGCATATTTTCTGGTTACAATAGAATGGTCTTCTACATTTCAATGTCACGAATTTTTGTTTGTAAATTAAACTTGCTATTTTTCTCAAGTTTTTGAAAATATTTGTTTTTTTTTCAGTTTTTGTTGCCTCAATGGCCAGGTAACCTCCCCTAGATTTTTTGGCAGGTATAATAGAATGATACTGCATAATTGCTAGGGGCAAAAAATGGTTTTAAATTGTTTTAGAACACATATTTTGGCAATTTTTTGATAAAATTTGCAGTTCAGTTCTTTTCTTCAGTGTCTAGGAAACCTCTAGGGTTTGATTGTATGTTACTACATAATTTCTAGGGAGAATAAAGTGGTGTTCAACATTTTAATATCAAGAATTTAAGCAATTTTCTTTAAAAAAATCATTTTTTCTGCAAACTATTGTCATTAAATTGGGTTACCGCTAGTTTTGGCATCATTTTTTAAAATTTGCAATTGCTTTCAAGTTTTTTGAAATTTTTTTGTCTTTTATATGTTTATGGATCTTTAAGGACCTGTGGTACTTTTTTAGCTCTTAAGATGGGTTAATTGACAGCTTCCAGATACAAACAAATGGTTTTTAATCAATTTAATATTTCGAAATGGAGGTTTCTTAAATATCTGCAGTTGCAATATGTTTGCATTTGTCATTTTTATCGATTTTCTATATTTTTAACTGCCAGCAAACCTCTTTCAAGGCTTGTGCGCGGGTTAATCGGTATTTTTGAATGGATCAAATTTGGCTTTCAGGATGAGTGGCGGTAATCACTATTAGACTTATATCTGTATCTGTTTTTATCTGAAGAAATACGGCAAAATTTTTCGAAATATTTAATTAACTGCCAAATGAATCAGTGCTTAATTCCTTAGGGTACTTCTTACTACAAAGAATACGAGTTTCTTTTCGTACAAAGATATCTTTTTCAATGAGAAGTAACAAAAAAATTGAGAAATTTGACATAATTTTTCCATTTCCTTCGGAAACAGATACTTGTGAGCTAATTAAGTCTTGGCTAAGACTTAGTGGTTAGATAACTAGTTTTAATTGCGTGGTACAAAATTTTCCTTTGGTATGTGTACTTGTAATATATGCTTAATAAATTAAATTTTCCTAATTTTTCTTGTCATTTAGTTTGGCTAATTTTGCGTTTTTGACTTGAAATTGTTGTATGCTCTGCTTTGATGCATTCTGTGAGCAGATACTAAATATTTGAATTGCCAGTTCTTTTGGGCATACCGCTTCGTGTTTGCCGCTGATAAGTTGCAAAAAGCGGAACAGAAAGAGTGATTTTTTGTTCATACCGCCAGTTTTTGAGGAAGCGGGAAATTTAGGTGCGAAAAAACTCCTTACCTTTTTTCTCCAAAATGTAATAACGAAAGTTAAACAAGAAAAAAGAATTATTTTTGCTGTTTTTTTCAAGGTTTTTTGAAAATCTTCGTTATTTTTTAGCCTCAGGGTCCATAAAGACTCCTCTAGAGTTTGTTGTTAGGTTACTGCATATTTTCTGGTTACAATAGAATGGTCTTCTACATTTCAATGTCACGAATTTTTGTTTGTAAATTAAACTTGCTATTTTTCTCAAGTTTTTGAAAATATTTGTTTTTTTTTCAGTTTTTGTTGCCTCAATGGCCAGGTAACCTCCCCTAGATTTTTTGGCAGGTATAATAGAATGATACTGCATAATTGCTAGGGGCAAAAAATGGTTTTAAATTGTTTTAAAACACATATTTTGGCAATTTTTTGATAAAATTTGCAGTTCAGTTCTTTTCTTCAGTGTCTAGGAAACCTCTAGGGTTTGATTGTATGTTACTACATAATTTCTAGGGAGAATAAAGTGGTGTTCAACATTTTAATATCAAGAATTTAAGCAATTTTCTTTAAAAAAAATCATTTTTGCAAACTATTGTCATTAAATTGGGTTACCGCTAGTTTTGGCATCATTTTTTAAAATTTGCAATTGCTTTCAAGTTTTTTGAAATTTTTTTGTCTTTTATATGTTTATGGATCTTTAAGGACCTGTGGTACTTTTTTAGCTCTTAAGATGGGTTAATTGACAGATTCCAGATACAAACAAATGGTTTTTAATCAATTTAATATTTCGAAATGGAGGTTTCTTAAATATCTGCAGTTGCAATATGTTGCATTTGTCATTTTTATCGATTTTCTATATTTTTAACTGCCAGCAAACCTCTTTTAAGGCTTGTGCGCGGGTTAATCGGTATTTTTGAATGGATCAAATTTGGCTTTCAGGATGAGTGGCGGTAATCACTATTGGACTTATATCTGTATCTGTTTTTATCTGAAGAAATACGGCAAAATTTTTCGAAATATTTAATTAACTGCCGAATGAATCAGTGCTTAATTCCTTAGGGTACTTTTTACTACAAAGAATACGAGTTTCTTTTCGTACAAAGATATCTTTTTCAATGAGAATTAACAAAAAAATTGAGAAATTTGACATAATTTTTCCATTTCCTTCGGAAACAGATACTTGTGAGCTAATAAAGTCTTGGCTAAGACTTAGTGGTTAGATAACTAGTTTTAATTGCATGAAATAAAATTTTCCATTGGTATTTGTACTTGTAATATATGCTAAAGAAATGAGATTTGCCTAATTTTTCTTGTTATTTAGTTTGGATATTTTCGCATTTTTGACTTAAAATTGTTTTATGCTCTGCATTGATACTTTCTGTGATTAGATACTAAATATTTGAATTGCCAGTTCTTTTGGGCATACCACTTCCTGTTTGGCCGCTGGTCAATTGCAAACAGTTTTTTGTTTCAATTTTGTGTGTTCTGGCTTAAGGGTCTGAATCTCTTGTGATAATAATATCAATTCTTTTAACAGCATTTTGAAATCTTCTGGAAAAGAGCAAATTTGCAGGTTTTCCAAATACTTTCCGAATATTTAGTAGACACCTTACGCTTTTTTCTCATTTAAGTTTATTACAGTTTTGGTGTTATAATGTTTGCCGAGACAACGCCAAAAATTCAAGATGCCGCTTTCTTGTATGCTTCTAAGGTTTTTTGTCTCATTCGAATTATTAGTTTTGTTAGCGGAGACAACTCTTCAAATCGATGCCGGAATTCTTCCTGCTATGTTTTTAAGATCTTTTTACTCATTTTGATAATTCTTAAGACAATTTTGATTAGGGATTTTGGTCACACAAAGCGAAAAGTGGAGCGAAGAAGCGAGTGATTTGCGGCTCGAAGTTTCATTCATTCTAATTTTCAAAATTTTGCTGGAAATTGCGGCTCGAAATTTCATTCATTCTTATTCTCAAAATTTCGCTTTCTCGGTTGTGATGTATTGTTCACGCTCGGCGATATTCGTTTTTTGGAGGTTTTGATCCGGTTAGTTTCAGATGATTTTTGGAATCAATTGTTGGATTTTTTAAGGTATAATTTCTTGTTTCTCAATAAATATTCTCTGACTTGTAATATGCGACTTGTTTTGTTATTGTTGATTGTTTTCGTCGGCAATGTGTTTGATACGACCATATGACGTTTCGCTCACTTCAATTCCTCTTTTTTCAGTTCTTTACTCAGTGACCAGGAAACCTCCTCTAGGGTTTGATTGTATATTACTACATAATTGCTTGAGAGAATGGAATGGTGTTCAACATTTTAATATTTCGAATTTTAGCTTTTTTTAAAAAAAAAAACAAATTTTCTGCAAACTATTAGCATGTATCTAGTTTATCAATCGTTATGAGCCATGAAACTTTTTGAGAATTGAAATTGGGTTACCGCTAGTTTCGGCAACATTTTTTAAAAATTGCAATTGTTTTTAAGTTTTTTTGATATTTTTTGTCTTTTTTATCTTTATGGATCTTTAAGGACCTGTGGAACTTTTTTAGCTCTTACAGATGGGTTAATAGACAGATTCCAGAGACAAACAAGTGGTTTTAAACATTTTAATACTTCGAATTTAAGAAGGTTTTTCAAAATTCTAGTTTTTAGTAGTCTTTCAAGGCTTGTGCGTGGTTTAATGGGTATATTTGAATAGATCAAATTTGGTTTTCAGAATGAGCGGCAGTAATCACTTTTTTCGAATTACATCTGTATCTGTTTTTATCTATATTATTCTCCTAAATATTTCGAAGTATTTAATTAACTGGCAATTTTCTTTAAAAAAAATCATTTTTTCTGCAAACTATTGTCATTAAATTGGGTTACCGCTAGTTTTGGCATCATTTTTTAAAATTTGCAATTGCTTTCAAGTTTTTTGAAATTTTTTTGTCTTTTATATGTTTATGGATCTTTAAGGACCTGTGGTACTTTTTTAGCTCTTAAGATGGGTTAATTGACAGATTCCAGATACACACAAATGGTTTTTAATCAATTTAATATTTCGAAATGGAGGTTTCTTAAATATCTGCAGTTGCAATATGTTTGCATTTGTCATTTTTATCGATTTTCTATATTTTTAACTGCCAGCAAACCTCTTTTAAGGCTTGTGCGCGGGTTAATCGGTATTTTTGAATGGATCAAATTTGGCTTTCAGGATGAGTGGCGGTAATCACTATTGGACTTATATCTGTATCTGTTTTTATCTGAAGAAATACGGCAAAATTTTTCGAAATATTTAATTAACTGCCGAATGAATCAGTGCTTAATTCCTTAGGGTACTTTTTACTACAAAGAATACGAGTTTCTTTTCGTACAAAGATATCTTTTTCAATGAGAATTAACAAAAAAATTGAGAAATTTGACATAATTTTTCCATTTCCTTCGGAAACAGATACTTGTGAGCTAATAAAGTCTTGGCTAAGACTTAGTGGTTAGATAACTAGTTTTAATTGCATGAAATAAAATTTTCCATTGGTATTTGTACTTGTAATATATGCTAAAGAAATGAGATTTGCCTAATTTTTCTTGTTATTTAGTTTGGATATTTTCGCATTTTTGACTTAAAATTGTTTTATGCTCTGCATTGATACTTTCTGTGATTAGATACTAAATATTTGAATTGCCAGTTCTTTTGGGCATACCACTTCCTGTTTGGCCGCTGGTCAATTGCAAACAGTTTTTTGTTTCAATTTTGTGTGTTCTGGCTTAAGGGTCTGAATCTCTTGTGATAATAATATCAATTCTTTTAACAGCATTTTGAAATCTTCTGGAAAAGAGCAAATTTGCAGGTTTTCCAAATCCTTTCCAAATATTTGTAGACACCTTACGCTTTTTTTTCTCATTTAAGTTTATTACAGTTTTGGTGTTATAATGTTTGCCGAGACAACGCCAAAAATTCAAGATGCCGCTTTCTTGTATGCTTCTAAGGTTTTTTGTCTCATTCGAATTATTAGTTTTGTTAGCGGAGACAACTCTTCAAATCGATGCCGGAATTCTTCCTGCTATGTTTTTAAGATCTTTTTACTCATTTTGATAATTCTTAAGACAATTTTGATTAGGGATTTTGGTCACACAAAGCGAAAGGTGGAGCGAAGAAGCGAGTGATTTGCGGCTCGAAGTTTCATTCATTCTAATTTTCAAAATTTTGCTGGAAATTGCGGCTCGAAATTTCATTCATTCTTATTCTCAAAATTTCGCTTTCTCGGTTGTGATGTATTGTTCACGCTCGGCGATATTCGTTTTTTGGAGGTTTTGATCCGGTTAGTTTCAGATGATTTTTGGAATCAATTGTTGGATATTTTAAGGTATAATTTCTTGTTTCTCAATAAATATTCTCTGACTTGTAATATGCGACTTGTTTTGTTATGTTGATTGTTTTCGTCGGCAATGTGTTTGATACGACCATATGACGTCTCGCTCACTTCAATTCCTCTTTTTTCAGTTCTTTACTCAGTGACCAGGAAACCTCCTCTAGGGTTTGATTGTATATTACTACATAATTGCTTGAGAGAATGGAATGGTGTTCAACATTTTAATATTTCGAATTTTAGCTTTTTTTAAAAAAAAAACCAAATTTTCTGCAAACTATTAGCATGTATCTAGTTTATCAATCGTTATGAGCCATGAAACTTTTTGAGAATTGAAATTGGGTTACCGCTAGTTTCGGCAACATTTTTTAAAAATTGCAATTGTTTTTAAGTTTTTTTGATATTTTTTGTCTTTTTTATCTTTATGGATCTTTAAGGACCTGTGGAACTTTTTTAGCTCTTACAGATGGGTTAATAGACAGATTCCAGAGACAAACAAGTGGTTTTAAACATTTTAATACTTCGAATTTAAGAAGGTTTTTCAAAATTCTAGTTTTTAGTAGTCTTTCAAGGCTTGTGCGTGGTTTAATGGGTATATTTGAATAGATCAAATTTGGTTTTCAGAATGAGCGGCAGTAATCACTTTTTTCGAATTACATCTGTATCTGTTTTTATCTATATTATTCTCCTAAATATTTCGAAGTATTTAATTAACTGGCAAATGAATCAGAGCCTAATTCCTTAGGGTACTGTTTACTACAAAGGATACGAGTCTCTATTCGTACAAAGATCTCATTTTCAATGAGATTTAACAAAAAATTTCGAAATTTTGACACAATTTGTCCTTTTTCTTCGAAACTAGAGATGTTTGTGAGCTAATCACGTCATAACTAACACTTTGTGGATAGATAACTAGTTTTAATTGCGTGGAACAAAATTTTCCGTTGGTATGTGTACTTGTAATATATGCTTAATAAATGAAATTTTCCTAATTTTTCTTGTTATTTAGTTTGGCTAATTTTGCGGTTTTTGACTTGAAATTGTCGTATGCTCTGCATTGATGCGTTCTGTGAGGAGATACTAAATGTTTGAATTGCCAGTTCTTTTGGGCATACCATTTCGTGTTTGCCGCTGATCAGTTGCAAATAGCGGAACAGAAAGAGTGATTTTTTGTTCATACCGCCAGTTTTTGAGGAAGCGGGAAATTTAGGTGCGAAAAAACTCCTTACCTTTTTTCTCCAAAATGTAATAACGAAAGTTAAACACGAAAAAACACGAAAAAAGAATTATTTTTGCTGTTTTTTCAAGGTTTTTTGAAAATCTTCGTTATTTTTTAGCCTCAGGTGCGAATAAACTCCTTACGCTTTTTTTTCATTTAAGAGTTCATTAGAGTTTTGCTGTTATAATGTTTGCTGAGACAAAGTCAAACATTTAGAAAATTTCGAGATTCTGCTTTCTTGCATGGTTCTACGTTTTTTTGCCTCATTCCAATTATGAATTTTGTTAGCGGAGACAACTCTTCAAATCGATTCCGGAATTCTTCCTGTTATGTTTTTAAGATCTTTTCACTCATTTTCATAATTTTTGAAGTCAAATTCGAGTAGAAAGTGGAGCGAAAAAGGGAGTGGTTTGCAGCTCGAAATTTTGTTCATTCTTATTTTAAAGTGAGTGAGAAAACGGTGTTTGAACAAAATTTCGCTTTGTCGGTTGTGATGTTTTGTTCATCTGTGGCGATATTTGTTTTTTCTAGGTTTTGATCCGGTTCGTTTCAGATGATTTTCGGAATCAATTGTTAGTTTTTTTTAGGTATAATTTCTGGTTTCTCAATAAATTTTCTCTGACTTTAATTTACGACTTGTTTTGCTTTGTTAATTATTGTTGTCGACAAGATGTTCGATAGGATCATATAACGTCTCACTCACTTCAAATACTCTTTTCATGAAATTGGCTGAATAGCCTGCATGAAGTATTTTTTACTCTTAGTGGAGCGAGTTTTGTCCATGCGCGAGTGAGGCTATCATTGGCCTTTTCTTAGCTTTATTACTCGAAGGTATTGCGAGTATTGGTTTTCTTTAGGTTTTTTTTACCTAAATTACTATTTGTTCAGATGTTTCTTCGACCTTAAAGTAAAAGTAAGCACAGTTGCCGTGAGAACTGATTTTTTCTGAATGAGATAAATTTTTGTTCATGTGTTAACCTGAATGTCAATGCTAATGATTTTTGACTTTGAAAAGTGTTTGTGAAATAATGGCGCTTAGGGCTAACCGTTGTTAGCCGTTAGTTATTTTTTTCCATTTGGCCCATTTGTTGCTTGTTTTGTGGCTTTTGTAATCGGTGCTTCATCAATTTGTAACGCTCTAGAAATATGTTATTGTATTCTTGAGAGCCCTTCCATTTCTCAGTTTTTAGATAATTTTTTTGGCGTCAATCTCTTTATTTTTGACCCTTTGGTAAACCTTTTGAAATCAGCATGTACTGAAAGGCAGCGTCTGTATGATGATTTATGCTTTTTGATTTATTTTTGTCCACTTGGCTCTTTTTTTGCTTGTTTTGTGGCTTTTATAATCGGTGCTTCATCAGTCTGCAACGCTCTAGAAATATGTTATTGTTATCTTGTGAGCGCTTCTATTTCTCAGTTTTTAGATATTTTTTTCCCGCGTCAATCTCTTTATTTTTGACCCTTTGGTAAACTTTTTGAAATCAGCATGTACTGAACCGCAGCGTCCGTTTGATAATTTATGATTTTTGACTTGAGGTCTGTTTGTATTGTAAAATGTCATACATACTTATCCGATTTTGGTTTTTGTGCATTTTTCGAAAGTTTTTTGTTTGCATTTTGGTTGTAGTTACTAGAATAATGTTTTTTGACACTAGCAAGGATTTCATTTTCGTTTTCATTGATAGTTCATTTTTTTTACTTTTTTGCATTAAGTGTTGAAAATCCAATTAAGATTTGCTTCAGTTTAACCTTTTTATATTTCAACGTTATCGAATTGTTTTATTTTACAGAAATTCTGTTTTCTCTGAACTCTGTCTTCTTTTTTCTTCGTTTTATTTTGCTCAGGTTTCAGATAACAGCTAAAATAACAGCTCTGCGGTTTTAGTTGTTAAAATTTTGACAATTTTGTTTCTTTTTTGCTGTTGATTTCCTTCAAGCTCTGAGAATGCTGAGATAGTGCTCACAGATGATGCAGCTGTGAGATTTTGCTGGAACTGAGATTATGTTTTTCATTTTTGATCTTTACGACTGAAATGACTGATATTTTTGTCCTCTGCGACTGCAATTGTTCTGATAATTAATTATTTGATTATAATTCTAGTTTTCAATTTTAGCTCATTCTCTAAGAATGCCACATTACGACGCAGAGGTATACCCAAATCGTCACGGGCAGATATGCCCGATGCGTGTATCTCGTGTTCGTTTTTACTATATTAATACATTGAAAATGGAACAATATTGCGGAAAATAGCTACTTTAGCAGAAACCGGCAAAATGGAAGGGAAATTAGCAACCCGTGTTCGCAAAAGTGTCCTAATCCTAGCCGCGAAATACAATTACAAACTTTATAACCTATTTTTTGCACGGCTTGTATCGAGCATCAGCTCCATTTATGTATCAATTTTTCGCGCGCAATGTTGCTCGATTTCGCATATAATCCGCAATTAAGCCTAACTTAATTACTACTTATTTAATTAAGCCTAACTTATTACTATTAGTAGTACTTCATTACTACTTTATTACTACTTATAGTACTTCATTACTACTTATTAGTACTATTAATTACTACTTATTAAAATCGGCCAGTCCCACATTGATATATAAAGCCTTTGATGCGCGAGGGATTTTTCGGAAAAAAAAAGTTTTTGTGGTTGCATGTATTTAAAGCACTTTAAAGCTTTGAAAGCTTCAATTAAATCTTTATTAAAGTGCTTGTTACATGCTCAAAATGCGCGCGAATAATAGATACCTAAATTGAGCGGAAACGTGCTACAAAACTTGTAACCTACTTTTCGTTCCGAATGTTTTTATTTCGCAAATTTGGCGGACCCCCTTTTGCGAAAAGTAAGATACAAAGGAGGTCTCCTAATTTCATTCATTATATGTATCTAATTTTCGAGCCAAGTTTACTAAGGCGTAATTTTTGGGGTATACCTCTGCGTCGTAATGTATATGCAATGCGCTTTTTCGATTTGTCTTTTGGCTCGCAGATTTCTGAATTTTTGAGACCGGTTCATTTGGCATCTTTAGCGTAGTCTATTTTTTTCGAAAAATCATATCGGTTTTTGTCCACCCGGGAAAATAGTGCCTTTTTCAACGTTACCAAATATTTCAAAATGTTTCTTATTCAAACAAAATTTTGCGTAATCAAAATTTTACTAACTTTCTCTCATAATTTTGTTTTAGTATTTAAATCTATGCGTGGTCTTTGTATAATTTTTGAATTATGTGCTAATTGTTTGGATGTTTGCTTGCTTTGATGATGCCGATGCTGTTATTTTTCTGGTAATTACAGGGGTTAACTCTATTTCTATTTAATTTTTATACCGAATATTCTAGATAACTCTTGTAAGACAAATAATAATAATGGCTTTCAGACAAGAAAATGTTTTGGGTGCACATACGGTATTGTTTGGAAAGGTTCTACTGGGACTGTTTGTATGGTTTATGAAGGACCGTATTTGAACTGATTTTTTAAAACTCTGTTGGCTAAAATTTGTTTTTGGATGACCGACAGCATTTTCGGCTGAAATTAGAGTTTTTCTCGGAAAGTCTGAGTCTAGCACTTGGGAGATTTTGGTTTCTCTCAAGTATGTGTGCTGAGTTTTTGCCATAACCTAAATCTTTTTTTTTACTCTGCCTTTATGAGTTAAAAAATCGAAATATATCTTTCCATTGGATTTTTCTTTTTGTTGCAAAGCATTTCATTTCATTTCATGCAGCTCCGAATAGCTGTTACAATAACGGTTATAATTTTCTACTGATATTTTTGACAATCAATGTCTATTTTTACTGCAATAAATGTAGGGTAAAATTTTGGTAATGAACGGTTTTTTTTATTTGTCTTTTTCTCGGTAAAATAAGATTTTGTAGGTAAAATGGGTTCTTTTTTAGCATAATTATATCCAAGAAAGGGAGGCACTTGTTCTTTCGAGACCCAAATAGGGTTTTCAATGAGATTTAACAAAAAATTTCGAAAATTTGACACAATTTGTCCTTCTTCTTCGAAACTAGAGATGTTTGTGAGCTAATTACGTCATAACTAACACTTTGTGGTTAGATAACTAGTTTTATTTGCGTGGAACAAAATTTTCCGTTGGTATGTGTACTTGTAATAAATGCTTAATAAATGAAATTTTCCTACTTTTTCTTGTTATTTAGTTTGGCTAATTTTGCATTTTTTGACTTAAAATTGTTATATGCTCTGCATTGATGCATTCTGTGAGGAGATACTAAATATTTGAATTGCCAGTTCATTTGGGCATACCACTTCCTTTTTGGCCGCTGGTAAATTGCAAACAGCGAAGCGAAAAGAGTGATTTTTTGTTCATACCGCCAGTTTTTGAAGCGGGAAATTTAGGTGCGAATAAACCTTACGCTTTTTTTTCATTTAACAGTTTATTACAGTTTTGGTGTTATAATGTTTACCGAGACAAAGTCAAACATTTAGAAAATTTCAAGATTCTGCTTTCTTGCATGGTTCTACGTTTTTTGCCTGATTCCAATTTTTTATTTTGTTAGCGGAGACAACTCTGCAAATCGATTCCGGAATTCTTCCTGTTTTGTTTTTAAGATCTTTTCACTCTTTTTCGTAATTTTTGATGTCAAATTCGAGTAGGGATTTTGGTTACATTGAAGCAATGGTATTCTTGAGAGCCCTTCCATTTCTCAGTTTTTAGATAATTTTTTTGGCGTCAATCTCTTTATTTTTGACCCTTTGGTAAACTTTATGAAATCAGCATGTACTGAACCGCAGCGTCTGTTTGATGATTTATGCTTTTTGACTTATTTTTGTCCATTTGGCTCATTTTTTGCTTGTTTTGTGGTTTTTGTAATCGGTGCTTCATCAGTTTGCAACGCTCCAGAAATATGTTATTGTTATCTTGTGAGCGCTTCTATTTCTCAGTTTTTAGATATTTTTTTTTGGCGTCAATCTCTTTATTTTTGACCTTTTGGTAAACTTTATGAAATCAGCATGTACTGAACCGCAGCGTCTGTTTGATGATTTATGCTTTTTGGCTTATTTTTGTTGGCCCTTGGCTCATTTTTTGCTTGTTTTGTGGCTTTTGTAATCGGTGCTTCATCAGTTTGCAACGCTCCAGAAATATGTTATTGTTATCTTGTGAGCGCTTCTATTTCTCAGTTTTTAGATAATTTTTTTTAGCATCAATGTCTTTATTTTTGACCCTTTGGTAAACTTTTCGAAATCAGCATGTACTGAACCGCAGCGTCCGTTTGATAATTTATGATTTTTGACTTATTTTTGTCCATTTGGCTTATTTGTTGCTTGTTTTGTGGCTTTTGTAATCGGTGCTTCATCAGTTTGTAACGCTCCAGAAATATGTTATTGTTATCTTGTGAGCGCTTCTATTTCTCAGTTTTTAGATAATTTTTTTTGGCGTCAATCTCTTTATTTTTGACCCTTTGGTAAACTTTATGAAATCAGCATGTAGTGAACCGCAGCGTCTGTTTGATGATTTATGCTTTTTGACTTATTTTTGTCCATTTGGCCCATTTGTTGCTTGTTTTGTGGCTTTTGTAATCGGTGCTTCATCAGTTTGTAACGCTCCAGAAATATGTTATTGTTATCTTGTGAGCGCTTCTATTTCTCAGTTTTTAGATATTTCTTTGGCTTCAATCTCTTTATTTTTGACCCTTTGGTAAACTTTATGAAATCAGCATGTACTGAACCGCAGCGTCTGTTTGATGATTTATGCTTTTTGACTTATTTTTGTCCATTTGGCTCATTTTTTGCTTGTTTTGTGGCTTTTGTAATCGGTGCTTCATCAGTTTGCAACGCTCCAGAAATATGTTATTGTTATCTTGTGAGCGCTTCTATTTCTCAGTTTTTAGATAATTTTTTAGCGTCAATGTCTTTATTTTTGACCCTTTGGTAAACTTTTTGAAATCAGCATGTACTGAACCGCAGCGTGCGTTTGATAATTTATGATTTTTGACTTGAGGTCTGTTTGTATTGTAAGATGTCATACATACTTATCCGATTTTGGTCTTTGTGCATTTTTCGAAAGTTTTTTTGTTTGCATTTTGGTTTTAGTTACTAGAATAATGCTTTTTTGACACTAGCCAGGATTTCTTTTTCGTTTTCATTGATAATTCATTTACATTTTTGCATTAAGTGTTGAAAATCCAATTAAAGTTTGTTTGAGTTTAACCTTTTTATATTTCAATGTTATCGAATTCTGTTTTATTTTGCAGAATTTCCGTTTTCTCTGAACTCTGTCTTCTTTTTTTCTTCGTTTTATTTTGCTGGAGGTTTCAGATAACAGCTAAAATAACAGCTCTGCGGTTTTAGTTGTTAAAATTTTGACAATTTTGTTTCTTTTTTGCTGTTGATTGTATCTCGTGTTCGTTTTTACTATATTAATACATTGAAAATGGAACAATATTGCGGAAAATAGCTACTTCAGCAGAAACCGGCAAAATGGAAGGGAAATTAGCAACCCGTGTTCGCAAAAGTGTCCTAATCCTAGCCGCGAAATACAATTACAAACTTTATAACCTATTTTTTGCACGGCTTGTATCGAGCATCAGCTCCATTTATGTATCAATTTTTCGCGCGCAATGTTGCTCGATTTCGCATATAATCCGCAATTAAGCCTAACTTAATTACTATTTATTTAATTAAGCCTAACTTATTACTATTAGTAGTACTTCATTACTACTTTATTACTACTTATAGTACTTCATTACTACTTATTAGTACTATTAATTACTACTTATTAAAATCGGCCAGTCCCACATTGATATATAAAGCCTTTGATGCGCGAGGGATTTTTCGGAAAAAAAAAGTTTTTGTGGTTGCATGTATTTAAAGCACTTTAAAGCTTTGAAAGCTTCAATTAAATCTTTATTAAAGTGCTTGTTACATGCTCAAAATGCGCGCGAATAATAGATACCTAAATTGAGCGGAAACGTGCTACAAAACTTGTAACCTACTTTTCGTTCCGAATGTTTTTATTTCGCAAATTTGGCGGACCCCCTTTTGCGAAAAGTAAGATACAAAGGAGGTCTCCTAATTTCATTCATTATATGTATCTAATTTTCGAGCCAAGTTTACTAAGGCGTAATTTTTGGGGTATACCTCTGCGTCGTAATGTATATGCAATGCGCTTTTTCGATTTGTCTTTTGGCTCGCAGATTTCTGAATTTTTGAGACCGGTTCATTTGGCATCTTTAGCGCAGTCTATTTTTTTCGAAAAATCATATCGGTTTTTGTCCACCCGGGAAAATAGTGCCTTTTTCAACGTTACCAAATATTTCAAAATGTTTCTTATTCAAACAAAATTTTGCGTAATCAAAATTTTACAACTAATTTTGTCTCATAATTTTGTTTTAGTATTTAAATCTATGCAAGATCTTTGTATAATTTTTGAATTATGTTCTAATTGTTTGGATGTTTGCTTGCTTTGATGATGCCGATGCTGTTATTTTTCTGGTAATTACAGGGGTTACCTCTATTTCTATTTATTTAATTTTTATACCGAATATTCTAGATAACTCTTGTAAGACAAATAATAATAATGGCTTTCAGACAAGAAAATGTTTTGGGTGCACATACGGTATTGTTTGGAAAGGTTCTACTGGGACTGTTTGTATGGTTTATGAAGGACCGTATTTGAACTGATTATTTTGAACTCTGTTAGCTAAAAATTGTTTTTGGATGACCGACAGAATTTTCGGCTGAAATTAGAGTTTTTGTCGGAAAGTCTGAGTCTAGCACTTGGGAGATTTTTGTTTCTCTCAAGTATTTGCGCTGAGTTTTTGCCATAACCTAAAGTTTTTTTGTTGCTCTGCCTTTATGAGTTAAAAAATCAAAATAGATCTTTCCATTGGATTTTTCTTTTTGTTGCAAAGCATTTCATTTCATTTCATGCAGCTCCGAATATTTGTTACAATAACTGTTATAATTTTCTACTGATATTTTTGACAAGCAATGTCGATTTTTACTGCAATAAATGTAGGGTAAAGTTTTGGTAATGAACGGTTTTTTGTCTCTTGAGTTTTTTTATTTGTCTTCTTCTCGGTAAAATAAGATTTTGTAGGAAAAATGGGTTCTTTTTTAGCATAATTATATCCAAGAAAGGGAGGCACTTGTTCTTTCGAGACCCAGTTAGGCTAAAAGAAAAAAGTGCTGAGACCTACGTTTTAGTGTTTTTTATTATTCCCAAGTGTCTTCCGAGTTGCAGCGTTAATCGCTATGATCTGATTTTTTAGACCTTTTATATTTTCACTGTTAACACGGGCAGTTTTTGAGCTTTCACTTTTTGTCTTCTTAAGAATTTTGGCTATTATACAACGTTAAAAGATGTTTCGTTGTATAACACAAATTTTGACATTTTGAGTGAGTTTTATTTGTCAACATTTTGTCAAGTTTAAATCAGAGCTATTTTTCTGCGTGGTTTTTGAATGAAGTGTTGATTGTCTTGTTGTTCGCTATCCTCAAATTGCTGAAAATTTTCTCGTTCTTTTAAACTTCTACCAAACCGTTTGTTAACACAGGTAAAGTATCATCGTTTTCAGGCAAAAGATAGGGGTTTCGCTTGAACTTAGGGTTTTGTCAAGGTCCAAGCTTAGGTTTTGAGACAGGTCTGACGCGTTTAAATATTTTTTCCTTGAGTCTGCATCAATTTTTAACCCCGTGAAATAAATAAGTGTTCAATTTATAGATATAAGATCCT
The DNA here is from genome assembly GCF_964194025.1 of Convolutriloba macropyga. NCBI lineage: Eukaryota > Metazoa > Xenacoelomorpha > Acoela > Convolutidae > Convolutriloba > Convolutriloba macropyga. The sequence goes on along the minus strand of NC_134473.1, from coordinate 40,037,462 downwards.
AATCATGCATTCTCTTAATTTTTTAGTTAATTTTATGGCTATGTTGCAATAATTTCTTTATTTTTGCATCTTTGTGTAGGCTTTTTAATATTCAGCGTATGTGTCAAACTTGAGTTGATATTTCATAAAATGAGCGTCTGTGTTTGACCTGAAAAGCCTTGTTTATAAAAACGTTATCATAATAATCCTGTTTTTTTGTAAGCATAATAATCCGTGTTTAGAAGTGTTTTAAAATTGTTAATGGTGTTTTTAAAATTATTAAGTTGTTAAAACTCCTTGAAATTCAATGACAGTTGTTTTGTAATTGTAATTTTAGCTATATTTTGACACTGTTTTACTTTGACAGGAAATTTTTGTGCAATTTTAGCGATCCTTCAATTATGAGTACTGAAATGTACCTGTTTTTCTACTTAAGTTTCTTCAATTTGATTTTCAACGTTTAAAATTTTGAGGTTGACGTTTTTGTTAATTTTTTACATTATTTCCGTACTCAAGCCACCGTACTCAAGCCTTTGGCATAACTTCGTTACTGGCAAATATCTATCCTGAGATGTTACAATTATCTAGCGTTTTTTGCTAGTGTTTTTGATCTGAATTAAACTCAAGACTTTAACCTTTTTAAAATTGCAATCGTTGTTTTAATGCAGTTCAGACAATTTTTTGTAGTCCTTGTTGTAATTTTGTTAACTAGTGTTGTTAATGAAATGACTGTTTTTCGTATGTTTTTCCTTATGTTTCTGTATGATGTCGTAATTTTCTTTGTTTGCTTGCTTCAATGATGTCAAGGTTGAAATGTTACTCGTTGCGACAGTGTTTTAAAATTTTTGCCATTTTTTTTTCTAGTTTTCTGACAAATTGGAATCTCTGAGAAGGATCGCCTTCTTCGAGTTGCATCCGGAATTCTTTCGGATACTTTTTTCGTCAAGTATTTTGTTAGGACCATATGACCATTTTTGTTCGTTTGCTCGTGCAATTTCGACCGAGTTGGTTGCGTGATCTCTTATTGGAGCGAGCGTAATCTCTTATTGGAGCGAGTGTTTTGTTCATTCGCGTGCTAGCTTTTTTGGCAAACATGATTTACATCACTCTCAAAAATGACTTTCCTCACTTTCAAAATGGACTTTTTAATCCAAGGAGATAAGGTCAACTGAATATCTGTAACTGTTTTTTAAGGTTACTTCAGAGCAGCTATTTGAAGCAGCCGGAAACTATACAGAGTCTCCATTAAAGTATATAATCTCAGATTTTAATAAAAAGAAATATAATTTCTCTTTTTCGGTCTGTTTTATTTTAAATTATCTCTCTGAGAATGCAGATCTACAAAGCTATCGCGTCTATTTTGTGGTAATCTGCCAGCTATGTTTTCACATTTTTTTCTCGCCTTTAAAATGCACTGCTCACATTAATTTTATGGCCGTTTCAGGTTACTCTAAAGCCTATGTACGTGAATTGAGGTCTCATTTTTGATAAATATGAAGCTTGATGATAACGATGAAATGGTAATAATGATAATAATGAGCCATTGTTCTGTCAACAATCTGTGCGAAAGGAACAGTAGAATATTGCAAAAATTTTCGTTCTTGTGTTTTATAAAGATAGAGCATCCTATTAACCTGGATGCTCTATCTTTATAAATGGTAGTCAAGCGGATTTTTGTAGCAAATTTATTAGTCCTGCTAGTCTTATTCCTGCTTTTTGTCCTGAACAGGTAAAACCCGACGGTCATTAAGTCTCTGATCAGTTCTCTTATAGAACCCAGGGTCACTGACATTGGTCACTGAAATTTATATTTTATCGGTCACTGAAACTTCGAGGAAGAGAGCGTGGTTTGACAGATATATTAGACTTAAAGAAGTGAAAGTCTTTTTTTGTCCTAAATCTAGTGTGTTACGCACTAACTTTTAGCGTGTTCCTGGTGGTGTTATTGAGGTTAATATTTGGAGTAATTATCTTGAATAATTGGCATTGTACAAGGACTTATTATGGATGTTTCATAGTGCGATTTTTAGCAGATATATTTTGAATAAATTTAGCTAGTAACAGCCTTTTTTGAGCTGTTCGAATGCGTGATATATCTACTAGTTGCCTTGTATTTTCGTCGCTTTTCTTAGTGTTATTAATAGCCGCGTCCTCAATTCTAGGCGGCTATTATAGCGCTCCTAAATTTTTTACAATTCAAAGAATTTGAATTGGATTGGTGCGCTGTGTTTTTTTTAAGATTTCACACATTTTTCAATGACTTTGATCTTTCAAAACGGGATAAACGGGTAAAGCCCAGCGGGCATTAAGTTTCATTAGAGGCCCAAAGTGGGCTTTAGTATTCTTTCAAGTAATTATAGTGGTGCAGCTGCTGGGATGACCTTAATTTAAGCTTAAAAGGTCATTTTTAGTAGTTTTTGGGCTCAAAATGGGGCAATTTTTCATATTTTCTGTTATTTCTTGTTTTGATTAATCTTAGGTTGAAGTTTTTAAAACTTGATGAAAGCATTTTGCGAGAAAAAATTGCTTTTGATGACCATTTTATGAGCTATATGTTTTGCTACTACAAACACAAACACGCAAAACGATACTAATTTTTGCAATTTTTTTCTGGTTTTTTGAAAATTTTGGTCAGTTTTAGCCCTGGGTGTCAAGAAACCTCCTCTAGGGTTTGGTAAAGGGTTTAATGATAGATTACCTTATAGTTTCTTGTGGTAATGGAATTCATGTGGAATGGTTTTCATGTTTCTGCCATCATGATCTTTAGCATATTTTGAAAAAAACTTGCAATTTTTTTTCATATTTTTTGACAATTTTTGTCATTATTCATCTTGTTTCAGTCCCAAGGGACAAAAAACCTCATCATAGGTTGGATAATAAGTTACTGAAATATTTTCAGTTGCTATGGAATAGGTTTCAACTTTTGAATATCACAAATTTTAGCAATTTTTTATGACAGAAGTCGCATTTTTTTCAGGATTTCTCATTTTTTTCAGTTTTTCCAGCTTCAGGGACAAGGAAATCTGCTTTGAGGTTTTTTAATATGGCACTGCATAGTTTCTGGTAACAATAGAATGGGTTTTTAACGTTTTTATGTCTCTAATTTTAGAATTTTTTTGATGAAATCTGCAATTTTTTTAAGGCTTCCTAAAGTTTTTGTCAGTTTTTGATATTGGTCCATTCTCAAGTGCGAGAAATTATATTCCACGCTCTGATAAAAAGTTATGGCATGGTTTTTAGTTTAAATGGATTTGTTTCCCACATTTTAACCTTTCGACTTTTTCGATAAAATTTGCAATTTTCAAGTTTTTTCCAAACATTTTTTTCTTGCCTCAGTAGCCAGGTAACCTCATCCAGGTTTTGTTTGATATCATGTTATTAAATGGTTGCTAGGGGGGCAGTTGAATGGCTTTCAACATTTTAATAGAACGAATTTCTATTTTTTGAAGTTTTAAATTTTTTCTAAAATTTATTGCGTATCGATCTATGAATCAATGAGTTTTTGAAGCTTGGAATTGGGTCACTGGATAGCCTCCAGAGACACAAAAATGATTCTGAAGATATTTATATCACAATTTTCAGCAACATCTATAGTTTGCAATTGATTTTTTTTTCTAATTTTTTTTTGTTCATTTTCGATTTAATGGATCTTCAAGGGCCAATAAATATTTTTCAGGTCTTGCAGATATAATACTGAACCGATTTCGGAAACAAAAAATTGTTTTGAACATGTTTTTGAAATAGTTATTTTGAAAGGGAAAAAATTTTGCTTTAGGTTTAAAAGCTTCAAGAGTTCTAGCAATGAGTATATTTTTGTTTAGTTTTGATTCTTTTAGTTTCTCAATTTTTTGAGATGATTTTGTTTTTATTCTGGCTATGGATTTGTTGTTATGGATGTTTCATAGCGCGAATTTTAGCAAATATATTTTGAATAAATTTAGCTAGTAACAGCCGTTTTTGAGCTGTTCGAATGCGTGATATATCTACTAGTTGCCTTGTATTTTCGTCGCTTTTCTTAGTGTTATTAATAGCCGCGTCCTCAATTCTAGGCGGCTATTATAGCGCTCCTAAATTTTTTACAATTCAAAGAATTTGAATTGGATTGGTGCGCTGTGTTTTTTTTAAGATTTCACACATTTTTCAATGACTTTGATCTTTCAAAACGGGATAAACGGGTAAAGCCCAGCGGGCATTAAGTTTCATTAGAGGCCCAAAGTGGGCTTTAGTATTCTTTCAAGTAATTATAGTGGTGCAGCTGCTGGGATGACCTTAATTTAAGCTTAAAAGGTCATTTTTAGTAGTTTTTGGGCTCAAAATGGGGCAATTTTTCATATTTTCTGTTATTTCTTGTTTTGATTAATCTTAGGTTGAAGTTTTTAAAACTTGATGAAAGCATTTTGCGAGAAAAAATTGCTTTTGATGACCATTTTATGAGCTATATGTTTTGCTACTACAAACACAAACACGCAAAACGATACTAATTTTTGCAATTTTTTTCTGGTTTTTTGAAAATTTTGGTCAGTTTTTGAGTTTTTTAGCCCTGGGTGTCCAGAAACCTCCTCTAGGGTTTGGTAAAGGGTTTAATGATAGATTATTTCATATTTTCTTGTGGTAATAGAATTCATGTGGAATGGTTTTCATGTTTCTGTCATCATGATCTTTAGCATTTTTTGAAAAAAATTTGCAATTTTTTTTTCATATTTTTTTTACATTTATTGTCATTAATCATCTTGTTTCATTCCCAGGGGACAGAAGACCTCATCAGGGGATTGGATAATAAGTTACTGAAATATTTTCAGTTGCCATGGAATAGGTTTCAACTTTTGAATATCACAAATTTTAGCAATTTTTTATGACAAGTCGCATTTTTTTCAGACTTCTGAAAAGTTTTGTCATTTTTTTCAGTTTTTCCAGCTTCAGGGATAAGGCAATCTTCTTTGAGGTTTTTTAATATGGCACTGCATAGTTTCTGGTAACAATAGAATGGTTTTTAACGTTTTTATGTCTCGAATTTTAGAATTTTTTTGATGAAATCTGCAATCTTTTTAAGGCTTCCTAAAGTTTTTGTCAGTTTTTGATATTGGTCCATTCTCAAGTGCAAGAAATTACATTCCACGTTCTGATAAAAAGTTACTGCAGGGTTTTTAGTTTAAATGGATTTGTTTTCCACATTTTAACCTTTCGACTTTTTCGATAAAATTTGCAATTTTCAAGTTTTTTCCAAACATTTTTTTTCTTGCCTCAGTAGCCAGGTAACCTCATCCAGGTTTTGTTTGATATCATGTTATTAAATGGTTGCTAGGTGGGCAGTTGAATGGCTTTCAACATTTTAATAGAACGAATTTCTATTTTTTGAAGTTTGAAATTTTTTTTAAAATTTATTGCGTATCGATCTATGAGCCAATGAGATTTTTGAAGCTTGGAATTGGGTTACTGGATAGCCTCTAAAGACACAGAAATGATTCTGAAGATAGTTATATCACAGTTTTCAGCAACATCTATAGTTTGCAATTGATTTTTTTAAAAAAATTTTTTATCCATTTTTGATTTAATTGGATCATCAAGGGCCAATAATTATTTTTCAGGTCTTGCAGATATAATACTGGCCGATTTCAGAAACAAAAATTTGCTTTGAACATGTTTTTGAAATAGTTATTTTTAAATGGAAAAAATTTTGCTATAGGTTTAAAAGCTTCAAGAGTTCTAGCAATGAGTATATTTTTGTTTAGTTTTGATTCTTTTAGTTTCTCAATTTTTTGAGATCATTTTGTTTTTGTTCTGGCTGGCATTGGTCAATTGATCTGCTGGTCGGGTAGAGTACGTCTGGGTTTTTCATTCAATTCATTGAATTGTATTTCCGGACTTGTCCTGCCATGTTTTTTTACTTGGTCTAACAGATTTTTGTTTCGTCTCACCGTGACTTCTTGGAATTGACTTTTTCAATGACTCACCGCACTCAAAAAATGACTTCTGAGCTCACTTATGAAACTTTAAATTTTATGAATATTTACATATTAAAGGTCGATAGTGTGCATCTAAGTAGTGCCAAACATATGCCTTAGTTCTTGAATATTAGAGTCTTGAGTTTTTGATTTCGAATATTAATTTTGGGATCTTTTCCGTTTGTGCCACCCCCAAAGATTGCACGTGCCTCTAGGGGGTGCAATTAATTTGCGCCCACTAATCTGAGGGGGCGCAAATGGAATAGATCCTAATTTTGAAAAGCTCTATTAGGGTTTTCTCCTTATAGAGCTTTTGTGTCTCAGAAAAATGACAGTCCGAAGCTAACCCAAAAAGTCTAGTGGTCTATTAAAGGACTGGTGGTCGATCTGTCTATTTTATTTCTATAGTTGTTTCAATTCATGTAACGCCTTAAGCGTCTATCGTGGCTATCTTCCGGCAATCTTCCGGCTATGTTTTAGTTTTATGGAAGCCTGTTATAACTTTGGTCTATAAAGATTTTCCAGTTCAAAAAAATGTAATTATTGAGGCTTTTAGGCTTTTAATATGTTTATCTGTAAACTGTCGTTCTGCGGTTGTTTTTAGTAAACATAAACAAGTAAGGGGTTACAGGCCTAGGTGGAAATACTAGCTAGATATGGCCTTGAGATCTATCTGAACTTGAATAAAATTATAGCACTTTATATGGATATTTAAGGGGAAATCATCACGTAACTATGAGGCACGAAATATGGGCATGAGATAGTGTCTTGTAACTAGTGTCTTTCCTACTAAGGAACCTTTTGACACTTGAATCAAACAGCTATAAATAATCGGCTGCTTCGCTATCGAAGACGGAGACGTTTGGTTTATTTCAGATCCTGTATATTTTAAGAAATTTTTTTTTATTCGCTAATCTGCAAAATTGTTTGTACTCTTAACTTCAATTTCAAAAATAAATTGAAGACTTTCGTAGCATTTGGTTCTCTAAATACTTTAGATCAAAATCTTAGTACACCTGAGGTCTCGTTTTTTTGTTCTAACATATACTTAGAGAATTATTACTCTATTACTGTATAAATCAACCAAACTGCTGCCATTAAGTCATGGTGTGAGGGGCAGTCTTTTGTAGTTTGGACAATCTTCCCTTCACTCGCTTACATTTCACCCCTGTCGCACCCCATTCGACCCCATGCCTTTTTCCTCATTTCACGCTTAAATCTGCACATTCTGAGAAACATAGATGTGGGGAGGCTGATGCTATGGTCAATTTCTGTCGGAAGTCAATATTTTCGACTTTAGAGGTAAATAACTATTTTTCTGCTGGACGAATTGGTACAATTTTAGAGCTTATTTGGGCTTAAGTCTTCAGAGCTGGTAGTAGGGTGAGCTGGGACAGGTTTTGATGGTAGTACTAGGCTAGTCAATCGGGTCAGGTGGGACATAAAATGACAAAATTTTTGAAGCAAATAATTGAAGCTGAAGCGCGATTTTCGTTTTTAGACTTATACTTGGAATCAAAAGGTTCTAATGGTTTTTTGAGGTTGTACCATGTCGGTGGCAGCTGGGATTAACCGTAGGAGGCATTTGGGGCAGAGTTTGGTATATTTTTGAGGTGTAATTCACATTATATTTTGATCAATTTTAACGCACTTTGGTAGGGCTCGGTATTTTTTGTCTTAACTCAACTTTTATTGATTTTTGACATGGGATGTCAAAAATGAGCAGTATAATGGTCCTATAAAATGGGTCAATTGAGAAATTTTTTGGGAGTTATTGGTGAATTCGAGCGGATTCGAAAAGGGTGCTCGCCGTAACTCAATTTTTAAAATGCTCCATCCTGCTTCAAAATTTTCAGTTCAATCCCCCTGCTTAAAAGACCCTGCAGCGCATTACTTTGGAGTGATCGGGGCACTTTTGAAAATTTTATTAATGTTTTCTGAAGTGAACCTAGCTGTTTTGGAAAGGTCAACTTTAGGCTAAGTTTTTAGCACCTAAAACAGGTTGGAATGGGTCAATTATAGCTGGGATCGCTTCTACTGGACAGGTGCTTTTCAGAACACTGGGTAAATCTAGGATTGGGCGACCAGTTCTTGAGATATTTTAAAATAATCCGCTTTTGAGGTCGATTTTTTCCCAATTTTGGGCGATTTTTGGACTTTAGGGACATTGCTCAGGCTTTAGGGACGTTGCTCAGGCTTTTTGAGCTTTTGGTACTGGTAGAGGGTGCTGCTAGACTTTACTAGGACTGTAAATGCTAATGGATGGAGAAGTTTTTGGGTAGAGGTTCGAAGATTTGACATATAAGCTCAAAAACGATGTTAAAGTCCAAGTTATGATAGCCACTGGCGAGATTTGGAATTTTTAAATGTTGAATTCCGGCGCTTATTACAATTCCTCTCAGCTCATATAGACTTGCTAACACTGATCGGTATGTGGGCCTTTGATAGAATCTAATTTTGGAAAATAAACTGAAGACATAACGCTCAAAATAGGGGTTAAAGTATATTAAAACTGAGCCAATATTTGGTGGATATCTAAGTTTGATGGAAATTGGTGCTGCTGGTTACCAGCTTTTGACTTGTCTAGCTAATCTTTTTGCCATCACAAGGTCTGCTGATATACAGTGTGCAAAACGAGTGTGGAGATTGTAAGGTGAGCTGAATTATGTTGCGTTTATTGCTTGATTGAAATTATTTAAATTTTGATTAGATGAGCCTGGTGAAGAATTTTTGGTTTGTGATCTAGTAACTGGTCTATTTACTGGACTGCAGGTCTTTTTCCCTGAATATTTTTGCTTTACTTGTTTTCATTTGACCTAATTTTGTCTCTCTACTTCGGTGTACTCGATTGTCTTGCTGCTTGTGCTGATGGTTTTATTGCTTCTTGTTTTTCTTCTTGTTCCAATCTGGCTTGTGCATTTCGCAGTCTTGGACTGCCTTATCTTCTAACTTGGTCAGATCGGTAAGGGTTTTTTCTGTCTTCTTGATGCAATATGATTTCTTTTTCCAATCTGAAGCCACGTATGTGTTTTTGTTGCTGGTTACTCTGGTGATTTAAATGAACTTTTCTGAGGTTTTCGTTTTGGGTGGATTGGTCGCGCTCTTCTTCTCATTTCACCTAATGCATTCTATAGGTTTCTGGAAGTGATTCAATATCAAATGGTACTATTGTTGGTTGGGGATGTTGAAGAGGTGGGAAAAGATTGTCATCTGATGAAGAGGATGATACCAGAGGAACACGAACTTCTGGTTGTTGTTGCCGATTTTAATCTGAAATGAATAGATCAACCGGTATTCTAGCTGTTTTTTCGGCATCTAGGTTAGGGTCGGCTAATTTTTTATTCGAACTGTTTTTTCCCCAAACAAGTTTGGGACTGATTCGTCTGAACTTGAAGAGTCAAACACCGGAAGATGTACTGGAGCTGTTCGTGGTCTAACTACTGGTTTTACTACTCTTGGTGGGGCCGGAGGTGGTACGGGAGGTGCTGCTACTTCTGGTCCTGCTAATAGTCCATTTTTGTGGTCAGTCTGACTGGATCTGGTATCACTGTTTTTGTTTTCTCTGTTTTTTCTACTTATTCCTTAATTAATCCAGGAATGTGTTTATGAAAGAGATCTGGTTCCATGTGCTGTCGTCTTGATGGATCATGTTGAAAATTTACTGCGTTGATTACTTAAAGATCTTCAGGGTTTCCACTTGGTTTAATCGGTTTCAATCTGATACGATGGACACATTGCTTGTAATTTGTTTACTTTTCGAATGATGTAATTTGAGTCAGTAAGGATTTTTCCACTTTATACAGCGGTAGCCATTTCTGAACTTGAGAAGCAATTACTGTTGAATGTTCTAGCAGCCTAGGGTTCAGAAGTAGACAGAATGATTTTTCTGCAATGGGTTCTCCTGAAGCTTTTTGATCATAATACTTTTTGTACTTCAACAAATATGCGTTTGTCAATTTTTCCTTGTTTTCCCCAAACTTTTGCATCATAGCGTCCTGCAGTTCGTTCACAAAGTCAGAGTTTACTGGTACTGCATCCATTAATTTTTGGAGAACCTATTATCAATGGGTTTTATTGGTTTTCTGCTATGGAATAAAGTTGAAGGACAACAATTTATGGCTGAATGATACGAAATTTTATGGATGAAGGTTGCTAGAGAAAGGTATTTGTGCCAGTCGTTCCAATGTTCCTCATTATCTAGATTCAGAATACGTTTTAATGGTCCATGTGATCGCTCTGCTGCTCAAATAGTTTGAGGGTGATTTAGTGAGGCATGCTTCATCTTTACTTCTAATAAACTTGCTAATTCGGACATTAGTTCTGAAGTAGAGTTCGTTTTTAAGTCACTAAGTTTTGTTTGAAGAATGTAGCTGTGTTGGAAGAACACCTTTACTAGTTCTCGCGCTACTGTGTTGCTATATCCGTTTGTTAAAGGGACTATGAATAGATTTTTTGTGAAAATATCTATTCCACTCAAAACATACTGTTCGGACTTGAGGGGGCCTTCTAAATCATTTTGTAGCATATCTCCCGGATATGATTGTAGTGAGCTAACTGGTTGCAACTTGGTGTAATGTGGCTTGGAACTCTGTTTAATTGGAGGCACGTGAGAATAACGTGTTTTTAATGAAACTAATGGAATATTCAGTTGGAGGCACGTGTTTTTAATCAAACTAATGAAATGTTCAGTGAAGCCTGGGTAGTAGAATCGCTTTCTAAATTCTTGAATTGTTGCTTTGATGCCTAAATGTCCTGCTCTTTGTGAATTATGGAGTCTATATATAGTCTCCTTCCACAAATGCTTATGTACACATAATTTTGAAGTACTTTTCATGTATCATCATAGAAATTCCGGTATAAGATATTAACTTCAAGAATTAATCTATTTAAATGCTTGTAATGCTTTTTTAGGTTTGCTGAGGCGTACTCTAATTCTGGTTGTTGAATGTTTTGCTAAATCCACTCTATTACTGTTCTAATATCTGCGTCTTTTTGCCGCTCTTCTGCAAAGTTTGGACTAAATAAGTTATTTGTGAGGTCCGGAAACTCATCCAAGATGTTTGGGTACTGAATTGAATTTATATCTTGGTTTCTTTTAAGTTTAAATAGCCCTTGTTTTTCATTTGTTTCAGTGTTGAGGTGCTTCTTTTTTGTACTCTTCGTATAATCCTAGACTTTTTAATTGTTGAAGAGTTTGATCTGTAACTTGATTTCCAAAAATTGGATTTTTATCAAATAAAGCATTCATTTCTATGTCAGAATTTTTTGCTTCAGTATCTATTTAAATTTCTCTAACAGGAAATCTAAGTGTTAATTTTAAAGACATTTTTGCTGTTTTATCATTCTCCATTCTAGAGAGGAAATCTACTGCGTAATTTGCGCGTCATGGAATGTGAGCAGTTACTATGTTAAAAGCGAGTATTCTGTCTAAACAATTCCAAAGAGATGGCGTTATTAGTTTTGATTGAAAGAATTGTTTGAGGCTTTTGTTGTCCGTGAGTATAATTACTTGGTTGCTTAATCCCCAAATGTACTGTGAAAACTAGTCCAGCGCATAATAGAAAGCTAGGAACTCTTTGTAGTAAATAGAGATTTTTAATTGCGTTGCGTTAAACAAATGCGAACCAAACGATACGGGAGCGTATGTTTTCTTTTCTTTCTTTCCAGATTCGTTTACATTGTCTTCCACCATTAGTACAAAACCTGCGCAGTAGTAACTAGAATCACAAAGAATTACATACTGTAAGCCGGTTTTTGGTAACCGCAATGTTACATTTGTAGCTTCCATTAAATCCTTCTTTTTTTTTACTTCTAATGCCTTTTCCTTCCTTAAGTGGTTTCTATTAATGCATCTTTCTTCAGGAGCTTGTAAAAGGACATTAGTTCCTCACCTAGATTAGGGATGTAATTACGGAAGAATTGCGTGAAGCCTATTAATCGCTTTACTTGCTTTGTTTTCGGCATTTTGAATTTATCTAGAAATTTTGTGATTTTCGACTGTTCTGGTGGTACTCCTTCTGCACTAATGTTATTTCCAAGAAATTTTTTTGTATCCGTTGCTATTTCCACTTTTCGGGTTACGGTTTAGTCCCGATTGACTTATACAGATAAATGTTTCTCGTAAAGAGGGTGCCAATTGATCAAAATTTGTTTCTGCATTTCCAATATCATCCATAAACTGGGTACAATTTCTTGAGGCTAAGAATGGGTCCAAGTAGTGCCTAATGAGAGAGCTAAGTCCGGTTACTGTCTTCAATCCATGGGCAAGACATTCATATGCATAAGTTCTCGAAGCTAAGTTAAATGCTAGCAGTTGCTCTGATATATCGTCTGCCATTTGCACACAATGGTACGCTTGAAAAAAATCAAGTTTCGTAAACAACTTTTTTTGAGCAAAATAAATTTTGGCATGGCTCATATTCGAGATAGGAATGCCCTTGTTCACATAGTCATTTTCCAACAAATGATTTAATTCTCTCAAGTCAATTAAAAGTCTAAGTCTTGCTGAGTTTTTTCGTTGTGCAAAAAGGGGGACTACTATATCTGGATTGAGACAGTCGTTATCAATCCGTAGTAATGCCTTAATGCTAGCTCTACTTGCAGCTCATTTCTCAAATGGATAGGCGTTGGGGGCCTTGCTAATAAATTGGTATACTTCTTTCTGGAGTTAACTTTTTTTCAAATCTGTATTGTATCCAACGCCAAATCTGTGTTGTGCAAAGATATCGCTAAATTCATCTAATTGTTCGCCTGCTAGAGCTTTTTGCCTTTTGTTGTTACCCTTTGGGTCTAATTGCTCCATTTCTTGCAGTTTTAGCAATTGCTCAAATATTTCTTCCTGCAAGGGCCCCAAATTTGTCGGGTCAGAGCACGTTTCAGGTGTTGCGAACCACAATTTGGCATAATCTGGAGCCAGTTTTGCTGGTTGCACTTTTTTTATGGTAGGATCTGTCACTTGAATTTACTGGTTTATTTCTTAAGTAATTTTTTGCAACATTTATTAATTGAGGATCTACTTCTAGCAACTTTTTGAGCTTGGTCAGGCCATTAGAATGAGATTTTGGCTATTTTCTCACCTTTATTTAAATTAACTGGGTGTCCAATAATGTTCAGGACATAGATATAAAGAATATTATTTTCAGCAACTTTTTCAGAGATTTCATTCGGAATTGTTACTCCACAAAGGTCAATGAATGATTCTTGTTTGTCCTGAAGCTTGCATTATAGAATTGCTCGTTGGTTTGGTTGTAATACTTTTTTTTTCTGGGTGTAAACTGGAAGCTTTTTCCGCTTTACTACCACTCAGAGCTGCTTCTCTGGCTTAATTTTGTTTATTTGTAGAGTTTGATCAGGAAATTTAATGTTGCTTTGTCCCGGGCAGATACTAACTTTATGTTTAATAAGGAATGGGTTGCCTAATTTTGCATGATTTGTGACAATTAAAACAAGGAAATTTTCAGTGAATATTTATGTACCCAATTTGAATGTAACTTTAATTGCTTTATCAATTTTAACTATTTTTCCGTTTCGTTTGCAATTTTAACTTCATCTAGCTCAGGCTTTTTTTGTTCTGTTGTTGAATTAATATTAGTGTTAATAAGTTTCTTGTACAACTCACGGCTTATCACGTTAGCAAAAGCTCCTGTATCAATTAGTGCGCGTCTATCTAATTCTCCATTAAATTTAACTTTTACATAGGATAATATTCTGCCTAAAAGTGGGACAATACTGAATAATTGCTAAACGTGTGATACGGGCTTTGGTGCGGGCTGAGGTGCTTGTGTTGGGAATTGCACAGATTTAGTCACTTGACTTTTGTTACTGTTTCTTTTGCGTTTTCTACGCTTTTTATTACTTTCATCATAAACTGGTTCTAGTACTTTATCTAAACTAGGACTAGACGTGCTTTCGGTATAATAGTTAAATGAGTTTTGTGGCTTTTCGTAATTTTTATTTTGGTGTATAGGATTGGGTGGCTGTATTAGTTTTTTTGCTAATTAAATGGATAATTCATACCTCTCATATTTTTGAGGTACAATTGTGCGATTAAACTGATTTGCTTGTTGAATACCATATCGGTTTTGCGCTGGCGCTGGGTTATTATAATCTATTCCCTGTCGAAGAAAATTTGCAAGGGTATATTTTGTTGGAAAGCGATATATAGGTCTATTAGCATAAGCTGTGTGAACAAATGGACTATCTGAAGTCTCATTCCAATAATTCCGAGTTTGTGGCTGTTCAAATTAATAAAACGGTCTGGGAGCGTTAAATTTTGGTTTAAACTCTCGGTAATTATTTTAACGGGGAATTGTACTGTTGCTGGTGCCAATAATTTGGCTGAAATTGACAATAATTTCGCTGAAATTGACGGTAATTTGGATGATAATTTTGATATTGTGGACGATAATTTGGTCTATAACTTTGTCTGTAGACTTGTTGAGGGTAATGTGGTTTGAAATTGTTTGCTGGGCCTTGTTCTGATGCCTCATTTTAGGTGCTACTTCTCAAGTTTCTGTTTGAGTTCGTTTTGATTATTTGAGATAACAGTTGTTGCTTTTACCATTTCGTCTGTGTTTGATTCAGTTATTTCATTACATCCATCATCAGTTATTTCATTACATCCATCCAGTTATTTCATTACATCCATCATCACCATTCATCACATACACCATACTCTTCTCTGTTACACATCTCCCCTATTGCAATCTGTTGGCTAAGGTACATAACTGATCTATTGTGTCCGTGTCTGGCCTTTCTAACAGCTTAGGCTCAACCCAATGTGTCATAGACTTAATAAAGAAGCGCTTTATTTGTTCATTTTTTCGATTTTTTGACATTTCTACGGCAGAATCTCTTGATGCTGTCTTTTTCAAATCTACGGGCTTCAGGGTTACCTGCTCTTGCTGGCGCTACTACTTTTTTGTGTGCTGGGTATGCTTTATATGCCTCTGTTCTTAACTTTAATGAGAGTTTTTCACTGTATCCTTTTTTGGATTGAACTTTGGTTCTCTAACTTTATTATTCTGATCTCTCTCAAGTCGTCTTGTGTGAATCTATTTCTTAGAGCTATTATACTATCTGCAAAAACTAGTCTGATAGCCTCTGGTAGGGTTAAAAAGTATCTTAAAGCATCTCCTTTCAAGTGTAACTGCAGAAAATTCAATTGTTGCCCCGCTGCAATTCCTGCAACTCCGATTGCTCCCGTTATTAGTTGTTCAAGTCGTTAAAATTGTCCGTTTCTGATCCAGAGAAGGATTTGATTTTGATGTGAGTGTGTGCCATTTTGCTTTTTACCCGTTTAGATTATATACTTATCGTTCAATCAATCAGTCTTATTTCGTTCTAAAGTATTAAAAAGCACACTTAATTTAATGTGAGATTAGTTGGTTAGCACAGATAAGTGAAGTTAAAAATAGCTGTCCTAATTGGATAACGAGTAGCACAAGAAATCTGAGGAAGAAACTACTGAAACCATTTGCTCGAAAAAGAATAAAGATGTGCTGCTTATGAACCTATGCCTAAAGCTCAGGTCGAATTGTCAGACTGTTAACGTTGAAGCCGTAAGGGACGCCGAAGTCTCACCATTAAAGAGTGCCCCATAGGTTAGGAAAGTTAGTGGGGACCATGATCGCACAGGCCTTGTGGAAGCTGCACTCAGATAGGAAACAACATAATGACCGAAGTCACTGTTTGTTTCATTAACCTCCGGAGCTGATTTAATAATTTTTGTTTGCCCTCTCTTACTTTATGTTCAAACTGTGGTTTCAGTAATTCAATTTAATCTGAGGTTGTCTGGTAATCAGTATGTCTGGTAATCAGAATGTTATCAAGGTTAATATCACTGTCTGATTGGAGTTTGTTTCGAATAAGGCCAAGTTGGCGTACTTTTTGATTTAGACTTTTTGCTGTCCAATAAATTACAACACGTTAATCTTCGTTATGCAGCACATAAATTACAATAGACTTATTAATTGAAGAGGTGAAAGCTGTTACTATCTGAGCTTGTGATTTATTGCTGTTTTCCTTTTTGTTAATGTTATTTCCGTCATTATATTCAACGAAATTGGGGGGAAGCACGACAATTATTTATAGCAGAAATAATGCGTTCTTTATAAATTGACATAAATAAAGCACCAAAAATTAACTTTACAAATTTGTTTGCTCACAATATCCGAGTTTGTAAATGCCTTGTGTTGTTTTTGTCCGTTGTGGCGGCTTTGGTTTGTTCCAGTTGTTGTAAGCTCTTTTGAATTATTGTAGCATTTAGTACACAAACTCAGTTTCCACCCATTCTTTCCTTTGTTACTGGTTCCTGCATTTTCGTCTTGCTAGGAAAAGATGTGCTGGATGCTAGTTGAAGATTCTTGAGTTATTGAAGTGAAAGAAATAAAGAAAAGAATCGAAAGAAGTGAGAAAATGTCATATTTGTCGAAGAATTAATCGGAATTTCGGCCCGATAAACTGGGAAACAGTTAATAACTCCTGTCACCACGTACGCACTAAATTTTAACGTGTTCATGGTGGTGTTATTGAGGTTGATTTTTGGAGTTATCATCTTGAATAATTGGCATTGTACAGGGACCTATTATGGATGTTTCATAGTGCGATTTTTGGCAGTTATATTTTGAATAAATTTAGCTAGTAACAGCCTTTCTTGAGCGGTTCGAATGCGTGATATATCTACTAGTTAACTTATATTTTAGTCGCTTTTCCCAGTGTTCTCTCTTTTTATGGAAGCCTGTTATAACTTAGTGCTTTATAAAGATTTTCCAGTTAAATCTTTAATTATTGTAACAGAAATTATAACAAAGTTTTTCCAGAGATATAAATAAGAAATTTCAAGATTATTGTCGAGTTTTATTATCAACTGATTGTTAGGCTTGTTCTCCGATGTTCTGGTGATCGTGGGTTCCGCAGGGCTGTACCTTGAGTTGTATTGGTCCTTCGCAAGTTTTTACTGATATACAAGTTAAGCAATTTCCGGCTTTTGTACGTCTCTTGATGTTTGTTAAGTACATATACAGTTTCTGTATTAGCACTTACTTTATCAGAATAATTAATTCACCAAGTACATAGTTTCTCGCAAAGTTATTCACCAAGTATGCGAATTCATCGTCAGGGAACTAAAAAAGTAAATATTGAGGCTTTTAGGCTTTTAATATGTTTATCTGTAAACTGTCCTTCTGCGGTTGTTTTTAGTAAACATAAACAAATAAAGGTTTACAGGCCTAGTTGGAAATACTAGCTAGATATGGCCTTGAGATCTATCTGAACATGAACTAAATTATAGCACTTTATATTGATATTTAAGGGGAAATCATCACGTAACTATGGGGCACGAAATAGGGGCGTGACATAGGTTTTTGTAATTAGTGTCTTCCTTACTAAGGAATCTAACTTTTGACACTTGAATCAAACAGCTATAAATAATCGGCTGCTTCGCTATCGAAGACCGACACTTTTGGTTTATTTCAGTTTCTGTATATTATAAAACTTTTTTTCGCTAATTTGCTAAATTGTTTGTACTCAATTTCAAATAAATTGAACACTTTCGTAGCATTTGGCCATAATAGGTGGAAAATCTTGGTACACCTGAGGACTCGTTCTTTTGTTCTAACATATACTTAGAATGTTACTAGTCTATTACTGTACAAATCAACCAAACTGCTGCCATAAAGTCATGGTGTGAGGGCAGTATTTTGTAGTTTAGACAGTTTAGACAATCTTCCCTTCACTCGCTTACACTTCACCCCCCCCCCCCCCCTGTCGCACCTCATTCCACCCCATACCTTCTTCTTCATTTCACGCTTAAACCTGCTCTCTCGATCCTCCCGGGTACACCCCCCGCTCAATCACCTTCCCTCCCGCCCGCCCTGATTAACCACCAAGTTCATCCACTTTCGCTTGAGAGTAATTTGTCCGACGTTGGTCGGTTATGTTTTTTAATCGGAAATTTCAATGAACATATTGACGATTTTTCTTTTTATCTGATTTTGCCGTATTTTCTAATTTTTTCTTGTCTTTGCGTAGTTTGCTAACGCACATATGGCTTAATCAAGATTGTTGGATTCAACTAATCCCGTTTACTTGAACTTTAGGCTTTTGTTTTCCAACATTGTCTTCTGTTTTTGAACGTTTACTTCTGTTTTCGCACATTGAACTTTAACAGTCGCTTAGTTTGTTTTGTATAGTAATTTTGAACTGCTGGTAATATTCAGGGTGAAGCGGTCACTTCGATAATATTGAAACCATTTAACTCCCTCCTACTAATGCAGTAATACGGAACCAAACGTATTATTCAATTTCGGAAGCGCATTATGAGAAAATTTTTCCCATAACAGTACCTTTTCTCTATAGAAAATTACACTCCCCAACTACCCCGCAATTCGCCCCTCATCTACCTACCCCCATCTGACCTAATAATGAAAAAAAAACACTATCGTAATCTTTATTTGCATATCATAACGTTAAGGCAACTGTAAGCAACGTAACACAAAGAGCGCAATGTAACAAAAAGCGGCAAATCTAGCTACATTTTTGGAGAGTTCTTAGCCTAAGATCGATCACCGAGAAGCTTTTCAAGCACAAAAACATTTAGCTTAAAAGGAGCGCAATCGATTTTAATATATCTGTAGGTTCAACGAAAGTGATGTTAAAGAAACTTTTTTCTGAACTCTCTATGTGAAATAGATTGGATATAAGGTTACATGGTTAAGAGATTACCTGATAAATCTTTCTCGCTTTCTTTTCTAAATGCTCTTTTATATACTTAGGAACATCCTCCGGCGAGGAAGATGTTGGAAGGTTTGACAGAAGCTTAATGAGCGGACGGACGAGCGATCCGGACCACGTTTGTGACGCTGTCAGTACCGTACCGGAGCTCTTAAATCCGAGCTGTAGGATCGTAATTCCTTGGGTTGCCTTCTTTTACTATCTAAACTAAATCACCGACCTTGAGGTGCTGCTCGGCAGGCGTCTGGCACTTGGATCTACGGTTCTGAGGAGGTACATACTCCTTAAGCCAACGTGCCCAAATCGCATTGGCGTGGGACTGCGCTCGAGCGTACCATTTACGATGATCGAATTTGTCAACGCCAACGATTGACGGAATTTCGGTTGCCTGGTTGCCAAAACAGAAAATGGTTGGTTGTGAACGCCTAGGTTGGACGGGTCGGCGCCTACGGGCGTTAACGGAGGTGCGTTTAGTGCATATTCAACCAGACAAAAAGTAGTTTTCAAGACGTCATCTTGAGGCGACGTGTTCCGAGGATGGTATAAAGTACTCTCTTGAAACTGCGGACTAACCTCTCCCCAAATGCGACCTTGGTGTGGCGCACTGGGCGGATTGAACCTCCATTTGATGCCTTTATGCGCAAGTTCTACGGCGATGATGAGCGCGTTCAAATTTTCAATGCTTTCACGGAGCTCTTTCTCCGCTCCGAAAGAGTTAGTACCATTATCTGAACAGATCATAGCATGCTTAACCCTGCGGGAGACAAACCGCTCGAATCTCATATCACAGGAACTAGTGTCTCTGGACGGCACGGCTCCAACATGGACAGCACGAGTAGTCAGACAAGTGAAGAGAAATCCCCTTCTCTTTTTGGCAGTCCCATTAACAGTGACGTAGAATGGGCCAAAGTAATCAACCCCGGTGTTGGTAAAGGGAGAAGACTGTTAGGAGCGTCAGGTCTGCCATGATTGGTTGAATGGTTGCCGCACGGAACTTTCTGCACTAGGCGCAATTTGACCTAATGGTACGCAGTGAGGAACGTAGTTTGGAGATGGCATAGCGGTCCTGTACCTTTGACCGTAAGTAATCGATGCCCTGATGATGGTTATTCAAGGAAGTGTGCCGCAGGAACAATTTAAAATATGTGTGACGCGCATCCTGAACGATATGATGCTTCGTGTCAATGTCAATTTCCACTAGCCGTCTGGTCTACCAGAGGAACGGATGAGACTATGCAGCCAGAGAAATGGTTTAAACTGAGCAATGCGGCTGCTCTTTTTGACGGGTTTGTTGTCAAGGTACTTTTCACTACTGAAGGATTCTCCTTGAACAAAGTACTGGAGATGACGCTCGGCTTTGTCAAGCTCAACGGGGTCCGTTATTCTGCCATCTATGGTAAGGTAGCTTTCGTGGGATGGTAAGAGACGGAACATGTATGCCGTAACAGGAAGTAGTTTTTGACAACTGAACTTATCAAACGATATTGGATTACTGCTTTGTTTCTTAACGGGTTTGGTTGCTAATGCGGCTAAAATGAGATGGAGTCATCACCAAGTTCCTTGGATTTAACGCCGAGCTGGATGTTATCGACGACTTCAGTATTTGGCACGAAAGGGAATTGCTTAGTTCTCAAGAAGTCAGGACCCATCACCCAGTTACTCGATTGCAAAACTTCAGCGGACATGCCGCGGGTGCCGGCATTAGCCGGATTGTTACAAGTGGTGACGTGGTTCCTTTGGTCGACCCTGGTATACTCCAGGACTTCGCTTACACGATTTGCAATGAAGGTTGGGTGTTTATTGGTTGAGTTTAACCACTGCAAAAGGGTGGTACTATCTGTACACATAAACACTTTATCCACATTAACGGTTAGTGCTGGATAGATTTCCCTTTTTAGACGTTCAGCGTGGAGAGTGGCTTGCAGTTCCAACTTGGGATTGGTCTTCACCGTCATAGATGAAACTCGGGCTCTGCCCCGGATGAAAACAAGCTCTGTTTTTATCTATCCAGAGTTGCAAGTTACCTGAGCCCTAAGAAAACCTACAGCATTGAATACGTCTTGTGAGCTATCACCAAAGATGTGAAGTTCAAGATGTTGGAACGGTCCTGAAAAGGAACTTCTTGGTATAGTGATCTGAGTCAACTGCGGCAGTTCAACACACCATGCAAGGAATCTTTCAACTGTGTCTTTGGGAAACTTGTCATCCCAACTCTGTTCATTGACACGCCAAGTATCTTTCAAGATTAACCGAGCAGCTACAGTAAACGGTGCGACAAGACCAATTGGTTCGTAGACCTTTGACACAAGACTCAAGACGAAGCGCTGTGCTAAACTTCTTGTGATGGTGCTGTTAGTACACCTGGTCACAACCATAGCATCGTTGTTGTGATCGCACTTAAGCCCAAGCACGTGCATTGATTCCTCCTCATATGAAACTTTCGGTTAGGTGGATTGAGCAGAGCTGACAATTTGGTCAGCCAGATCTGGCACAGTTCTTACAAACCTAGTGAGCTTGAACCCACCTAGATGGAAAAGATGTACCAATTCCATCGACCTAATGAGGGCCCCTCCGGGGGTTCCCACTGATTATAAGTAATAGTCCATGTAGAAGTTCTCAAGGACGACATTGGCGGTATCCGGATACTCATTAGCAATATCTTTTGCCGTGCGCTGAAGTGCGTAGTTGGCGCATGTGGGCGAATCTTTTGCCCCGCAAATGTGGCGTGTATACAGGTGTATCACAACGTTTGATGAGGGTTCCTCCCGCCACAAAAAGCGCGATGATTGATGATCACATGGTAATACTCCATCTTAGAGGAACATGGCAATACTCCAACATTGTTATACTCCAACTTGGAGGAGACGAAAATTGGATATTGTCCGAGCCGTAGAAGTACGTAGATAAGGATTTTGAGCCAGTCAGGTCCGGTGATAAACGACTTAGGAGATGCGCCATGCAATTTAGCTTCTCCATTTACTAACCTACGAACCTTGCCCGGTTTGTTTGGGTTAACAACCGGATGGTGTGGTAGGTACCACTCTCGTTCCGAGCAACTCTCCTGCTTATGAACATCTTTGACCCTTACTACGTAGCCCTTGTATAAGTCCTCTTTGATTGTATTCAAGTACTTTTCTCTTAAAGGCTGGTCTTTCGTTAGCCGCTTTTCCAAAGATTTTAATTGAACCACCGCTGAGAAGTAATTGTGGGGTATTTCGATTTCATATTCGGCCCATAGCATTCCGGCATCATGTCTTTTTCCCATATGCACTGTGGTGTTTATAAGAGTACCATGCGCATGTG
This sequence comes from Convolutriloba macropyga, assembly GCF_964194025.1. Lineage (NCBI taxonomy): Eukaryota > Metazoa > Xenacoelomorpha > Acoela > Convolutidae > Convolutriloba > Convolutriloba macropyga. The sequence goes on along the minus strand of NC_134473.1, from coordinate 40,015,506 downwards.
CTTCAGTCGCGAGTCGTGGTTCTACTTATTTAATTGCGCTATACAACTCCATGTAGTACCAATATTTCACCTGGCCTGCGAGTTCAAAATCGTGCTCCATTTTAGCTTTAAAACAAGTCGAGACTAAACTTGAAGACGCCGGTAGAGGGCCGCTTAAAACCCAACATGTGGGCAAGTGAACAGCGAAGGAAAAGCACTTCTCGTCGGCAGCGAAGTACTCGAACGGTCGGATAGCATGATACACATCCTGTCCAAGTACCATCTCGATATTTCCATAGCAATATCTAACCGGTTTTAGAACTGCTAGGTGCGAGTATAGTTCTTGAAGTGCTTTAACCTTGATCGCGTGGGCACTTACATTCAAATCTTCGTTCACGTATGGACTGACTTTAGTTGGCTCAAATGCTTGCTGGTCGCGTGGTGTTACAGTCAGTTCAGGCAACTTAGTGTCTACAACCTCCTCGGTATTTATACCCATGGCTGTTAGTTTCATTGCTGTACTGTGCAAGCCAAATCTTTTCACAAAAATACTGGACACAAGAGGTACTGCAAGCGGTGTCGCACAAAACCAAAGCTGTGGTACCGTTACGCGAAGAATTAACCAACTGCAATTCGATCACCCGAAGGGACGCCTTTCTTATTACTGACAGATGACATTCAAGTGATCTTACTTGATGATTGCCCACTAGGTTTACTTTCACTTGCGCCAGCATTATTTTTTCCGTTTTTGTTTGTTGAAGTGGATTTAGATGAATAAACCATCTCAGCTCCATGGAGTAGTCTGTTATGGGAGCTGTTGCAACCATTTTTTCTACACTTTCTGGGGTTTGGGCACTGCCAGAAAATGTGTTTTTCCCTTAACCACGAATAGCGCAGTTTGCTTCTGCCACTACTTTGGCTCGCTGATTGGGAGACTTTTCTTTAAATACCCAACACTCCCGGAGGCGGTGGTATCCTTAACATACAATGCAGTGAAGGGTGACGTTGTTGCAGTTGCAGCTAGTTTTTATGTGCTTTTTGTGCTGTGTGTTGGGATGTCCTTGAGACAACTTTGGTGACTGAGACAACTTGAGATCATGGTGACTGAATTGGCGTTGTCTTCAGTTCTTGCCTTTGTTCATGTTTGTTTCATAGTCATATGCCTCAGCCTTTTGCTTCAACCAATCGTTGAAGTCGAGGAGTGTTGGCTTTACCCAATGTTTCTGGACCGTAAAGAGTGACTATGACTCTTTCGTATTGGGTGGCAATTTTGCACTGTCGTTTTAAGTAGCGAGGCTCTCTTCAGGTCAGCGTCGTTTGAAAGAAAAACCTAATAGGGACTTAATAAGGACTTAAAGACCCCAATAGGACTTGAGATTTTCGCAGAATAGTTTATGATGTTAACATTATTGTGCATCTTTAGTGGTGGAAAGGAGTTGAATTTGTCGAAGTGTGCACTGACAACTGCCTGTCGCTGACCAAAGTTGCGTTCAAGTGTCCTAATTGCATCTTTATACACCATTCCACAGTATTCAAACTCATTGATAGCGGTCTTTGCTTTTCAAGGTAGTAGAGTTTTTCAGTAAGTCAGCTTGAAATCATCAGTCAGTGACTTTGAATCTATGATGCTTTTAATTTGCTCAAACCACCATTCATGCCACTACAGAGGATCACCATTGTACTATGACAGCTTCCACTCGGGCAGTGGATTGTTCTTGTTACCAGTAATTGAGTCCGCCGAGTCAAATCCCCGGAGTCCAAAGGAGCCGAAGGTATATGATGCGGTCATCCACCCCAACACAACGGGTTCGGAACGGAAGTTCCATGCAATTGAGAGACGATGAGAGTGACAAACGTTGGTGCAGTAAAAGTGCAAGTATTAAATCTATTAAGTTGCGTGAAGTCTGGTGTTGCGTGAGTTTGTTACCTTACTGCTGCCTGTACTTGAGTGCAGGAGCGGAGCGATGTAGGCACTTGAGGGTTGTTGAACGGGACCAGTGGTACTTTGCTGAAGTTTACGGATGTACCAAAAAGTGGGATCGAATTAGCTGGGACGGATGCCTGGAAGCGCTATACGTTTGTATTCGGCAGAGGGAGAGCTGCATGCGTTTAGGGGACAGAACTTAAGAGCATGTACCTGTGCTGTTGGGCCCGTGGATAATTTACATGTGGTACAAAGACATTTGCTGGAGGGGAGATGTTCTGTGCGGGCGGAGGCGGAGAGGGCGGTAACTTATTGGCATTGTTTGCCAAGGGGTTATTGACATTTAATGGGACAGCTGCTGATGGTGGTGTGAGAGCAAAACAAAAGGCGGGTTGACTTAACTGGAGTTGCGGGGCTATGGGCTTAAGGACCGGGGTTGGAATATTGAGTGAATTTATGTGTGCTCGTGGTTGATTAAGAATTAGTAGATCCTTAAGTGGATCACGGGCTGGAAAGAAAGCAACGATCGAGGAGGCGGGGAAGTACTATACTAGCAGGCCACAACTACAAACAACCAAACAAACTAGCACTAACTCCACAACAAACTTAGGTCACACTCTAGGAAGGAGAAAAGAAGCTACTGCGAAAAAAATGAGCACAAAACCTTTTAACTACTACTAAAAACTACTAGCCGTAACTCCAGAGTGAACTTAAATCAAACCCTATCATTACCCAAGCCGAGCTTCAGAATAAACTTACGTCACAACCCAGAAGGCAATAGGGCCAGACCAACTAACAATCATACAGCAGCAATTTAATACACTACAACAGGGGAGCCTGTAAATTAGCTAAGTTGAGAAAGTGAAAAGACAATCTACCTTAACTCGTGAATCAACTAAGTCAAACCCTAAAAAGCTGCAAGACGAAAACAATGAACCAACATAATAGCATCAACAACACTGCAGAAATAACAAAACGTACTTCATCCATCTTGGCTACATTCTACTTCGTACTGTAGACATACGGGGAAAAGAATGAAGGTACGGCAAAAGCGAAAAACGTAAAGGTTGAAGCTTTTAATGATAATCTTGAATATTGGGACGAATAAGAATGCCTGCCTCTGTTGCTAAATCAATCGAAGCGCATGGAGATTATCTGATGAAGGAACAGAATAACCACCTACACAATGCAGATGGAGAAAACTTTGCTTCCCTGAAGAGGTGCATGCAGGACATAACACACCAGACCTTGCCACAAGAATGCCTGTCTTTGCTAAGGCAACCGAAGAGAATGGGAGCACAAATGCAGAGGTGCGAATGACAGTGAAGTGGAAGAGGATGGAGGTTATCTGAGGAAGGAACACAATGGCCACCTACACAATGGAGATGGAGAAAACTTCGCTTCCCTGAAAAAGTGCATGCAGGACATAATGGATTCGAGAATACTCGCTTGAATGAGTCCTCTCAAGTCGCGCACGTTGCATCCAATGGATTAATGTCTATATAGTGTTAAGCTTATAGAGGGACACGATGAGCCGTTTGACTCAACTATGGAGAGGCGCCATGCTTACAAATTTAGCATTGGCGACAAATTGAGCATCGACGGTATTGAGTTGTGTGTAATGACAAAAAACATGGCGAGAGGAAGTTTCTTTTAGAGCGCTACCGAAGGGAAACAACCACAAACTAACCAGTAACTCATGAGTAAACTAAGTCACACCGCCAATGAGTGGTTGGACTCCAACACGCAAAACTAGGATACATTATGGTTACCAAAGGTTTCAGTAAGTTATGCCTCCTCGAACGCATGGCGGTTACGAAGCCTTTTCCGACGACGCTTAGAGTTTTTCGGTCGCGAGCCTGAGGTTAAAGACCGGAGTTTGTGCTTATGCGCAAACACTGTGGTGATTGCTTGCAGCTCAAGCGCAGGCTTTTGATGTAATGCTCTGTACTCTTTAACGCTTAGACACAGTGTCTTTCATCATTCCGATGGTAGCTAGAGTAGTACGCTTGAGCTGATCGTAAATGTCAGCAGTTCCCTCTTTGGGGTAATACACTATTGCTTTTATACGCTCCTGATGCTTCTCAAGCACTGCAATTAGCTGCGGAGGTGTTAAAGGCTTATTGTTGTTGCTGCGATGACGTGAAAGCGAATTGTTCCCTACTTCATGCCATATAACTAGTCGCTTTTTATCATAAACTGGAACTGCGCTGTTTTTTGGACTTTTACAGTGTTAGGATTGAAGTTTCATCTCAAATGTCGTTTATGGTGTTTTGGGAGGACGGACTACTTATCGCTATTGCGGCGGGCAAACTGCCCTCCGATATCGTATCATTTGATTGAACGCAATCTCAATTTATTTTTGGCAATTAGAAGTGGAAGAAACTGCATCTAGTTTGACAATATTTTACGATTGTGTGGAATCAAAGATATTTATGCAGCGATACTGTTCAACATATATCTTCGTACTGCTATAAGAGAAACCTAACAGGGAGATCAGTTTTTCATTGAATTGTGACAGTGGTAATTGATTTCAATAATTATAACGTCTTCAATTTACTTGAGTCACCCAGCAGCTCAAAGTCTCTTATAAAGACATTTTTCAAGAACTGCATGACTCTAAGTGTGATTTTAATCAACCTTGCACTTGGTCAGTAAAATGTCACTGTTCTTTTTTCAGATCTTAGCTCACTATTTGTTTTGTTAAAGGTTTTTTTAAATTTGTTAATTTATTAGTTAGTTTCTGTACAGGCCTCTCTTCGTACTGTTAAAATTTCATTATTGGTAAATTCAAGTCTTTCACTAATACTATAACTACTACTACTCTACCCAGTAATGCGTAAACGTTATGTTTGTTGCAACTATGTCTTAATTGAGGCGCAGTTTTTATGGCGTGATGAAGTGAACCTGCAGCGAGGATGAATACCATTAATCTTTTTTCAGTACATCATTGACTGAAACTCGCTCAAAGTCCAAAAGTTTTTTTATCATACATTCATGTTTGAGATTTTTGTTTTTTGTGATGTCAAGCTGATGTAGGTAGATAAATTTATGCAGTTAATCCAACACTGAGCGCAAATCGTAAAAATAAATCTTTTCTGATTTTTTTCTCAAAATTTGAAAAACTTGACCAACTTGACCCCCTTTTTTCTTCAAATCTATGACTTTATGCAATCGTTACATCCGCTGTTAATAATTTTTTTAAATTGTTAGGGACAAAAAATGGTCAATTTGTTTCAATTTTTTTTGCTACGCTTCGTCATGAACAGCAAAAGGACCGCACTTTGAATAATTCTAGATCTTGACCACAAATTTTCAAAATCGATGTTCTTCAAAAAAATTGTATTGAGTTAAGTATCGTTGACCAGGTGGAAACCTAACAAAATGAAAAATACCTGACAAATTAAATATAAGAACGAGAAAATTTCAGGTGATGGTTGTCTAGATTTGCCGGACCTAATCAATTTAGAACATCAAATAACTTTCAATTCGATTGAGTCTTACAAATTTTTTGGCGATTTGTTGTTGCCTTGAATTTCGGTTTAACTGTTTCTGAGACCAGTTGCTTCTGTGGGAACCTTGAGGCTCAATTGAGTTGATTCTGTAACCAGTTCTGTCCGATTGAGAACATCGATTTTCTATTGAGTCGTTTAATGGAACCTGTTTTTTTTTCCGATTGAGAACATCGATTGTAAATTGAGTCGCTCCGGGATCCAGTGTTTCAGATTGGGGATATCGATTAGGTGTATTGGCCGCTCCTAAACTCTAAAACTTTCTGTGCCGATGAAGCTGAGTGATAATCGCAGGTGGGTAGAAGTAAAGAATGCAACATTAGCTCCAAAATCCCGTTATTTCGAAGGTCGGAATAAACAAGTTATCTCTTATCAATTAAAGAGAACAAGAGAAAGTGCAGATATTGCACGGAAAAAATGCAGTGGCTAATGGTGACTTATTTCTGTATTGTAAATTAATGCCTCACTATGATTTAACGCTTTGTCTTTTCTCTTTAACGGCACCAGAAATACAAAGGTGGCACCAGAAATATAGGTGAAAGCAAACACACTATCGTAATCTTTATTCGCATATCATAACGTTAAGGCAACTGTAAGCAACGTAACACAAAGAGCGCAATGTAACAAAAAGCGGCAAATCTAGCTACATTTTTTTAGAGTTCCTAGCCTAAGATCGATCACCGAGAAGTTTTTGAAACACAAAAACATTAAGCCTAATAGGAGCGCAATCGATTTAGTATATCAGTAAGTTAAACTAACTTTTTCTGCACTCTCTACGTAAAATGGAACGGATATAAGGCTTACATGGTTAAGAAATTAGGTAAAACTTTCTCGGTTTCATTTCTCGCGGCTCTTTTATTTACTCAATAACTTGCCCCCTTGCCCCCCCCATCTAGCACCCCCTTCGTTTTTAAAACATTGTTTGTAGCTTCATTGGGCTATTAATTTCTTTGTTATTTCTTTAGTTTGATCTTTCTTAATATAGGTAATGTAAGCTTCGGTTAGTTATTATTTTGCACGACTCTTCGAGTCGTTTCCGGTATTCTACCGGCTATGTTTTTTAGCTGTCGCAAGTTTGTTCATGACTTGAACTTTTGAATTTTGTTTTCGCACATTGGTCTTTAAGTAGCTTAAGGACTAATGTATAAAAATTACGAACTGCTGGTAGTACTCATGGTGAAAAGGTCATTATGAGAAGTTTTATTCCCATAAGAGTCTTTTCTCCCTATTCAAACTACAGGCAGCACCCACCTACCCCCAACCAACCCCCACCCACCTAATCATTCGAGAAAAATTCGCCCGACGTTAGTCCGTTATGCTTCACTTTATCGTTGACCGCAATTTGGAAAGCTATGCGGAAGCGGAAATGTTAGAGCATAACATTCTCCAGGTGCTCAAGTTTTGCCATTTTTTCCAATCGCTGTTCGGGAGCTTTTATAAGTTAGTCTGTTTTGGGTTCTATTTTGTCTTCGATAGATTTTTTGTGAGCTCTGAGAAGATTTTGATACCGTAAAAATCTATGGAATCAAGTTTAATTTCGTTAATTTTATCAGATTATTCTAATAGAGAAACTATCTAAATTTATATAAAGGTAGACATCAATAAGCCCAACTTAGCACGATTTATAGAAGCAGTAATCTAAACAGAGAAATAGGAAAGAAATCTTAAAAATACATGATGTAACAATTCAGATATAGCAAAAAACTAAAGGTATATCTGTCTTTTTTTAGTGAGCCTTAGCAGTCATTTTAGGCATGTTGGGCTTTATCCAAAATCCTCGGGGTACGTTTTGACCGAACAGTTCTCGGTGTTGTCTTTCTATTTGTGTTCGGGCAAGCGCTTGCATGGCATGTTTATCGGGCAAATCATAAATTATTCTGGAAAATTCTTGAGGGTGTTTGCAATGCTGTGAGTTCCTTTCGGCTTGTGTGGAGATATTAGGATTGGACTCGGTATTAAAACGTGGATGTATAAGACCCGATGGCTTGCGTGCTGTGTAAATAATTTGTTCAGTTGACAGGGAAGCTATGGACGGCGAACGTCGACAAATACTATATTGGACCATGCCGGGATTCTGAACTGCCGAGGACACCGGTTCGAGACTGGGCAGGGGATAAAAATTTTCGTCATTTTTAGCTCTGCTGCAGTATTCGTTAAGCAATGCCCACGCAGCTGCGGTTTTGGGATCCATGTTTTGAGGAGTTATTGCCTGGTCAGAATTATCACGACTGCTGCTTGTACGTAAGCTACTGTTGGAAAAGGTACTGTTTCTTGGGTGGTGCGATGATTGCGAACAGTTGGGGTTGTGAGATCGGGACGCACGGAGGGTTTGGTCGTTTTGTTGGGACTTTGCTTGCGACTCGTAGGAGACCGAGCGGCCCATTGTAGCTTGCGGTTCATGCTCTGAGGAATGTCGGGTTGTGGTGGAGGTGGTAGCCTGTGATGCACTGTAGCACCGTCTCAGATCGTCTTCGTCAAACTAAAGCAAAAATAATCACAATCATTAAATTCTGAAGTTTCGAATAGCGTAAATTCGGAAATTTTATTTCCAATTTATATGAGAATGTACTTTATAACGCCCCATGATCTCATTGGTACAATAATATGCATCTCAAGGGACAATAATATGCATGGAGGGAGCCTTAATAAACGCAAACAAAGTATTTGAGACGAGACATGATTACTCATATCTACTAATACGTCCCTACATCCTTCTGTTCAATTGATTCTCTCTGTCGTCTTTTGAATTACTTGATGGATTTCATTTTTAATTCGTTTAATCAATTAACTTTTAGTCAAATAATGATCTGAAAGTGAATGATCTGAAAGTGCCAAATAGAAGCGTATTTAAAGCACGCTCTAAATTTCATCGGAAGTAAGAACTGATGAAATTCTTACCACTAGAAGGTCTGCAACTTCTCCATCAGGTTGTGGTGGGAAAACCACCGAGTGACTGGAAGCAAAACAAGACAGGGCATCTTCGGCTGCACCCCACGATGGTGCTCCTGAAGTACCACATGAGGTTCCGCCGTCGCTATTTCGCTCGCTTCTACTCCGAGTAGTCTCAAAAGTGTCGTGTCTTACCCTACTCGTGGGCCAGAAATGGACAGATATTTTATTGGACTTACTATGTTCATCCGAGAAACTTCGAGCCTTGTTCGAATTTGTGGCGAAGCATTGTTTTCTATCTCGGTTTTTTGGCGTTTCGCCGATTGCAACAAGTGGATCGTTTAGTCTGTAAAATGGAGTAAATGTAAAGAACTTTTTGTCTTGAATGCTCCGAAAACAGCTCATCCATCGGTTTCGTTCTGAGATGTTCTCTGCCTCGAAGATGTCGACCGCGAGGGCCGTCTGAATCTCAAACAAGGTATCGCCAATTGCGTTTATTCCACTGATTGTGCTCAAATCGATACTGTGAGTGATTTTACCCTTTTTGTAGCATCGGAAGATGATATGCCCGTTAGGAAGACGGAACAAATACGCCCATCGTTGTCGCAATTTGCACGTATGACCTCTGTGTCTCAAACGATGCCACAGGTGTAAATTGAGTTTGCTTTTATCAGGAATGTAATTTAACGCGCCATCGCGAATAATTTCGCGGCCTTTTGTTTTCTGAGAGTTCATTTTGAGCGACTAGGAATGTCAGCTTTACTCTCGATTATGTTCAAAAGTTGTTTGTTTTTGTGAAATCTTGCGAACTGTTTAGTATGGTCGGTTGGTCGATCTTTGATTTTGTTGTGATATTCTGATTGTTGTTATTGAGATTCACTCTATAGCAAGTAAGTTGGTGTTTTCCAAAGTTGCGGGGTTTTGTTTGCTGCTCTAAAGAGTGCTTTGAATTTGAGCTATGGTGAGAGCGAGGGTTAAATAAGTTGTTTTATTTTGACAAGAACGAGGGTACCTAGAACAGAAATGCGTGGGATCGGATTATGAAATGATACTTATTATATTTCGATAAAAGGTAAATCTTGATTGCTTTGGTGTGTATTAATTATTTGTTTGCCAACATTGCAGCCTTTGTGTATCACCTATTATTATCAGCTGAATTATACACACTTTCTCTCTTCGATCAGGGGGTGCTCGTATTGTTGTCTTTGTTCACTTTCTTGCTCAGGTTGGCCATTGTTTTATTTATTTAGATCGTTGTTTATTTGTTCCCGACTTCCTCGAGTTATTGTGTTGTTAAGTTATGATTGTATGGGGGCAGTTTAAAAGTTGTTATAAGTTTCTCTAGTTATGAAAGCATCGCGTAAGAAAAGGTGCTGAGTTAATTTCAGCAATTTTAATCAGCTGAGTATCGTCTAAAATGAAGTCAAGTGACTATTAACATTTATACATAGCAGGAAGATTTGACTTGATTGCTCATGTGACTTGGTCATAGCAGTAATGCTTGTTTATGTTGATATTTATAATTGTTGCTAAAAATGTTTACGAAATGTCTTCGTGCTATTGTGACTTAATTGTATTGCTTTTGATGAATAAGAAAGGTAATTATCTGCGGGTGAACGTGAATGAACGTGGTCACCGAGAACAATGAGTTTAATTGGGGCATTATTTCCTTTTTAAGATAATTCAATGGCTGAAAAGTCAGCTGTGCGAAAAAACCATCCTGCGAGGAACTATAAATTAATTGTTGAACTCGGCAGCAGTGGGTTGTAATGACCCCCAAAATCAGTTGTATCTTTTTGGGAAACTTAAACGGCAATTTAAAATTGGTTAAAAGGTGGCAGAATTAGGGATTACTATTTTGTTTTGATCTCCGCTTTGGCACGGGTAACCGAGCAAGCCCGAAAAGACTAGTTACTCGATTTTTGATAATGGGCGTTAGTTGTGAATTGCTCTCAAACAAAGTTTGTAGCAATTATACTAGTCCTGTCGGTCTTTTTCTTTAGTGCGATTTTTCGTCTGACCCATTTGACTTTACGTCCTCAAAAACGGCATAATGCCCCCGGTTTTTTGAGAGCAATTCGCCCGACGTTAATCGGTTAAGTTTAATTTTTGAAAGCTGTGCTTACAAGAATATTAATTGAGGTAAAAGTGGATTGAATGGGTGCTAATATTATGCTAAATAATCATTCTGGTGGTTTCAACATTAGGATAAAATTTTGGTTATTTTGTCAGATTTGTTTTTTTTGTCTTGATCACATAATTTTTCTTGGCCAATTCAGCAGTAAATAGACAGTTTGCAAAGTTACTGCTATCATGTAGTTTTTTGTCGCATTTTTTGTATTTTTTTATTAATGACCTCCGTAATATACTGAAACGGCTATTGTTTAAGGTATATACTTTTTCCCCACTCAAAGAAGAGTATTGAATGGATGTGTTAATGATTTTTATTGAAGTAAACCCTAAACAGGAAATTCCCCGCGTTCTAAAATTTGCAGCAGTTTTGACTGGTGAAGGAAATTAAAGGGCGGAGTGAAAACCTTATAAGCAACAAAAAAGAGTTGCGATAATTTTGATTGTTTTTAAACTAAGATTGAGTACATTATGATTCTCTACATTTATTTGTCAGTTTTTTTATAACTAAATGCTAATTGGTAATCCTTTTCTCCTTATAATTGTTCAAATCTCAGTGGAGGTTCGGGGTGGCTAATTTCCGGCCATCTGCCGGTTATATATTAAACGAAAGTTGAAATGACTCAATTGATTTAACTCTATAAAAATAGGCTGACAGTTCATTGTTTTAGCTCGTTCCTTATATAATACGGGAGATAACTTATTCTATTGGATTTTTTGCTCTATGAGTTTTGACCACTCTATATATTCAGCAGAGAAAATTTATCCTAACGTATACAGTAGTATCATTTTAAAGTCTCATAAATCTTAATTGGTTGTTTTTCGTTGAAATATGGGTTTTCAACGTAAAAACAGTGTTTTAAACGACGTTTTGGAAACAGTGTTTTAAACGATGTTTTGACTGTCGCTAATTTTTGTTTTCGGTTATGAACTTTATAACTAAAAAACTGTTTATGAAGAGTATGCTTTTTCTCTCAAGTTTCCATTGCAATGCATTTTTAATGTTATATTATCTGAAGCTTTTCTTTAAGCATGTTACATTGCCTTCTTGTACTTTCTTTACGAAAGTGCAGAAAGCTGTTTCGTGCCATTAGTAGCAGAAAACTTATATCCCGGCAATCAAGCTGATCGACCCTTCGTCTTTGCTGTGCTGTAATGATTTTTGCTATATATAATGCTATGAGGATTATTCGTATTTTATTCTATCTTCTCATTGAGAAGAAAGAATTTCTGTTTTATATTTCTGCGTTGTGAGTTTCAATTATTTTCATTGTCACGCAGTTTCCCATTTCTTAGGTTTTACAGTTTTCATGGAAGTGCATTAATTTTCTCTTCTTAGTTTTTTAATAGCCCCGAAGTGATAGCGGCTATTATTGCGAAAATCGTGTGTTTTACAATTCTAAGAATTTAAATTGAATTGGGGCGCTGTCTTTTTAAGATCTGTTCACACATTTTCATGTTTTTTTAAGTCAAATTGGAGTAGTGATTTTGTTCACGGCGAAAGTGGAGCGAAAAAGCGAGTGGTTTTGCGGCGTGAATTTTTTTCGCTCTAATTTTAAAGTAGAGTGAGAAAACGGTGTTTGAACAAAAATTCGGTTTCTCGGTAGTGATTTTTTGTTCACATGCGGCAATTTCACTCTGATTTTTACTGTTTTTTTTCGATTTTTTGGATCGCATTTTTTAAATGATTTTCCCAATCAATTCATAGTCCGTTCTAGGTCTTGTTTTCTGCTTAGTCAATGAGAATTCTTTGAATTGTACGTCAGGACTGTTCCTGCTACGTTTTTTCAATTCGTCTTCTTCATCGATGATTCTTGCGAGCATTGACCTTTTCAATCTCATAGTGACTTCTACTGCTTTGCAGTTAAAATTTCGTGTTTGTGACGTCATTTCTTCTGCTTAGGTCAATTGCGTGACTTACCTCCCTGAAAAAATGACTTCTGAGATCACTTGATGAACTTCAAATTTTATGATAATTTACTAGTTAAAGATCAATAGTGTGCATCTAATTAGTGCCAAACGTATATGCCCTAATTCTTGAGTATTAGAGTCATGAGTTTTTGATTTCGAATAAGATCTTTGATCGTCCAATGACAGTCCAAATCTAACCCAAAAAATTTAGAGGTCTATTAAAAGACTGGTGGTTAATCTGTCTGTCCTTTTTCGTTAGTTGGTTCAATTCCATGGAAAGCCACAGCCGTCTATCGAGGCTATTTTCTGGCAATCCGTCGGCTATGTTCTAAATTGTTCTGATAAGCAATTAACTGTTGTGATAAACGCCTTTTAGTTTTGACGTGTTGTTTATATTGTGACAGAGAGTGGTCATTCATTGATTAGCCGAGGTATTGAAGGTTTCTTATTCCTCTTATTCTTCTCGTTCAGGAATATATATATATATATATATATATATATATATATATATATTTCTTATTCCGGAATATATATACAATACAGTTTCCAACTTATAGGCACCTGCAAAAGTTTGTTTTTAGACAAGAGCAGATTTGAAAGATGCTTTGTGTAATCACTCGGAATGGTTTTTCTCTTCATTTAATTGTTTGACTGATCTCTTATTGGTATCGGTAGTTTCGTTTTGCACTCAGTTAAGCGTTATGTTTCATGTGCATTAGTGGTTGCATTCACTTGAGGGCCTAGGATCCTGGTTTAATCTCCCAGACAATGACGGTTTTACTTCCGATGCATCGACCTCGTTGACACCATTGAAAGTGAAAATGTTTTTTTTTGTGCTCACTGCAAGAAAAAGGTTGCTCACGGAGCATGACTTGGACTGCCTAGATCAACATAAAGTGAAATGATCTGGTCTTGTTCTAAGTGCTTGCCCTCATTTGCTTCTGAGGTGTTGGATCTATATCAAATATGAGCTTTTAAATCCAAACTGATTCAAGCGGGAATTCCTGAATTGCTGCGGTTCGTCTTAATACTATAAGTAAGCGACCCCAGAGAGCTGGAGAGTCATATTAGGTGCTATCGCAAGCTAAAAAAAATACTACAGGTGATAAAGCTCCAGGAAGCACAAAGTGGAAGATAGGGAGGGACATTAATTGGAAGGCGACCACCAGCAATACAAAAATTTCAAAAGTGGAACGAATCGAAGTACGGAAACACCGCTTGCTGCAGTTTAAAAAGCTGGTGAAATTCCGGTATATATGTAATTGTAGCATAAGCGCCTCCTTCATACAGGATATTGGGAACTGTTGAAGGACTTAAAATGCTGATTTTGCATGTTCTAGGATATGCATGCCCTTTATGGAATCCTGCTGCGAAGACGCACATCGAGAAATTGCAAAGGGTCCAAAACAGTGCCCTACGAGTCGCCACTGGCTGCGTGAATATGACAGCAATCCAACACATGCACGATGAATGTCAGCTCCTGCCAGTCCGCAGACATAATCGCATGCGATGCGTACAGCAACTCATGAACCACATCCCCAGCCATCCAGGAAACCAACTTCTAAAGCAAGTCCCACCCCCACGCAACATGAAGCAAACTTTAAAGAGCCGTTACGAACGATACATAGAGGCCCTTCGCGAACCAGACTCAGATGACGAAATATCATCAAAAACCCGCTATCAGAAGATGCTGAAACAAATCCATACAAATGATGTCAAGGACTACCTTGACGAACGCGAACCAAACAAAGTGCTAGATGAAAAACCACCTGAGATAAGTACCAAAGAGACCCTGCTCCCTAGACGAAACGGTTACTCCCTAGACAAAACGGTAACTGCGAAGTGGTTACTCACCCTATCTCAACTTGTACGCAGAATGAATTGGCACAGTCGACTACGACTGCTGCCCGAATTGTAATATCGAACCCCATACAACACATCTCGTTAACTGTAAGAAAAAAAAGACAACTCTGAGACCACTATCCCTCTGTGAAGCCCCAATAGAAGCTGCGAACTTCCTCGAAATAACCGACTCCAAAGAGGACACTCTCTCAACGAAGGCAACAACAACAACAAATGTTGATTTTCTACTTCGCCAGGATCTCTAACAGAAGAAGGGGTTGATCTCTTGGGACAGCCACCTCTGAGTTTGTTTCACCAATACGTTTTAAATTTTGTCAATGAAACTGTTGAAGAGCCTTAATTCTGGCCTGCGCGTGTTCTTTTCTATAGGTTTATCCTCTTGCCGTAAAAATATGTAGCTATCTGTTGTTTTCGAATGATTATTCTTCTAAGTTTTGCGTTCCGTACGCTCGATCTAGCGGGAAGTCAACAAATATTTTGGCTATAATTGAATCTTAATATTTTAAATTAGGCGATTCGACTGAAACGTTGATCACAACAATCAATGTGATTTTTTTGTGTCAAAATTAGATGACTTCTTTGTTTTATTTTTCGTTAGAAATAGTTAATATCATAAAATTTCATTAAGTATGGCAAGGTTCTCACGTATATTGCATTTTAATGAAAAAAAATTGTCGTGTTACTTTTTCTAGCCCACCAGGAAAAACCATGCCTGCGCTTGTTGATATGACAATTCTTAATTTATGAGAACCTATTCCGCTTTGACATAATTGCGACTATTGGTGATATGAGTTATCAATGTTGTCCTCCAAACATGCAATTCGCAATTGGCGCTATTTTCAGCAGGAGTTCGAACAAATGCTTCCAGCTTTTTAGTCTACGCATAATTGTTGTAGCAGATTAGGCTATGCAATTACGACTAAGGAATTTGAATTAGACCACCTTGATGTCATGAGACTTACTGGATCTGATCATG
The DNA here is from genome assembly GCF_964194025.1 of Convolutriloba macropyga. NCBI lineage: Eukaryota > Metazoa > Xenacoelomorpha > Acoela > Convolutidae > Convolutriloba > Convolutriloba macropyga. Next base: position 40,000,322 of record NC_134473.1, on the reverse strand, counting down.
AAGTTATCGATTTCTTAATGCCCAAATTTACCAATAGAAATCCAATCTCGGAACCGGAGGGGCCTCGATTTTTAGTATTTTGTTTTCATTTATTCAAAGGAACTGGCACTCCTGAAGATGCAAAATCGGCCTTTAAAGAATATTCTTCAAAATGATTTCAACTACGCAAATTAGAAGCATCTAGCTTGATCACAACTGTCTGTTCTTTGACAATAATACAAAAGTTTCGAAAAGTTTGAATAGAAAACAGGAGAAAAGTTGTGTCTTTGCGAAACATAGATTCAAGTTCACTAACTTCCTGTTTCAATAATTTCGAGAAAATCGAGCTTAGTACATTAAATATATGGGGTCCACGAATCCAAATCGAAGCTATTCAATTTGGTAGAATGTTTTTGAAGGAACGGATGGGAATCTCCCAAAAAGGTAGGCCTTAACGATAGCCTCGTGTAGTTGTTCAATATTTTTGTTGAAAACAATGACTCCTTTCCTAAAGCTGTATCCCGCGCTAATAGTGTAAAGTTTATCAATCATGTGTCTAAACAATGGCGTCTTTCATTGCGCTATCATACAATTTTGCTGCAGAATTGATATCCAAAGCATCAATGAGCAGTTCTCTTAAATATATTACTCCTTGCAAATTTTACGAAGAATCGGTGATGCATAACATTTCCTTCTTTACAAAAATAATTTGGCTCCAGCATCTGATTTTTTCCCAGAAGTCCTAAAAGAAGGCATTATCATTTGCTTGCCGAAAAAAAATCAAATCATTATCCAGATGTCTTTTTGATTTACCCGTCTGCAACCAATCAAATTTTTATTTCCTATTAATTGAAAAAGCTGTTTATTGAGAACCTACATTATCTAAAAATAATTGTTCCGACCCCTCATGAGGGGGGAGGAACTATATACTCAAATGGGTTTTTTTTGTTCAGAAAATTTTGACCGATCGATATATTCATCGTACAGAGTTGTGAGTGGTATCATTAAAAAGCCCCTCCAGCGTAGAATATGGAATTAGAAAGATTTTTTTAACTTCGTATTTTACATGGAGTTATCGGGGTTTGAAGATTTCTTAATGCCCGAATTTACCAATAGAAATCCAATCTCGGAACCGGAGGGACCTCGATTTTTAGTATTTTGTTTTCATTTATTCAGTTAACAATAGTAATGTTGATTTTATTTTTAGAGCAAAAAGTGTTGTTGACTATTTTGATTTAATTTTTCTACCTAAATTTTGGCTAAGTATATCAAAATTCAGCCTTTTTTTCATCAAAAATTGCCAAAAATAAACCTCTTTAGTCCACTTTGATTAAATTTGCCGGAAGTACACATACCCCAAAAACAACAAACACAATCTTTGGTAACTTCAAATGGCGCTAGTTTTACTTCCATATCAATTGAGAGTAGTCTAGAATTACAATTTTCCCGTTTTTTGCTAAGTTTACTCTATGATTATCAAAAACGCAGCATCTATTTTTGATCTTCCAACAAACAAATTATTTACATCTTAAGCATTCGAAACAATTTGAGAGTTCGAAATGGGCGAGCAGCTATAGCGGGGCTGGTTAGGGTCCAATTTTGGACTATTACAATCGAAAAGAAATCAGATTGTAATCAGTCGGTCTTTTTAAAAAAAATCGAGCTTTTTTATGTTAATTAAAGAAAAGAACAATTCACATCAAAGCTCACTGTTGATAGGTCCAAATGGCGTCCTAAAAAGTCCAAATTAATGCATCTATTTTCTTTAATAGATAGATTGTGGTGGTTTGGACTCTTAAAAATGTTTGCTTTTTAAATAAACAATGGCTTATTGAACTTTGCCACTATTTTTCTCTTAGTTTGGTCAACTTGTAGCTTAATGTCAGCAAAGAAAGAATGCTTCTTCTTCCTCTTCTTTCCACTGACTTGAATATTGATCTTTTTTGTTGATGTACGCGTTAAGTTATGGTTTTCTGGCTTTGATACTATTAGATTTCAATTTTTTTTGTTTTAGGTATTGGCACATTTCTCACGTTTTTTTTTCTCGTTTTGTCACATTTTCACAATTTTGACAGTTCTTATATTACATTATTGGCGTTCAAAATAAGGCAAATTTGAACATATAAAAGTCTTGAAAGGCATAGGTTACGGTTATAACGGCTTCAAAACCACTTTCTCGAAGAATTTTATTGAGTTTTTTACGATTGTCGTTAACTGTCGTTTTTACTGTTTCTCTTTAGCCGTATGAAATTACCTCGATAATGACAGGCCTGATTTGCATTTCATGAGGGAATAAATGAGTCTTTATTATGGTTTGAGTAGATAGCTGATAGATTTTATGACTTTGAAATCAATTGTTTTGACAAATAAAACTCTTTTTAACGTTGTCTATCTTCGCATTTTTGTTCCCTTAGTCTATTTGTTACCTAGGCTTGTTAATTACAGGTCAGATATCCCACTCTTGTTGTCGAGGGAAGGTGCAAGTGTACAAGTTCGATTGTTTTTTCTGAAGCGTTCATTATGAATTTACTAGCTTCGACACAGGTTTTTCGCACAAAAAGTAAACTAATTTCTTATTTTTGTCTATTTAACATTTTTTTGGAGATTTATGATATATTCTGGGTAATAACAGGTCTCAAACGCTTTCTTTGGACAAATAGATGAACCGATTTAATTATTTTTTTTTGTAGCTAATGGCTTTCATGTCTTTGAAAATAATTGTTTTCAAAAAAAAAAACAATAGTGGTAAATAATTTTGCCATTTTTCTCTTTTTGGTCTTTTTTACCTGTTTTCATCAAAAAGAATCACATTTTTGGCTATCGAGGAAGGCTCAATTGAACATATCTTTAGGGGCCAAATATGGTTTTACGGCTTCGTCTGCGTTTTCTCGCAAGTTTTAATTGAATTTTTTTTTGTTGTCTCTATTTGTTGTTCTTTTTATAACTGCATAAACAATTGAATACTGAAAGGTCTTAATGCCTTCCTACAGAGGTGTTTGTGATGATAAACGTGTTGGATGTTTTCAATTGCTGTCTTCTGGTTTTCATTATTTAGAAATTAATTGTTTTTGAAAATATAAGGCAATTTTTTAACTTTGCTTTTTTTTTTGTTCTTTTTTGCCTAATTGTTATCGAGCCTTTTATAGAGTGGTCCCATATCTTTTCTAGTGAAGTACAAGTTATTTGGGTTAGTTTCAGTTTTATCTGACGCTATTTTGAGCTGTTATTAAGTTTTTTTTAAAAAATGGACATAAAGTGTTGGATATAATTAATGTTTGTTGTTATTGTTGTTCTTCTTGACTTGCTTTCTCATTAATGACGGATCTCATCAATCTAATGTGCCATTTTTTTTTACTCCACTGAGTTATTTGCGTTTGAGGCGATCTTTGTTCATACACATTTTTTGTTTGAAAAGTACTTGAATTTTTGGGGTTTTCTATCTGTTCCTCATTTGGTACATTCTTGCCAAATATGTGGATGAGCGTGGTCGGAACTTCATGTGCAAATGCACAATATTGAGCCTCCTTGTTTAATTTTTGAATGAATAGTAGAGCGGTTATGGCATCCTTTCCAACAGAAACAGCTATACTCAGGGTCTCTAATGTTCTCTTTTAATATCTTTTCAGAGAACAATATTTCAGTGATTTTTATTGCGCTTGATCGGTCATCTGCTCATGATATTAGTGATGGCGATATTTTGCTCTCTCCTACCTACTCTGTATGATGAAGTTTAGTTATTTTAAAACTCTCAGATTTTTTGGCCAAGCGCTCTCAGAAAATTGTCATTGATGTCGACAGGAGTTCCGGAGCGATTCAGTGATCAATTTTACGTCCATTGCTTCTTGTTTCTTTTTGCCTTCAGAACAAATTATTTTTGCTTCAATTGAACTACCATTTCTGCACTGATGATGCCGTTCTTTCTTTCGCATTTCATTCTTCTTTAAATTTGTTCGGCAGAGTAGCTCGATCTGTTGAAATCGATTTTTATTACACTCGAAAAATTTCTCAGCACGTAATGAGCTTGATCACGTCCTTAAAGTTGAGTTAACCTGTTTTTTAGTTCTTTCGCTGGTCCACTACTATAATTCGCTGTATTGTGGCCATCCCAATTGCTTGTTTGAAAAGTACAACGAATCCTGAATTCTTCTACCTAGAGCCACCTGTCTGAGAACACCTCTCTTGTTTCCAGCAGGAAAAAAGGTATTATTTACATTTTTTTGTGATTAGTCGTCGTAGCCTTCACCATCCTCGGAGAATTCTGAGTTAACTGTCGGAATTTTACCCCGACTTCGTGGTTACGCCGTGTTCATCACGCGGAAATTCAGATCTAATTACGGCAGACGAAGTTTATCTTTTGGAGTGCCAAATGAATTAAATAGTTTGCCTTTCGAGTTGACGTTAATCACGTCTAAACTTGATTTCAAAAAAAAACAAATTATTATGCTTATGCACTGTTGACTTGATAAATTGTGACAAAAAAATAAACATAGCTGGTAGATTGCCAGAAAATAGCCGTAATAGCTTCGTAGATCTGCGGTCTCAAAAAACAGTAAAAAAGACAGACCAAAAAATTTTCTTTCATTAAGCGCTGAGATGTTATATTTTGATTAAAAATCTGTTTACGTTTTTGGTGACTCTATTAACTGCTCTCAAATAACCTTCATTTAGAGTGACACACATTCACTCTTATCTCTTTGAATTAAAGTAAATAAAAGTCAATTTCAAAGTGAGGAAGTTATTTTTGAGAGTGAGGTAATTCACTTGTGGCCAAAAATTTAATCACGAGAATGAACAAAAAACTCACTCCACTAAGAGCGAAATATGACGTCACGTACGCACTTCAGTTGAGATTGCATGAACGGCTGAACAAAAAGCAGATTTCAAGTGGTTGTGACGTCATATGGTCGTAACAGAAATCTCGACGAAATCAAAATTATAGCTGGCAGATTGCCAGAAAATAGCCGCAATAGCTTCGTATATCTGAAGTCTCAAAGAAACAGTAAAAAAGACAGGCCAAAAAATTTTTTCTTTTCATTAAGGGCTTAGATGTTATATCTTGATTTAGAATATGTATAAGTTATTGCTGCCTCTATTAGCTGCTATCAAATAACCTTCATTTAGATTGACACATATTCACTTGACCTCATCTCTTTGAATTAAAGTAAACAAAAGTCAGTTTCAAAGTGAGGAAGTCATTTTTGTAAGTCACGTGAATGAGCAAAAAGCTCGCTCCACTAAGAGCGAAAAATGACGTCAGGCACACACGTCAGTTGAAATTGCAGGAACGGGTGAACAAAAAGCAGATTTGAAGTGCTTGTGACGTCACATGGTCGTAACAAAAATCTTGACGACGAAATAAAAAAAAACGAGAGAAGGCCAATAATAGCCCCAGTTATCGCTGTGCGGCTGTTAATAACAATAATGATTTCTTCATTTCAATTGGAATTTGTACTTGATTGTTAAAACTGGCTGAAGGGATCAAAAGCCGCCTTGTTAAAGCAATGTTTTCTATTGTTAAAGCAATGTTTTAATTAACCTTTTAGATCATTCTTTTAAAATTTGGTTGGCCTTTTCGGTTACTCAGTTTATTTGTCGAGCTTGACGTCACGTACGCACTTCAGTTGAGATTGCATGAACGGCTGAACAAAAAGCAGATTTCAAGTGGTTGTGACGTCATATGGTCGTAACAGAAATCTCGACGAAATCAAAATTATAGCTGGCAGACTGCCAGAAAATAGCCGCAATAGCTTCGTAGATCTGAAGTCTCAAAGAAACAGTAAAAAAGACAGGCCAAAAAATTTATTCTTTTCATTAAGGGCTTAGATGTTATATCTTGATTAAGAATATGTATAAGTTATTGCTGCCTCTTAGCTGCTGTCAAATAACCTTCATTTAGATTGACACATATTCACTTGACCGCCTGGTAACTCCCGCAGATACCTTTAGGTTTCACAGGGATTACCTGCCGGTCCCAAGCCCGGACAAAGGAGGAGGGTTGGGGTGTGGCGCGCCCTGTAAAATGTAGCCACGAACCCACATGAAGACCCGATTCATACTTGGCGATCAAATGATAACAGAACAAAGAACCAGATCGACGCGAGGAGTTCAAAAGGTTGACAAACCTAGTTTTCATAGACTTCAAAGCCGCCTTCGACAGCGTGGATCGAAAATGCATCTGGCGTATCTGTGAGAACCTTGGACTACCAGACACACTCCTCAACGTGCTACGAATGCTATACGCAGAGACCTACAGCCAAGTCCGAGTATACGGCACCCTGTCCCGCCAATTCAGTATCCTCAGCGGTGTCAGGCAAGGCTCGATCCTGGCCCCCTTCTTATTCAACCTCGCAATCGACTGGATAATGGAAGAAGCCCTCCGCAATGACAACGTAGGCGTGTCTCTGGATGACACGATAATTGCCGACCTCGATTTTGCAGACGACATCTGTTTAATGGATGATAATGGAAACGACGCCCAGAGGCTACTCGACAACGTAGCCAGAAATGCAGCGGCAGTCGGCCTCTACCTGAACGTCGGCAAAACCAAATTCTGCTCCCAGGACATCAATCAGAAATTCCACGTCTATGGCGAAGAACTGGAACGTGTTGAAGACTTCACCTATCTTGGAAGTAAAATACAGCCCGACGGCAACGTAACATCTGAAATCAAGGCCAGGATAGGCAAAGCTGCAGGTAGTTTCAAAAACCTTAAGAACATCTGGAACCAGAGAAGCATCCCTCAGCTTGTAAAAGTGAAGATTTACAAGGCATGCGTACGAAGTGTACTCTTGTATGGTTGCGAGAGCTGGCCAGCAAAAAAATTCTGATATAAACAGTTTGCAATCCTTCGAAAATCGATGTCTTCGACGTATTCTCCACAAAGGACAGGACCTCCCCGCTGAAAGTATCACCACCATTGCAAAATGTGATTCCCTTGCCACGACGATCCAAACAAGACGCTTGCGATGGCTAGGGCATGTCCTCCGAATGAATCCGTCCGAAATTCCAAACGCAGCGCTCGAATTCGAAAAGGGCGATAACTGGAAGAGACCCCCAGGCGGCATACGCAAGACCTGGCGAAGAATCGTTCGTGACGAAGTAAAGAAGCATATCAAACCACCGAAAATGTCAGCGAAGAAATGGGAGACTGAATGGTTCGACCTGTGCAAGGAAACAGCCCAGAACAGAAAGCAATGGAGAGGTCTTATTCGGGACCAAAATGTGGCGGGATAAGGGCAGCACTGCCCGTGAGCCCTATCTGGCTGGACCTCATCTCTTTGAATTAAAGTAAACAAAAGTCAGTTTCAAAGTGAGGAAGTCATTTTTGTAAGTCACGTGAATGAGCAAAAAGCTCGCTCCACTAAGAGCGAAAAATGACGTCAGGCACGCACGTCAGTTGAAATTGCAGGAACGGGTGAACAAAAAGCAGATTTGAAGTGGTTGTGACGTCATATGGTCGTAACAAAAATCTTGACGACGAAATAAAAAAAAACGAGAGAAGGCCAATAATAGCCCCAGTTATCGCTGTGCGGCTATTAATAACAATAATGATATCTTCATTTCAATCGGAATTTGTACTTGATTGTTAAAACTGGCTGCAGGGATCAAAAGCCGCCTTGTTAAAGCAATGTTTTCTATTGTTAAAGCAATGTTTTCTATAATTAACCTTTTAGATCATTCTTTTAAAATTTGGTTGGCCTTTTCGGTTACTCAGTTTATTTGTCGATTTGTTATTGATCATAGAAAGGAATTGCCTATATTCACTCATTGCCTGTTTTTCCATTCCTTTACCTGAAGATAAGCTGCAATATTTGTTTTTTTTTTACCCTGGCAAACATTTATAATATTCCTGGGTCTTTTTAACACCGATTTCCTTCACTTTGTGTGATCTTAACGTCTCTCATTCATTAGCTGAATTTTGAACAGCTGAACACAATTGGCGACAGTTTACTACTAAAAGTCAAATCAAAAGTGCGCCAAAAGTGGTTCGATTTTTTAATTTGAAATCCTAATAATGACCCCAATTTACCTTTTGAACTCAGTGAAACCTCCATCCCCACCCCCGAGTAAAGCAGACTACGGTGGAATTCGTTTCAGCCACCATTCAATTGAGTCAGAGCAATTCTTTGGATGGTAGTCTTTTGTTTAATCATTCTTCTCTGTCAATGTGGTATTGAATAGCCTGGCATCCAGTCATTGTTTTTTTATCATATGATTGACCTCCAAGTAGATTAAAATTACCACTTTTGACCTGTTTGATGCCTTTTTTCTGGTTGGTGATTTATTTCTCTTAATAAAAATTTGAAACAATTTTTTGTCTGATCGTTTTTGTGTGACTGATGGATGTTACTGACTTTTTGTGTGAGAAACGGGAATAAACTGATAAAGCTCGAAGCCATTAAGTTTCTGTGCAGGTCTAGTAAAGCCTTAATGGTCTATTAAGTATGCTTATCACCAAGACTGCTCAGGACTAATAAATTCATTGTTTAAAGGGCGATTCTTGGTTTAAAGGGTAATTCATTTGACGTTACTCTGTTCTGTTTTTGATGTGGTCCTGGGACTTTAATACAAACTAGCCCGTGATGTTGTGAGGAAAGCGTTTTAACCATAAACTGGGAAATGGTGACAAAACATGGAAATGAAATTTGTTCTAGGTTTTCGCTCTCAGGGATCAGGAGATTGGGTAGATATGATCTTACAAATGGGGACAGGTGGTGTTACATGGAGGCAGCCCTCTCTTTCGGACATGATTCCAGATCTACTAACACTCTTCTGACGGAGAACGGGTGTCCCTGGAACTTGTCCAAAATAGCACGCAGTCCCATCTGGGAAATGGGTGATCTCTATTCGCAAACGGGGCTCGAGTGGACTGTCGAGTTCCAAGTACCAATTTCTGCATTACCCAAGGTTAAGAACAATTTCCAGTCATTTTCCCAAAACTAAAATTGCAGATATTTGAACATATTTTAGAGAGGTAATCGTAAAAAGATTTCTTTACAAAAATGGGCGATGTAGGAAATGAGGCAATGTAAAAAAAAGATACAATATATCGAATATGCAATATTTGTTTCTACTCAACTTTGTTCAAAGGGCGTTTTTATTCATCCAATTTCAGCTAATCGTTATATTTCACGTAAGAGGTATCAGTGGTATCATTTGAAAGCCAACTAAACGTATATTATTTGAATTTCACGGATTTTGTGAATTTACTTTTAATCCAGGACTTAATGTCAGCAGTTTTGTAATTATTTGTGTGAAATTTTGTACGCTATTTTTGTTCGAATTTAAATAATTTAGCAAAATTTTAATGAAACTCCTTTCGGGCCTCCTTTTTAACGATGATATTGTACGGGAACGGGCAGTATTGTTCTAGAAGACACACTGGCCCAAAATTGCAGTTAATTATTTCACATTTGTTCCTAAAATTAACTTATGTTTTTGAATTTCTTAATTTTTCAATTTGTTCTTATTTTAAAGTCTTCGTGATAAGTCGTGGAATTCGGTCTGGTAATTCTAGTCTCCTAAATCTCAAATTAAGACAAGTGTTTCGCTGAGCGATTGAGGCCGAATATTTTAGTTTTGGATTGGATCGTAATCCGTTTTTCGAAGATTGTCTGTTTTTGAACCGCAAATACAATAATTAATTCACGCCCTCGCCGCGTGAGCCAGTCGGCAGGGTTCGAACCCCTGCGGGAAGTTCCCTAAATTCACAGCTTCTGGAGGGACATCTACGTAAAATGCGGCTGCCGAGTAGCAATACCCAGTTCAATTAGAGAGGACGTTTCCGAGTCTGTCCATTCTACACACCCCTGGTATGATATCACTTACACAATATTGGTGCTGGCAAATAAATTATTTGATTCACTCGCTCGCCACTTGGCACAGCCACCATGAATCGAACCTGCGCGGTAAAGTCCCTTGTAAAATCCGGCTGTTTATTAGCAATTCCGAATTCAATTAGAGCAGCCGTTCTCGAGTTTCTACAAACTCTAAAACCTGTAATTCTGGGAATGATATCACTTGCACAATACTGTTATTGGTCATATGTAAGCAATATCGTAAGCCGATCAATTGAATGCCCCTGCACAGAAATCGCAAAGAATTAAAAACCATTTATACCCGATTCACATTGCTAACCACAAAGTGCGAAACCAAACGAAGAAGTACGGAGTGATTTCTCGAAATATCCTATAGCTAAAGTCTGAAATAACCGTGGGGGAAAAGTAGTTTTTCCAAGATTATATTTACATGAATGGCGTACAACGAAATATTCGGTTGGATGAAGATCGCTTTCTCATTGTTAAACAAATGATTCTTTTTGTAATCAAGATAGTAACAAATGGCCATAAAGCTGTTGGATTAGCCAGTGATACAATAGTAGAAAGACTAAATAAAGATTAAATTTTCAAGCACTAAATCATTGACAATTTCCATTGTTTTTGCTTAGCGAGTGCTATATTTCAGCATCCAAAATAACGTCACGTTTATCTTTATTGTCCATAACAGTAATCATGAAGACGTACGGTTCCAATTTGAGGATCTCATGAAGACGCAGAAACTACAGTGTACTCAGTGTTGATGTCATCAAAATTTTCTTATTGTTCATTTTCTTAGATGGTGGCCACCATGTTATCAGAACATTGAATTTGATATGCGGAATCGATTATAAAAAAATTAGTAGACGAGGTTTGACACCACACGTTTTGAACATCAGAGTGTTTTTTTTTGCTTTCTTTATCTTTAATTTTTCTTCACCCGTTGATCAAATCCATAGGATCGTGTGGCTATTCATCTCTTTTTACTATTCGATGTCGCCGAACGCAGCTCATCTGATTCTGATCGTACTACACTTAGAAGAATTGCTGGTGGACGCGGTATGTCTGTAAGTACGTGTACTTTATAATCATTTGCCGGGGCATCAAAAATGTCATATTAATTTTGATTACAAAATAAACCAGCTGTTTTCCAAACATAGCTGGTAGATTGCCCAAAAACAGCCGCAATAGCTTTGTAGATCTGCAGTCTTATACAGATAGTAAACGAAAAATACCACAAAAATTCTTTTGTGATTAAATGCTCATATGTTACATTTTGATTACGAACCTGTCAAACTTATTGCTGCTTCTAAAAGCAGCTCCCAAATAACCATCAATTAGAGTGGCACACACTCACTTGACCTTGTCTCTTTGAATTAGAGTAAAGAAAAGTCCATTTTAGAGAGAGAGGAAATCACTTTTGAGAGTGAGGAAAGTCACGTGTCACCAAAGTTACATTATGAGAAAATGAAGTCACTCACGCAATTCAGATGAAAATGCATCAACGAATGAACAAAAAGCAGATTTGAATTGGTTGTGATGTCATATGGTCGTAACAAAAACCTAGACGACGAAAAAAACATAGCTGAAAGAATTCCGCAAGCGACTCGAAGTGCAAAAAAATCCGTAATTGCAGCTGAAGCCATTACCTTTTGTATTAAACCATTCACTCAAAACGTACCCAGTCCTGATCTAAAAAATAATGAAAATTATCCTCATAATCCTCGACGGTGGACACCCACTGGCGTACATTTTCTTACGCCATATGCACCTCAAAAATGATCATGAAGGTAACGATTATCTTCGCGCACTTGTCCAACAGCAGTATGCTGTTCTGAAGCTTCTTTCTATCCTCCGTTCGATTCGTTTTAATTGTGTGTGTCCTTTGCAGAAAACGAAGCACTAAGCCTGTCCAACCTATGATGGCTGATCTTCCGTCCGAACGTCTTGCCTTCCAGTGTCCGCCCTTTACGAATGTCGGTCTTGACTACTTTGGTCCGTTTCACGTCACGATCCGTCGCTCCTCTGAGAAAAGGTGGGGTTTCCTGCTCAACTGTCTCACGACCAGAGCAGTTCATGTTGAGATTGCACATTCGATAGATACAAATTTGTGTGTTATGGGTATTGAACGCTTCATTGCTCGTCGTGGAATGCCGTTGGTCATTTGTTCCGACAACGGCACTAACTTTGTTGGTACAGAGAAAGAACTGTTGCTATGTTTCCTAAACTTGGACAAACAGAAAATTGCTTCGGAGCTGGCACAAAGGGGAGTCAAGTGGAAGTTTAATCCGCCTGGTGCACCGCACCACGGAGGTGTTTGGGAAAGGCTAGTTTACGCAATCCTTGGCAATCGTCGGCTTACAGACGAAATACTCCTCACTACTTTCTGTCTGGTGGAACAGTCACTTAACAACCGCCCATTGACTTCCGTAAGTTCCGATGCGAACGATTTAGATGCATTAACGCCAAACCATTTTCTTTTGGGGAATCGCAGTACTTGCCTTCCTTCAATCACCCATGTCGATGACTTCAATCACCGAAAGCGATACGCCAGAGCGCAAGCGTACGCTAATGCCATTTGGAAAAGATGGTTAAAAGAATATCTTCCCCCATTGAATCGTCGTTGTAAATGGAAAACTCGGTCCGATGAAATCTTGAAAACCGGTGACCTAGTTTGGATAATCGATAGCGACATCCCAAGAGGCTATTATCCACTGGCCCGCATTTTGAGTCTAAGTTATGGTAACGACGGCATCGCACGGTCCGCACAAGTTCAAACAAAATCTGGCTCATTGATTCGTCCTATTGTTAATTTGATACCAATTTTCGAATCATCAGTTTTGGGGCCTGAAGATGTTGCTGATGCAATTGCGTGTAAGCGTAAATGAAGGAGCATATTACTTGTGCGTTCGCACAGATTGTTCCAACTGGGATATAGCCTAATGGTTAGGACCTAGGCCCCTTAATCTAGAGGTTGCGGTTCGAACCCCGGTGGGACCAAATCTCTTTTTTATATATAAATGGAATCCAGAGGTCAAATAATAGCATTTTTGACCTATTCCGACCTTGAAAAGAGCATCAATTACGTTTGGCCGACAACCTTGCTAGTTGTTTGATGCAGTAAATCTTACGTACGTTTTTCTTTTATACGTTGAGTCTTATCAGTCTTATAGGTGTTGAGTCTTATACGTTGAGTCTTATACGTTGTGAAATACAAAAATTTGGATTTCCTGTACCGAAACAGGATTTTGCTTGCTATATCGACTTTGTTCCGATACATTGCTGATCTCAAGAAATTAAGTCTTGAATTCTTATTAGTTTTTTAAATTAAGACTTCGATTTTTGATCTTTTCATCTTTTCGAAAGTTATCGCAACGAGAGCGGACAAACCTTATAACAAAATAACTGTAACCCTATGTAACAAAAATAAATATTGTTAGTATGACTATAAAATATAAATAACAACCGGGGGGATATCTGGTACGTGAACCATATCTGGTACCTAAGCTATATTGTCCTGGAAGTCACGCTCTCCCCGCAATCGCCTTAAATTTTGTTTAGTTCACATTTCACATAAATCTCTCGAAATTTGATCGTACTTTTCGTTTTTTTTTTTTCAATTTGTTCAAGGTCTCTTATCCTTGATAAACCATTATCTTCATTTTTAAGTCTTCGTGACAACTCGTAGAACTCAGTCTTGTAAATCTTGTCTCTGAAATCGCAAATTAAGACAAATGTTTCGCTGAGCAATTGAGGCCGAATATTTTGATTTTGGAATTGCATCGCGAAATATTTGATTTCTCCCTCATCACAAGGCACACTTAGCAGGACTCAAAACTGCGCGACAAAGTCCCTTGTAAAATCCGGTTGCCGATTAGCAATACCGAATTCAATTAGAGCAGCCGTTCTCGAGTTTCTACAATCTCCCTGTGATTCTGGGCATGATATCACTTGCACAATACTGTTATTGGTCATATGTAAGCAATATCGTAAGCCGATCAATTGAATGCCCCCCTGCGCGAAAATTGGCAAGAATTTAAAAGCAATTGAACCCGGCTCGCATTGGCGGCAACATGAAAATTGCGCATAACCAAGCGAAGAAGTACGGATTGATTTTGCAGGACACATTTATGAAAAAGGATATGAAGCTTATTTTCTAGCATGTATAAATCGTTTCTCGGAAGATCCTGTAGCTGAAGTCGTCTTGAAATAACTTTAGGGGGGAAATGTAATAAAGTTGTTGCAAGATTGTATTTACATACACTGGGTACAAAGACTTATTCATTTGGATCAAGCTCGCCGGCTCATTATAAAACAAGTTATTCTTTTCGTTATCAGGACAATGTCAATTTTTTTGCACCTGCAAATGACCATAAAGCCCTTGGCTTAGTGGAGCGATTGATAGATGTTATACCAAATCAGTTTGCACTAAAGCATAATATTAAGATTTAACTGAAATTCTAAAGACGTAGTTAGATGAAAAACAGTTCCGGCCCCAGTGTACGTGGATGGTTGGTTGGGTTGCATTTGAAAGAAATGATTACAAAATCGAAAGCCATTGTGCACTGTACAAGTAGACGCAGGACGTCTGCTCAGAGAGGCTGGAGACGCTATTCATCCTCTACCCAAAGTTTAATAAACAGATTGCTCTGAGTGAGCGCTCCTTGGAAGTCGAATTATCACAAAATCTTTTTGCCTCTAAGCGATCAAAAAGACAGCTTGATGGCATATAGGATATTCTTGCTCCAGGATCTACAGTTATAAAGACAGCACAGCCCACCTCAATAATAAAAAGCCCGGAAACCAGATTTTCGAGTATGCAACAGTGACTTCACTAAAGCAAAAAGATCAACTCCCCTATGTTATTTTGGGCATCGACTACCACTTCCATATGAAAAGGCAATCGTGCAAGAATTGTTACACATTCTAAATTGTTAAATAAAATTGGCGAGAAAACAAGGCAATTTGTCGAAGCTTGAATAATGCCTCATTTTGCTAGTGCTCTCACCTCGAGGAAACAAAGACAAATCTGTTAACGAAATCCTGTTCTTTATTCAGGACAAGTAGTTCAATTCAGTCTTGTAATTCTAGTTTCTTTAATCTCAAATTAAGACAAGTTTTCCGTTAACCGATTGCGGCCGAATAGTTTGATTGTGAATGCGTTTTTCTAACATAAAGTCGGTTTTCGAGCCGGGAAATTCTCTACATAACATCCGTTATCTGCTGCCTTTGCGTTGATACTCGAATAAAAGTCTCTACATTCCAGATACCCTGGAATTTTGGAACTGAAATCACTTGCACAATATTCGTGTTGTCCATATAAGCTCCGCAATAACATAAGCTCATCAATTGAACGCCCCTGCACGGAAATGGTTCGAATTCAAAACCAATTGTACCCGACAATCGTTGACAACCACATAAAATTGTGTAGAACCAAAGGAAGAAGTAGGCATTGATTTTTGGAGGACCCATTTGTATTAAAAAAGGATATGAAGTTTGTTTTCTGGCATGTATAGATCGTTTCTCAGATTCTGCTACAGCTGAAATAATATTCCGTTGGATCAAGCTCGCTGTCTCATTAATGGCAGCATAGCGATAGCTGAAGCTATTATTGTTCGGACCCCACTTGTGGGGGGGAGGAACTATATACTCAAATGGGTTTTTTTTGTTCAGACAATTTTGGCCGATCGATATATTCATTGTAGAGAAATGTGAGTGGTATCATTAAAAAGCTGGTCCAGCGTAGAATTCATAATGAAAGATTTCTTTGATTTTCGTTTTGTCCGAGGAGCTATCGAGGATTAGAGTTCTGTGTGAACACGGGATATTTGTTCGATATTTGTTCACTTTTAGTGTAATTTTTCTTCAAATTAAAATATTTTCTAAAAGTAAAATAGTATTTAATTGCTCTTGAACGTAGTTCATAGCAATTATTGTAAACGTGTGTGTCTTTTTTATGCAGAATTTTCGCTTGACAATTTTGACTTTTCGAGTGACTTTTGCGCCCTTGACTTTTTGCATTTCGCGTGATCTAAAATTTTCTCTCAATCACAATTTCAAGCAGCTGAACTCAATTGGCGGCAATTTAATACTAAAAGTCAAATGAAAAGTGCGCCGAAACTCATTGTCATTTTTTACTTTAAATCTTAATAGTGGTATATGTTAACCTCTAATGTGGTTATTTGACGCCCACTTTAGAGCTTCTTTGTCCCATTTAGGCTCCCCCCACCCCCCCCCCGACTGAAGCAGGCTGCAATTGATTAGAGCTCCCACTAGTCGTTCAAGAGCAACTCTTCCGACGTTTAGTCGGTTATGTTTCAAAATTGAATTTCACGCCAAAAAATGGACCAATTTTGTGTTCCTAATAGACTAAAGGCCATAAAAAGACTAGTTCTGGTCTCATAGGGAAGTTCACTATCAAAAAAAATTCGAATTGTATTTTAGTGTTCTTTTTTTAAAAGATAGCTTCCATTGCCGATAACAAGACTTTCAGTGGCTCACGGATAAAATGTTCATGGAAATGCTTATAGTTTAAATGGCTTCGGCACTTTCTTTTGCACTTGTACAGAATTTTTGGTTTTTGACATTTTGTTGTTGTTTTCATAGTCATAACACTTATTATGATGTCTTATTGATTACCTATGCATGACAAACATCAATTTACTCCCATCGGAAGGTTTTCGAGCGTATTTATTCAACATCTGTTGAAAGCTATTGAATTTAATGGCTGTTAAGACTTTAAAGATAATTTTTCGAAAATTTTTCTGAACATAAATCTTAATTTTTTTCGTGAACTAATAGTCATTCTCAGTATTAACAGGAGGCTTTTGCCTTCTACAGCAATTAAAATTAATCTGGTTAGCGGTCTTATCTTTAACTATTGGTTAAATGACTTCAATGACACCAGATTTCTTTTCTTTTAATTTTTGCATATTTTCTTATTATTGGTTACTTTTGAACTCTTATCACATTATCCAAACAATATACACATTATCCAAATAT
The DNA here is from genome assembly GCF_964194025.1 of Convolutriloba macropyga. Classification (NCBI taxonomy): domain Eukaryota; kingdom Metazoa; phylum Xenacoelomorpha; order Acoela; family Convolutidae; genus Convolutriloba; species Convolutriloba macropyga. The sequence goes on along the minus strand of NC_134473.1, from coordinate 39,983,526 downwards.
GATATCAATCCTATTGGCTTAGAGAAGGGGATCACATATAAAGTTTTCAGAGAAAGGCTGATGGTTTAATTGGCTTCGACACTTTCTTCTCGCTCTTATCTACTGAATTTTTGTTTTTGCCTGTTTTGTTGTTTTCATAGTCATACGACTTATTTTGACGTCCTATTGATTCTCCATGCATGACAAACATCCTTTTTCTCCCGTCGGGTTATATCTGAGCGTAGTTTTTGAGCTCCGTTGAAAGCTTTTGAATTTAATGACTTTTAAGGCTGTTCTCGAGAATTTTTTTTGAAAATTAACCAATCTTAAGTGTTTTTCGTGAGCTGTTAGTCAATCTCAGTCCTGACAAAATACCTTTCGTTTCTACTGCTTTCAAAATTAATTTGGTTAGTGGTTTTATCTTGTACCTTTTAGTTTTAAAACTTCACTGCCACAATATTTCATTAATTTTTTTAAAACTCTTATTGGGTACTTTTTCTTATTTTTGGATCCTTTTCAACTCTTATAACATTTTCCTATTTTTGATAGTTTTCTTTGGTTTAGGGAAGAAGTTCAACGGATCATAAATAAATTTTTCAAGAAGAACTTATGATTTAAATTTCTTCGACACTTTCTTCTGGCACTTTTCTACTGAGTTTTTGATTTTTGCCTGTCTTTGTTGTTTTCATAGTCAATAACTTGTTGTAAGGTCTTTTTGATAAAATATGAATGGAAAACAAGCTTGTTGTCCCATCGAGGCATAATTTAGCCTATTTACTGGCTTCCGTTGAAAGCTAATGAGTTTAATGGCGTTGATAATACGAGTTTTCTCAAAAATTTCGTGGTTCTATTGTATTTGTTCATATTTGTTGATTTATCAAAGTTTTGTTGAAAAAAAGTAACCGCATTGCTCTGAATAAATTAATTGAAAATAGAAAAGTGTTACGTGAAAAGTTCATTTTTAATGCCTTCGAAACTTCTCGCTCAATTTTTTTCTTGAATTTTTGCTGTTTTCGCCTGTTTCTGTTCTTTAGGTAACCGGAAATTGCTGACAGCTCTCATAAGCTTGTAATTAGGGACTAAAGGAATGATGTTACCCAAAGCAGTCAGTTTATAGCGAATACTCTTTAAGTTTATGATATACGTTTTCAAATTTTTTTCAAACTTTTCAATTGTTTTTGTTCTTTTCGTCAAATTTATTTTCATCAATGAGAGGTCCCCTCCAATTTCTTGTATTTCAGGAAATAACATAGGTACTGATATTATTTGTTATTGATGTTTTGTTTGTTGGACAATATGAGTTTTTAAAAACGTTTATTGAGTGGTCAATTTTTGTTTTTCTTTTTTTATTTCACAACAATCGCGTAATAACAGATCCCAATGGTTTTCAAATGAGGCCTAAGTAAACTTATTTTATTTTCTCTGTGTTTAAATTCTTCAATTGAATTAGTAGAACAAACAATGAAATTAAAAATAAATTGTATTTAGATGATAGATAATGATTTTAATGGTAGCAATGGTTTATTTCCGCAAATCGTTTGTAATTTTTTGAGTTTTTCTTTAATTCGTTTCTTTGGCTAAGTCTAACCAAAGACAGGTCCTTTTGGTTTTGTAATGACTTTTCAGTAATTTATCAAGGAATATTGAATTAAAAGCTAATGATTTTTAAGACTTCATTTTTCGTGGTTTAAAAAATGTTGATTAATTTTTTGCCTCACTGTTAGTTCTCCTTGTCGACTTGTTACCTAGTCTCATTAAGAAAACTTTCCATCTGCTGCATAGTTAGGAAAAACTAAATTTGTGTAGTTGAGGTTTTATCTGACTGCATTTTGACGTTGTTACGGGGTGCATTTGAATTTAGATTAAGTTTTTGCCGTGAAATTTTTGTTTTTGCTAAATTTGTTGTTTGTTTTCGTAGTCTCGTAGTCTCTTTAATATCTGATCTCGTTGGCGCTGTAATGAGGCATGGCATTATATAGTTCAATTAGTAGATAGGTTGTTTAACGATTGTTTTAAACTTAAACATCTATTTTTGTTATCTCTTCATTTGGTTGACAATTAAGTCAAAAATATAGATGAGCTCGGGTCGGAACATCATGTGTGAACGCACATTAACAAGCCTCCTTGTTGACTTTCTCTTGGTTTTTACGACTCGAAGAGGAGTATTGGTTTTCTTAAGGTTTTTTTTACCGGAAAAACTATTCGTTCAGACGCTGTTTTGAACTAAAAGCGAAAGTCAGTAGAATTGCCGTGTGAACTAATTTTTTCTGAGCGAGAGAAGTTTTTTTGATCATGCGCTGCGTTTAGTGAATGACTTTTTGACTTTGAAATGTAATTTTTGACTGAATGGAATTTATAGATAACCGTTTTTAGCCTTTTTTTTGTCCAGTTTTTTTGGTTGTATGATGATTCATATACTCAACGCCGCTTTCTTCCTCGATGTAGTTTTGTTTTATACAATTGTACATATGCTAATCCGATTTTGGAAGTTTCCAGTTTTTGGTCACTTGTTTTTATTTTGGTTTCAATTACTAGAATTAGTCTTTCTGTGCAACATGAGGGAAAATTTTTTTCATAGAGGCAGTCTTAAAAGTTTTCTGACCATTTTTCCGCAAAATGTTTCAATGTCTCGTATGTTTGAATTCTGCTTTTTCTTTTGTTTTTCTGTTTTGTTCAAAAGGATGGATCTTTTGAACTCGGATGACTCGTTGTCTTTCTATGTCTCAAATGCTGAACAATGAAAATTATTCGTTTTTCTTGATTTCTATGAATTTGGCTTTCAAAAATCAAGAATTAGTGTTTTTGTTACGTTGCTCCTTACATTGTGTCCATGTTCTTTACATTTTAATTTGTATCATTCTAGCTTTGTCCTGGAACCTACAATTATATTCGTTATATTGATTTTTTTTGTTATATTGATTGTTAAAAAATTGAATGATTTCTGCTTTTCCTTAGATTTTTGTCATTTCTTTCGTTTGCAATTGATTTCGTTCAACATAAGGCAGCATTGAGAGTTTGCTAGAAAGTCTTATTTGAAAATTCCACTTAATAATTTTTATTGTCATTTTCTCGGCCTTGGTAATGTTGTTAAACTATTTTTGCCTATGAATACTGTTCTGTTGTGTATGTCTTTTCTATGATTAATTTAATTTTCGAAGTTTTGATTCTCTATGCATGACAAACATACTTCTTCTCCCATCGGGTTATATCTGAGCGTAGCTATTGAGCTCCCTTGAAAGCTATTGAGTTTACTGGCTGTTAAGACTTTTTAGGCTGTTCTCGAGAATTTTTTGAACATTAACCAATCAAAAAATTTTCTTGTGAACTGTTAGTCGTTCTCAGTACTGTAAGCATCCCTTTTGTTTCTACTGCATTCAAAATTAACCTAGTTAGCGGTTTTATCTTGTACTTTTTAGTTTTAATAATTCAATGCCACGATATTTCATTATTTTTTTAAAGTTCTTAGTGGGTACTTTTTTATTCTTGGATCCTTTTGAACTCTTATCACATTTTCTTATTTTTGATAGTTCTCTTTGGTTTAGGGAAGACGTTCAACGGATCAGAGATAAAGTTTTCAAGAAGAACTTATGATTTAAATTTCTTCGACACTTCCTTCTGTTACTTTTCTACTGAGTTTTTGGTTTTTGCCTGTCTTTGTTGTTTTCTTAGTCAATAACTTGTTGTAAGGTCTTTTTGATGAAATATGAATGGAAAACAGGCTTGTTGTCCCATCGAGGCATAATTTAGCGTATTTACTGGCTTCCGTTGAAAGCTAATGAGTTTAATGGCGTTGATAATACGAGTTTTCTCAAATATTTCGTGGTTCTATTGTATTTGTTCAAATTTGTTGATTTATCACAGTTTTGTTGATAAAAACGAGGAATCCCATTGCTCTTAATAAATTAATTGAAAATAGGAAAGTGTTAAGTGAAAAGTTTGTTTTTTAATGCCTTCGACACTTCTCGCTCATTTTTTCTTGAATTTGCGCTGTTTTCGCCTGTTCTTGTTCTTTAATTAACCGTAAATTGCTGACAGCTCTCATTAGCTTGTAATTTGGGATTAAATGAATGATTTTACCCGAAGCAGTCAGTTTATAGCGAAAAGTCTTAAATTTTATGATATACGTTTTCAAATTTTTTTCAAACTTTTCAATTGTTTTTGTTCATTTCGTCAAATTTATATTCATCAATACGAGGTCCCCTGCAATTTTTTGTATTTCAAGAAATAACATAGGTACTGATATTATTTGTTACTGATGTTTTGTTTTTTGGACAATATGAGTTTTTAAAAGCGTTTATTGAGTGGTCAATTTTTGTTTTTTTTTATTTCACAACAATCGCGTAATAACAGATCCCAATGGTTTTCAAATGAGGCCCAAGTAAACTTATTTTATTTTCTCTGTGTTTAAATTCTTCATTTGAATTAGTAAAACAAACAATGAAATTAAAAATAAAAAGTATTCAGATGATAGCTAATGATTTTAATGGTAGCAATGGTTTGTTTCCGCATATCGTTTGTAATTTTTTGAGTTTTTTTTAATTCGTTTCTATGGCTAAGTCTTACCAAAGACAGGTCCTTTTGGTTTTGTAATGACTTTTTAGTAATTTATCAAGGAATATTGAATTAAAAGCTAATGATTTTTATTTAAGACTTCATTTTTCGTGGTTTAAAAAATGTTGATTAATTTTTTGCCTCACTGTTAGTTCTCCTTGTCGACTTGTTACCTAGTCTCATTACGAAAACTTTCCATCTGCTGCATAGTTAGGAAAAACTAAATTTGTGTAGTTGAGGTTTTATCTGACTGCATTTTGACGTTGTTACGGGGTTTTTTAAAATTTAGATATTAAGTTTTTGCCGTGAAATTTTTGTTTTTGCTAAATTTGTTCTTCGTTTTTTGTCATTTCACTTAATAATTCCACTTAATAATTTTTATTGTCATTTTCTCGGCCTTGGTAATGTTGTTAAACTATTTTTGCCTATGAATATTGTTCTGATGTGTATGTCTTTTCTATGATTAATTTAATTTTTGAATTTTTGATTCTCTATGCATGACAAACATACTTCTTCTCCCATCGGGTTATATCTGAGCGTAGCTATTGAGCTCCGTTGAAAGCTATTGAGTTTACTGGCTATTAAGACTTTTTAGGCTGTTCTCGAAAATTTTTTTGAACATTAACCAATCAAAAATTTTTTTGTGAACTGTTAGTCGTTCTCAGTACTGTAAGCATCCCTTTTGTTTCTACTGCATTCAAAATTAACCTAGTTAGCGGTTTTATCTTGTACTTTTTAGTTTTAAAACTTCAATGCCACGATATTTCATTATTTTTTTAAAGTTCTTATTGGGTACTTTTTTATTCTTGGATCCTTTTGATTTCTTATCACATTTTCTTATTTTTGATAGTTCTCTTTGGTTTAGGGAAGACGTTCAACGGATCAGAGATAAAGTTTTCAAGAAGAACTTATGATTTAAATTTCTTCGACACTTCCTTCTGTTACTTTTCTACTGAGTTTTTGGTTTTTGCCTGTCTTTGTTGTTTTCTTAGTCAATAACTTGTTGTAAGGTCTTTTTGATGAAATATGAATGGAAAACAAGCTTGTTTCGTATTTTCTAGCGTATTTACTGGCTTCCGTTGAAAGCTAATGAGTTTAATGGCGTTGATAATACGAGTTTTCTCAAATATTTCGTGGTTCTATTGTATTTGTTCATATTTGTTGATTTATCACAGTTTTGTTGATAAAAAAGAGGAATCCCATTGCTCTTAATAAATTAATTGAAAATAGGAAAGTGTTAAGTGAAAAGTTTGCTTTTTAATGCCTTCGACACTTCTCGCTCATTTTTTTCTTGAATTTGCGCTGTTTTCGCCTGTTTTTGTTCTTTAAGTAACCGTAAATTGCTGACAGCTCTCATTAGCTTGTAATTTGGGATTAAATGAATGATTTTACCCGAAGCAGTCAGTTTATAGCGAATAGTCTTAAATTTTATGATATTGTAATTGTTTTTATTCATTTCGTCAAATTTATATTCATCAATACGAGGTCCCATGCAATTTTTTGTATTCCAAGAAATAACATAGGTACTGATATTATTTGTTACTGATGTTTTGTTTTTTGGACAAGATGAGTTTTTAAAAGCGTTTTTTGAGTGGTCAATTTTTGTTTTTTTTTATTTCACAACAATCGCGTAATAACAGATCCCAATGGTTTTCAAATGAGGCCCAAGTAAACTTATTTTATTTTCTCTGTGTTTAAATTCTTCATTTGAATTAGTAGAACAAACAATGAAATTAAAAATAAATAGTATTCAGATGATAGCTAATGATTTTAATGGTAGCAATGGTTTGTTTCCGCAAATCGTTTGTAATTTTTTGAGTTTTTTTTAATTCGTTTCTATGGCTAAGTCTAACCAAAGACAGGTCCTTTTGGTTTTGTAATGACTTTTTAGTAATTTATCAAGGAATATTGAATTAAAAGCTAATGATTTTTAAGACTTCTTTTTTCGTGGTTTAAAAAATGTTGATTAATTTTTTGCCTCACTGTTAGTTCTCCTTGTCGACTTGTTACCTAGTCTCATTACGAAAACTTTCCATCTGCTGCATAGTTAGGAAAAACTAAATTTGTATAGTTGAGGTTTTATCTGACTGCATTTTGACGTTGTTACGGGGTTTTTTAAAATTTAGATATTAAGTTTTTGCCGTGAAATTTTTGTTTTTGCTAAATTTGTTCTTTGTTTTTTGTCTCGTAGTCTCTTTAATATCTGATCTCGTTGGCGCTGTAATGAGGCATGGCATTATATAGTTCAATTAGTAGATAGGTTGTTTAACGATTGTTTTAAACTTAAACATCTATTTTTGTTATCTCTTCATTTGGTTGACAATTAAGTCAAAAATATAGATGAGCTCGGGTCGGAACATCATGTGTGAACGCACATTAACAAGCCTCCTTGTTGACTTTCTCTTGGTTTTTACGACTCGAAGAGGAGTATTGGTTTTCTTAAGGTTTTTTTTAACAGGAATTACTATTCGTTCAGACGCTGTTTTGACTTAAAAGCGAAAATGAGTGGAATTGCCGTGCGAACTAATTTTTTCTTAGCGACAGAAGTTTTTTGATCATGCGCTGCGTTTAGTGAATGACTTTTTGACTTTGAAATGTAATTTTTGACTGAATGGCATATATAGATAACCGTTTTTAGCCTGTTTTTCTTCTAAGTTGCCCAGTTTTGTTGGTTGTAATTTGGTTTTTTGTAGCAATAGTTTTTATTCGATGCTAAAAGGAAATGTAAACCTCGAAATTTGATACCACAGTATTTTGTGTTTGAAGCTCAAAATTGGCACCTTTCTTAAGTTAATTTTTTGGCTTTTTAATAATATCTTTATTTCTGGATATTTCAGCCGTTTTTTGTCAAAAATCATTTAATATGGCAACTTCTCTTTGATAATTCATATACTCAACGCCTCTCTCTACCTCGATGTAGTTTTGTTTTATACAATTGTACATATGCTAATCCGTTTTTGTAAGTTTCCATTTTTTGGTCACTTCTTTGTATTTTGGTTTCAATTAGTAGAATTAGTCCTTCTGTGCAACATGAGGGACTTTAATTTCATTCCAATTAAAATTCAATCATTTTTCGGCGTTAAGTTTTTGAAAAACTTCAAAATTGTTTCATAAAGGCAGTCTTAAAAGTTTTTTGACCATTTTTTCGCAAAATGTTTCAATGTTTTGTATGTTTGAATTCTGCTTTTTCTTTTCTGTTTTGTTCAAAAGGATGGATCTTTGTCTCGGATGACTCGTTGTCTTATGTCTCGAATGCTGAACAAAAAAGTATTCGTCTTTCTTGATTTCTATAAATTTGGCTTTCAAAAATCAAGAATTGGTCTGTTTGTTACGGTGCTCCTTACATTGTGTCCATGTTCTTCACATTCTTATTTGTATCATTCTAGCTTTGTCCTGGAACCTACAATTATATTCGTTATGTTGATTTTTTTGTTATATTGATTGTTAAAAAATTGAATGATTTCTGCTTTTTCTTAGATTTTGTCATTTCTTTCCTTTGAAATTGATTTCGTTCATTATAAGGCAGCATTGAGAGTTTGCTAGAAAGTCTTATCTGAAAATTCCACTTAAAAAAATTTCTTGTCATTTTTCGGCCTTGGTAATGTTAAACTATTTTTGCCTGTGAATATTGTTCTGTTGTGTGTCTTTTCTCTGATTAATTTGATTTTTGAATTATTGATTCTCTCTGCATGACAAACATCCTTTTTCTCCCATCGGGTTATATCTGAGCGTAGCTATTGAGCTCCATTGAAAGCTATTGAGTTTACTGGCTATTAGGACTTTTTAGGCTGTTCTCGAGAATTTTTTTGAACATTAACCAATCAAAAATTTTTTGTGAACTGTTAGTCATTCTCAGTACTGCAAGCATCCCTTTTGTTTCTACTGCATTCAAAATTAACCTAGTTAGCAGTTTTATCTTGTACTTTTTAGTTTTAAAACTTCAATGCCACGATATTTCATTATTTTTTTAAAGTTTTTATTGGGTACTTTTTTATTCTTGGATTCTTTTGAACTCTTATCATATTTTCCTAATATTGATAGTTCTCTTTGGTTTAGGGAAGACGTTCAACGGATCAGAAATAAAGTTTTCAAGAAGAACTTATGATTTAAATTTCTTCGACACTTCCTTCTGTTACTTTTCTACTGAGTTTTTGGTTTTTGCTTGTCTTTGTTGTTTTCTTAGTCAATAACTTGTTGTAAGGTGTTTTTGATGAAATATGAATGGAAAACAAGCTTGTTGTCCCATCGAGGCATAATTTAGCGTATTTACTGGCTTCCGCTGGAAGCTAATGAGTTTAATGGCGTTGATAATACGAGTTTTCTCAAAAATTCCGTGGTTCTATTGTATTTGTTCATATTTGTTGATTTATCAAAGTTTTGTTGAAAAATGGAGGAATCCCATTGCTCTTAATAAATTAATTGAAAATAGAAAAGTGTTACGTGAAAAGTTTATTTTTTAATGCCTTCGACACTTCTCGCTCAATTTTTTTCTTGAATTTTTGCTGTTTTCGCCTGTTTTTGTTCTTTAGGTAACCGTAAATTGCTGACAGCTCTCATAAGCTTGTAATTGGGTATTAAATGAATGATGATACCCGAAGCAGTCAGTTTATAGCGAATAGTCTTAAAGTTTATGATATACGTTTTCAAATTTTAAACTTTTCAATGTTTTTATTCTTTTCGTCAAATTTATTTTCATCAATTAGAGGTCCCCTGCAATTTTTTGTTTTTCAAGAATTATCATAGGTACTGATATTATTCGTTACTGATGTTATGTTTGTTGGATATTATGAGTTTTTAGAAACGTTTATTGAGTAGTCAATTTTTTTTTCTTTTTCACAACAATCGCGTAATAACAGATCCCAATGGTTTTCAAATGAGGTCCAAGTAAACTTATTTATTCTCTCTGTGTATAAATTCTTCAATTGAATTAGTAGAACAAACAATGGAATTAAAAATACATAATATGCAGATGATACCATGATTTTAATGGTAGCAATTGTTTGTTTTCGCAAATCGTTTGTATTCTTTTGAGTTTTTCTTTAATTCGTTTTTATGGCTAACTCTAACCAAAGACAGGTTCTTTTGGTTTTGTATTGACTTTTTTGTATTTTATCAGGGATTACTTATTTAAAAGCTAATGATTTTTAAGACTTCAATTTTCTTGGTGTAAAAAATAATGATTAATTTGTGAGTTTCGCCTCACTGTTAGCTCTCTTTGTTGACTTGTTAACTAGTCTCATTAAGAAAACTTTCCATCTGCTGGATATTTAGGAAAAAGTAGATTTTAACCTGACTGCATTTTGACGTTGTTACGAGGAGCTTTTAAATTTAGATATTAAGTTTTTGTCGTGAAATTTTCGTTTTTTCTAAATTTTTTTGTTTTTGTCTGGTAGTCTCTTTAATGTCTGATCTCGTTGGCGCTGTAATGAAGCATGGCATTATGTAATTCAATTAGTTGATAGGTTGTTTAACGATTGTTTTAAACTCAAACATCTTTTTTTGTTATCTCTTCTTTTGTTTGACAATTAAGTCAAAAATGTAGATGAGCTCGGTTCGGAACATCATGTGTGAACGCACTTTACCGAGCCTCCTTGTTGACTTTCTGTTGGTTTTTACGACTCGAAGTGGAGTATTGGTTTTCTTAAGCTTTTTTTACCGGAAAAACTATTCTTTTAGACGCTGTTTTGACCTAAATGCAAAAGTGAGTAGAATTGCCGTGTGAACTAATTTTTTCTGAGCGAGAGAAGTTTTTTGATAATGCGCTGCGTTTACTGAATGACTTTTTGACTTTGAAATGTAGTTTTTGACTGAATGGCATATATAGATAACCGTTTCTAGCCTTTTTTTCGTCTAAGTTGTCCAGTTTTTTTGTAATTTGGTTTTTTGTAGCAATAGTTTTTATTCGATGCTTTATGGAAATGTAAACCTCGAAATTTGATACCACAGTTTTTTTGCGTTTCAAGTTCAAAATTGGCACCTATCTTTTTTTTAAGTTAATTTTTTGGCTTTCTAATAATATCTTGATTTCTGGATCAAATTGTCAAAAATCAGTTAATATGGCAACTTCTCTTTGATAATTCATATACTAAACGCCTCTTTCTACCTCGATGTATTTTTGTTTTATACAATTGTACATATGCTAAACTGATTTTGGAAGTTTTCCACTTTTTGTCAGTTTTTGTTTGTATATTGGTTTGAATTACTGGAAATAGTCTTTCTGTGCAACATGCAGGACTTTAATTTCGTTTCAATAAAAATTCAATCATTTTTTGGCGTTAAGTTTTTGAAAAACTTAAAAATTGTTTCATAAAGGCAGTCTTAAAAGTTTTTTGACCATTTTTCGCAAAATGTTTCAATATTTCGTATGTTTGAATTCTGCTTTTTTCTTTTTGTTCTGTTTTGTTCAAAAGGATGGATCTTTGTCTCGGATGACTCGTTGTCTTTCTATGTCTCGAATGCTGAACAAAAAAGTATTTCATATTTCTTGATTTATTTCAATTTGGTTTTTAACTTTTAAAAATCAAGAATTAGTCTTTTTGTTACGGTGTTCCTTACGTTGTGTCCATTTTCTTCACATTCTAATTTGTATCATTCTAGCTTTGTCCTGGAACCTACAATTATATTCGTTATATTGATTTTTTTGTTATACTGATTGTTAAAAAATTGAATGATTTCAGCTTTTTCTTAGATTTTTATCATCTTTGGTTTGCATTTAATTTCATTCAACATAAGGCAGCACTGAGAGTTTGCTAGAAAGCCTCATCCAAAAATTCTACTTAGTAAGATTTATTGCCATTTTTTCGGCCTTGGTATTGTTTTTTTAACTATTTTTGCCTATGAATATTGTTCTGTTGTGTCTTTTCTATGATTAATTTAACTTTTGAATTAGTATGAAATGATGTTGTCTAGCATATATTCAACAAGGAAGAAGTATGTGTTGTTTTTTTCTTAATTGCAGTCATTCGAAATCTAATTGTAGTGGTTTTCTGATTTTTAAATTTGATAATTCTTTTTTGAAAAATTCAACTCAGTTTTTAAGATTAATATCTGCCGTTTGCCTTCGGGATTTTTTTGAGATTAGAATCATCAATTATCTCAGGGCAATTGATAGCCCTGTCAGCTTTTTCAGCCTATCAGTTTTTTGACCTGTCATTATTTTGGACTTTTTTAACGTCACCAAACGTTTTCAATAATATAAAATTTTGTTGCATTTTGTTTCTCTTGATGACAGTGGTTTAATTTTCATTATTTTTTAGATCAGGACTGGGTACGTTTTGACTGAATGGTTTAATACAAAAGGTAATGGCTTCAGCTGCAATTACGGATTTTTTTGCACTTCGAGTCGCTTGCGGAATTCTTTCAGCTATGTTTTTTTCGTCGTCTAGGTTTTTGTTACGACCATATGACATCACAACCAATTCAAATCTGCTTTTTGTTCATTCGTTGATGCATTTTCATCTGAATTGCGTGAGTGACTTCATTTTCTCATAATGTAACTTTGGTGACACGTGACTTTCCTCACTCTCAAAAGTGATTTCCTCTCTCTCTAAAATGGACTTTTCTTTACTCTAATTCAAAGAGACAAGGTCAAGTGAGTGTGTGCCACTCTAATTGATGGTTATTTGGGAGCTGCTTTTAGAAGCAGCAATAAGTTTGACAGGTTCGTAATCAAAATGTAACATATGAGCATTTAATCACAAAAGAATTTTTGTGGTATTTTTCGTTTACTATCTGTATAAGACTGCAGATCTACAAAGCTATTGCGGCTGTTTTTGGGCAATCTACCAGCTATGTTTGGAAAACAGCTGGTTTATTTTGTAATCAAAATTAATATGACATTTTTGATGCCCCGGCAAATGATTATAAAGTACACGTACTTACAGACATACCGCGTCCACCAGCAATTCTTCTAAGTGTAGTACGATCAGAATCAGATGAGCTGCGTTCGGCGACATCGAATAGTAAAAAGAGATGAATAGCCACACGATCCTATGGATTTGATCAACGGGTGAAGAAAAATTAAAGATAAAGAAAGCAAAAAAAAACACTCTGATGTTCAAAACGTGTGGTGTCAAACCTCGTCTACTAATTTTTTTATAATCGATTCCGCATATCAAATTCAATGTTCTGATAACATGGTGGCCACCATCTAAGAAAATGAACAATAAGAAAATTTTGATGACATCAACACTGAGTACACTGTAGTTTCTGCGTCTTCATGAGATCCTCAAATTGGAACCGTACGTCTTCATGATTACTGTTATGGACAATAAAGATAAACGTGACGTTATTTTGGATGCTGAAAATGGAATATAGCACTCGCTAAGCAAAAACAATGGAAATTGTCAATGATTTAGTGCTTGAAAATTTAATCTTTATTTAGTCTTTCTACTATTGTATCACTGGCTAATCCAATAGCTTTATGGCCATTTGTTACTATCTTTTCTACTTTTCCCCCACGGTTATTTCAGACTTTAGCTATAGGATATTTCGAGAAATCAGTCCATACTTCTTCGTTTGGTTTCGCACTTTGTGGTTACCAATGTGAATCGGGTATAAATGGTTTTTAATTCTTTGCGATTTCTGTGCAGGGGCATTCAATTGATCGGCTTACGATATTGCTTACATATGACCAATAACAGTATTGTGCAAGTGATATCATGCCCAGAATCACAGGGTTTGGAGATTGTAGAAACGCGAGAACGGCTGCTCTAATTGAATTCGGTATTGCTAATCGGCAACCGGATTTTACAAGGGACTTTGTCGCGCAGTTTTGAGACCTGCTAAGTGTGCCTTGTGATGAGGGAGAAATCAAATATTTCGCGATGCAATTCCAAAATCAAAATATTCGGCCTCAATTGCTCAGCGAAACATTTGTCTTAATTTTCGATTTCAGAGACAAGATTTACAAGACTGAGTTCTACGAGTTGTCACGAAGACTTAAAAATGAAGATAATGGTTTATCAAGGATAAGAGACCTTGAACAAATTGAAAAAAAAAACGAAAAGTACGATCAAATTTCGAGAGGTTTATGTGAAATGTGAACTAAACTAAATTTAAGGCGATTGCGGGGAGAGCGTGACTTCCAGGACAATATGGCTTAGGTACCAGATATGGTTCACGTACCAGATATCCCCCAGGTTGTTATTTATATTTTATAGTCATACTAACAATATTTATTTTTGTTACATAGGGTTACAGTTATTTTGTTATAAGGTTTGTCCGCTCTCGTTGCGATAACTTTCGAAAAGATGAAAAGATCAAAAATCGAATTCTTAATTTAAAAAACTAATAAGACTTCAAGACTTAATTTCTTGAGATCAGCAATGTATCGGAACAAAGTCGATATAGCAAGCAAAATCCTGTTTCGGTACAGGAAATCCAAATTTTTGTATTTCACAACGTATAAGACTCAACGTATAAGACTCAACACCTATAAGACTGATAAGACTCAACGTATAAAAGAAAAACGTACGTAAGATTTACTGCATCAAGCAACTAGCAAGGTTGTCGGCCAAACGTAATTGATGCTCTTTTCAAGGTCGGAAAGGGTCAAAAATGCTATTATTTGACCTCTGGATTCCATTTATATATAAAAAAGAGATTTGGTCCCACCGGGGTTCGAACCGCAACCTCTAGATTAAGGGGCCTAGGTCCTAACCATTAGGCTATATCCCAGTTGGAACAATCTGTGCGAACGCACAAGTAATATGCTCCTTCATTTACGCTTACACGCAATTGCATCAGCAACATCTTCAGGCCCCAAAACTGATGATTCGAAAACTGGTATCAAATTAACAATAGGACGAATCAATGAGCCAGATTTTGTTTGAACTTGTGCGGACCGTGCGATGCCGTCGTTACCATAACTTAGACTCAAAATGCGGGCCAGTGGATAATAGCCTCTTGGGCTGTCGCTATCGATTATCCAAACTAGGTCACCGGTTTTCAAGATTTCATCGGACCGAGTTTTCCATTTACAACGACGATTCAATGGGGGAAGATATTCTTTTAACCATCTTTTCCAAATGGCATTAGCGTACGCTTGCGCTCTGGCGTATCGCTTTCGGTGATTGAAGTCATCGACATGGGTGATTGAAGGAAGGCAAGTACTGCGATTCCCCAAAAGAAAATGGTTTGGCGTTAATGCATCTAAATCGTTGGCATCGGAACTTACGGAAGTCAATGGGCGGTTGTTAAGTGACTGTTCCACCAGAGAGAAAGTAGTGAGGAGTATTTCGTCTGTAAGCCGACGATTGCCAAGGATTGCGTAAACTAGCCTTTCCCAAACACCTCCGTGGTGCGGTGCAGCAGGCGGATTAAACTTCCACTTGACTCCCCTTTGTGCCAGCTCCGAAGCAATTTTCTGTTTGTCCAAGTTTAGGAAACATAGCAACAGTTCTTTCTCTGTACCAACAAAGTTAGTGCCGTTGTCGGAACAAATGACCAACGGCATTCCACGACGAGCAATGAAGCGTTCAATACCCATAACACACAAATTTGTATCTATCGAATGTGCAATCTCAACATGAACTGCTCTGGTCGTGAGACAGGTGAGCAGGAAACCCCACCTTTTCTCAGAGGAGCGACGGATCGTGACGTGAAACGGACCAAAGTAGTCAAGACCGACATTCGTAAAGGGCGGACACTGGAAGGCAAGACGTTCGGACGGAAGATCAGCCATCATAGGTTGGACAGGCTTAGTGCTTCGTTTTCTGCAAAGGACACAATTAAAACGAATCGAACGGAGGATAGAAAGAAGCTTCAGAACAGCATACTGCTGTTGGACAAGTGCGCGAAGATAATCGTTACCTTCATGATCATTTTTGAGGTGCATATGGCGTAAGAAAATGTACACCAGTGGGTGTCCACCGTCGAGGATTATGAGGTGTTTCAAACTGAACTCGAGCTCGGTGAAGCGCTTAATTCGGTCACTGGAACGGAGCAGGCCACCGGGCCCGACAAACGGCGAATACGCAGCAATAGGGCTTCTTTTACTGATTTTTTTCGAACTGCGGAGTTGCATAAGCTCAATTGGGAATGACTCTGCTTGTGTAAGAAGCTGCAGCTTCTTTTCTGCTGCGGTAATTTCCTCATGTTCTACTATGCTTCCATCTACAGATCGGTAGGTGGCGTGCCGTGGAAGAATACGTAGGACATACGTAACGATTCGAAGATTTTTTGGATACGAACTGTATTTGCGCAGATGAATGCTGAAATCAGGATTTAAACAGTTGGATTGTAGGGCTGAGCAGCTGTCTAAAGGGTTGGGATCAGCTGCATGACGCATCAACTTGATGTTCGACACCACTTCGGTGTCCGGGCGAAACGGAAAGTCAGATGTACGAAGAAAATCAGGACCACGTAACCAAGCGCTGTTCTGCAACGCCTCCGAGGACAATCCCCTCGTGCCGTCGTCGGCAGGGTTGTTCTGCGTTGCCACGTGATGCCATTGATCGACTGTTGTTCCCTATAGAATCTCAGAGACACGATTCGCGACAAATATAGGCTGTTTCTCTAGGGAATTCAATCACTGGAGGACTGTGGTACTATCTGTCCACATAAACGTGCGTTGAGTTTGAATGGTGAGCGCCTCGCATATTTCCTCCCTGAGTCGGGATGCCAGCAAAGCTGCTTGGAGTTCAAGTTTAGGAACGGTGAGCACTTTCATCGGAGCTACTCGTGCCTTTCCAATGACGAAGGACGCAAAAACGAGAGCACGCAATTCACGGACGCAATTCACGAGAGCACGCAAAAACGCAACTGCGCTGAACACTTCCTGTGAACTGTCACCAAAGACATGTAATTCTAAGTGCTCGAATGAACCGGAGAATTAGCTCCTAGGTATTTTCATTAGCCCAAGTTTTGGTAATTCTGAGCTCCAGGACTCGAAATGCTCAATCATTTCCTTTGGGAGAACATCATCCCAGCTCTGACCGTGAAGTCGCCAGACATCTTTGAGGAGGAGCCGCGCTTTCACAGTAAAAGGGTAAACAAGCCCAATTGGTCAAATATTTTTGATACAAGACTCAATACCAGCCTTTGTGTAACAGCTTTCGAGGCATCACATATTGTTCCGCGGCTAACAACTAGTGTGTCATTTACATGATCCCACTTCAAACCTAGAACGTGAGATGATGACTCCTCCCTTGAGGCGCCTATTTCTTTTGGAACCTGTTCAACTGATTTGTCCTCCAGCTCCTCGAGGAGGCCAGGGACATTGCTGATGAACTTAGTCAGCTTGAAACCTCCCCTGTTCATTAGTTCGATCAAATCGCGCGATATTTTTTGTACTATGATGGGTGACTCCATTGAGTCAAGGTAATCATCCATATAAAATTTTTGGCAAACGGCTTGCGCCGCCTCGGGAAAATCCGAAGTATTGTCTCTCGCGGTACGCAATAACGCATAATTAGCACAAGTTGGTGAATCTTTTGCACCGAATATGTGTCTTGTGTACTGGTATACCTCAATGTTCATTGAGGTATCTCCCCGCCACAGGAAACGCAAAACTGACTCTTCCGCTGGCAAAACACCTACTTGTAAGAACATACCTTCAATATCAGCGGAAACAGGGAATTGATGCTGACGAAAGCGCATCAGAGTGTGGATTAGTCTCTGCAACAGGTCTGGACCGGTGAGTAAAACACTGTTCAAAGATATACCCTGAAACTTTGAAGCACCATTCAACACCCTACGAGCTTTTTCCAGCTTGTTGTGGTTTACAACCGGGTGATGAGGTAGATACCATTCTCTTCCGGCGCAATGCTTGTCGTCTCGACTT
This sequence comes from Convolutriloba macropyga, assembly GCF_964194025.1. NCBI lineage: Eukaryota > Metazoa > Xenacoelomorpha > Acoela > Convolutidae > Convolutriloba > Convolutriloba macropyga. The sequence continues at coordinate 39,966,212 of NC_134473.1, read as the reverse complement.
TCCACTTTAATAACATATCCCTCATCGAGATCGTCTTGAATTATCTGTGCATAACGCTTGTACAAAACGGTATCTTTACTTAATCTCTTTTCCAATGATTTGAACTGCAATATTGCTGAAAAAAATTGTTGGCTAGTTTTACTTCGTCTGAAGACCAAAGCATGCCTACATGATATCGGCCACTCATTGTGTACGGTGGATTGTTCGAGGATCTCAGTTGCTCGATGGTCAAAGGCTGAACGGGGATCGACCTGCTTGACAGCCCCATATGACTCAATGTCATACCAGGATTTTATTTGGGATGCTAACTCGGAATCTTGTTTAGCTACTGCCTTGAAACAAGTAGAAATCAGACCAGATGAAGATGGCAACGGACCGCTTAATACCCATCCCAACGGTAAGCGAACGGCAACGAGTGAGGGTTTTGATTTGGTTTCAAAATACTCGATCGGGCGGATGGCGTGGTAAGCGTCTTGGCCTAGTATCATCTCGACGTTTGCGTACTCATACGTCTTGTTCGGTAATACGCTTAAGTGAGGATATTTTTCTTGAATGGCACTATTATCAATAATGTCGGAACCTACTCGTAAATTTGTTTTTACATAAGGGAGTAGATTAAGCGGAGAGCAAGTGTTTTCGCGTATTGGTTGAACAGTAACCTGTACAGGTTCCGTTGTTATAGTTTCTTGAGTATTTATGCCATTCACGGTCAGCTTTAATGGGGTACCCTTCAATTGAAGACGACTAACGAGCTCACTGGATATCCAAGAATGACTACAAGCTGTGTCACAGAGAACAAGTGCTCTAGTGCGTACATCTGAGGGACTTAAAAGATCAACTTCAAGAACCTGAAGAAGCCCTTTTACATCAGTTATTGAAGTGAGTCCCGGGGAACTAGTCGTTCCCATAGACTTTGCATTTTCAACTGTATTTGATGAAGTTTTTGTGGAATTTACTTTAGTCAGCGTGGCAACGTTACTTTTCTTCTCAGTGCTTACGGGAAAAACGCGTTCTGCCCCGTGAAGTAATGTGTTATTAGTGCTTCGACAGCCCTCAATTGTGCATTTTCGTTCACGTGGACATGTTCGGAATGAATGCTTACCGTTCAAGCACGAGAAACAAAGTTGGTTTTCTTCAGCAACCTTAGCACGCTGTGTAGGGGTCTTTTCCTTGAAAGATTGACATCGCCAAATGGGATGTTGACTTTTGCAAAGGGCGCAGAGCAATTGATCAATTTTTGCACTCTGGGAAGCTTTATTAGAGATATGTTGTTTTGCATTTGCATTAGCAGCAAAGACTTTCGACGGAACTTTTGTTTTTGTTATACTTATGTTACCAATATCCTCATTTTTTCCCTTGAAAGAGTTTGCTTTCATGCGCTCAGGAGCTTCTGCTTTCTCTTTCAGCCAATCGTTAAAATCTAACATGGTTGGCCTCAACCACTCTTTCTTCACGGTGTGCATTGACCGGGATCCTTTTAAATTAGGTGGAAGCTTTTGAACTGCTTGGTTTAAGAGGGACGAGCTACGAAGATCTGTGTCATATGACAATGACCTGAATACGCCAACGAGACTTGAGACTACAGTAGCAAAGCTGATTATACTGTCTGAGTAATGCATTTTTACGGGTGGATAGCTTTACAATTTATCAAGATGCGCAGTTACCACTGCCTGTGGCTGTCCGAACTTACGCTCAAGCGTTTTCAATGCATCTCTATACATTGACCCACAATAGGCAAATTCTGCAATTGCAGCCTTTGCTTTCCCTGTTACCAATGTTTTTAGGTACGTTAGCTTAACGTCATCACTCAATGTCTGCGAATCGATCGCACTACTAAATTGGCCGTGCCATTCATGCCATTGAAGGGGGTCGCCGTTGTATTGGGAGAGTTTCCACTCGGGTAGGGTATCTCTCTTGCTGAGGCTAAGCAACTCGGCAAGATCTTTTACTGTTACTTGTTGAGATGCTGGAGGGTGCGACAAAAAAGGTTGTTGCATGGGCAGTGGATTTCGAGAGTAAGGCAGCGAGGACGAAACGGGTGGATATCCCGGTAGGAGTGGCGCTGTTTGCAACGCCTAGTTATCTACTATTGCACTAGAAATTGGATTACGGTAGTACGTTGTACCACCTACGGTGCTTACTGAAACAGGTACGTTTGCCGTGACATTAACATTGGACCTCTGCGGAGCCATCGGAAAAGCATTTGATTTGGTGTTTAATGGAACATTAGCGAGGGTCCACGTATTCAAGTTAGGCCTGTAGTGACTGTGTTGTATTGATAAAGCCTGGTGGTGGAGTGGGCTTGCCGCAGCTGCAGCCAAATTGGCTTCTAATTGCACTGCCAAGTGGTTGAGTTGAGCGTCGGCCGGGAAAGCATTATCTCGATTATTTTGAGGGGTGTATGCTGTTGTCGAAAAATCGTGAGCTGGAGATGAAGTTTGTAAATTTCCGGTGTTTTGTGGCTGGTTCACGTATGCATTGCCTTTCAGAGACGAGCTAGGTTGATTTGTTTGAAAAAACAAACCACGGTAGTAAGCAGATTCTTGATCAGCAAGAGACTGCCAGAACTGCATTGTATTGTTCGGCAGCCATTCGTTTTGATTGTTTACTTCGGAGATCGGATTATTGAGTTCAGGCTCTTCGCTGCCTTGATTGATTTGCTGGATAAGATCATTATTTCCAACCAAATTTGACGGTTGAGGAATCAATTGTGGTGCATGCTGTTGGTTTTGATCGTTCATTTCTGATTGATGGTTCTCAAAAATAAGATTGTCGACATTATTACCCTGTTCTTGGACGAAAGTGTTATTATTTTGTGCATTTGCTGCCGCGGAATAAATAGCTTGATCGAAACAAGCGCTGGATTTTTTCTGTTTGCACGTCAAGATGGCTGTTTTTTGCTACCAACTGACTCAACCCACTCTTTGACGCGATTTTCGCTCTTTGTTGAGTAGATACTGCCATGTTTTGAGGAACTATTAGCGGCGGTCTCTAAAAGCAAAGATTCATCGTCCATTAAGTTGATTTCCTGCATTTTAGCTTAACGAGACGTTTTCGATTTTCCTCATGCATTTTCTCTAGGTCTATTTGACGTTTCTTAGAAAACAATTCTATCTCATGCCTTCTCTCAGCCATTTCACGTTCTCTCTCTGCCATCTCAATTTCATACTCTCTTTCAGCTATTCAAGCAGCTGCTTTGTTTTCTTCCACTTCTTCTCGTCTTATTTTTGCTAAAATAAAGTCTTTCCTGCGAGTGGTTAAAGCCTTCGAAGAGGTACCAGCAGACAAGGATTTGTGGGATATTTGAGAGCCCTTTTTTGAATTTTTTTGAGTCTATATAGTCTCGCGCATTTTCCATATACTCATCGTGTCTTTTATTCACAACTGCCAGCCATTCTTCTAATTCGGACTGAAGTTTCTCTGCTTGTTCAGTCTTAGCTGCAAGACCCATCAGGCTATCATTTTTTGTTATACAATTTTCGAGTAGATCTTTGCATTTGGTAACCAAACTCTCTACCCTCACTCGCCTCGCTTTTTCGTGGATAGCGTCGTCAATGCTTTCGTGAAGTTTGCACAACTCTTTCTCAATCTTGGTCCTTTCATCATACACCTTAGAAACTTTGCTTGTAAAGGGATTTGACATAATGGGAGAAAGAATACAACAATAGATTAGCTGAAAGATTTGGTGAACAAACAGAAAGGGAAAGTGAAACAATATTGAACTTAGTGCACTGCGAAATTGGGATTTTAGGACAACAATTCAGGAGATAGAACAAATTTGGTAAAACAAATTGATCAATAGTTGGACAATTCTCGTGACAGGGGCTGGTTCACGTATGCATTGCCTTTCAGAGACGAGCTAGGTTGATTTGTTTGAAAAAACAAACCACGGTAGTAGGCAGATTCTTGATCAGCAAGAGTCTGCCAGAACTGCATTGTATTGTTCGGCAGGCATTCGTTTTGATTGTTTACTTCGGAGATCGGATTATTGAGTTCAGGCTCTTCGCTGCCTTGATTGATTTGCTGGATAAGATCATTATTTCCAGCCAAATTTGACGGTTGAGGAATCAATTGTGGTGCATGCTGTTGGTTTTGATCGTTCATTTCTGATTGATGGTTCTCAAAAATAAGATTGTCGACATTATTACCCTGTTCTTGGACGAAAGTGTTATTATTTTTTTGCATTTGCTGCCGCGGAATAAATAGCTTGATCGAAACAAGCGCTGGATTTTTTCTGTTTGCACCTCAAGATGGCTGTTTTTTGCTACCAACTGACTCAACCCACTCTTTGACGCGATTTTCGCTCTTTGTTGAGTAGATACTGCCATGTTTTGAGGAACTATTAGCGGCGGTCTCTAAAAGCAAAGATTCATCGTCCATTAAGTTGATTTCCTGCATTTTAGCTTAACGAGACGTTTTCGATTTTCCTCATGCATTTTCTCTAGGTCTATTTGACGTTTCTTAGAAAACAATTCTATCTCATGCCTTCTCTCAGCCATTTCACGTTCTCTCTCTCTGCCATCTCAATTTCATACTCTCTTTCAGCTATTCAAGCAGCTGCTTTGTTTTCTTCCACTTCTTCTCGTCTAATTTTTGCTAAAATAAAGTCTTTCCTGCGAGTGGTTAAAGCCTTCGAAGAGGTACCAGCAGACAAGGATTTGTGGGATATTTGAGAGCCCTTTTTTGAATTTTTTTGAGTCTATATAGTCTCGCGCATTTTCCATATACTCATCGTGTCTTTTATTCACAACTGCCAGCCATTCTTCTAATTCGGACTGAAGTTTCTCTGCTTGTTCAGTCTTAGCTGCAAGACCCATCAGGCTATCATTTTTTGTTATACAATTTTCGAGTAGATCTTTGCATTTGGTAACCAAACTCTCTACCCTCACTCGCCTCGCTTTTTCGTGGATAGCGTCGTCAATGCTTTCGTGAAGTTTGCACAACTCTTTCTCAATCTTGGTCCTTTCATCATACACCTTAGAAACTTTGCTTGTAAAGGGATTTGACATAATGGGAGAAAGAATACAACAATAGATTAGCTGAAAGATTTGGTGAACAAACAGAAAGGGAAAGTGAAACAATATTGAACTTAGTGCACTGCGAAATTGGGATTTTAGGACAACAATTCAGGAGATAGAACAAATTTGGTAAAACAAATTGATCAATAGTTGGACAATTCTCGTGACAGGGGCTGGTTCACGTATGCATTGCCTTTCAGAGACGAGCTAGGTTGATTTGTTTGAAAAAACAAACCACGGTAGTAGGCAGATTCTTGATCAGCAAGAGTCTGCCAGAACTGCATTGTATTGTTCGGCAGGCATTCGTTTTGATTGTTTACTTCGGAGATCGGATTATTGAGTTCAGGCTCTTCGCTGCCTTGATTGATTTGCTGGATAAGATCATTATTTCCAGCCAAATTTGACGGTTGAGGAATCAATTGTGGTGCATGCTGTTGGTTTTGATCGTTCATTTCTGATTGATGGTTCTCAAAAATAAGATTGTCGACATTATTACCCTGTTCTTGGACGAAAGTGTTATTATTTTTTTGCATTTGCTGCCGCGGAATAAATAGCTTGATCGAAACAAGCGCTGGATTTTTTCTGTTTGCACCTCAAGATGGCTGTTTTTTGCTACCAACTGACTCAACCCACTCTTTGACGCGATTTTCGCTCTTTGTTGAGTAGATACTGCCATGTTTTGAGGAACTATTAGCGGCGGTCTCTAAAAGCAAAGATTCATCGTCCATTAAGTTGATTTCCTGCATTTTAGCTTAACGAGACGTTTTCGATTTTCCTCATGCATTTTCTCTAGGTCTATTTGACGTTTCTTAGAAAACAATTCTATCTCATGCCTTCTCTCAGCCATTTCACGTTCTCTCTCTCTGCCATCTCAATTTCATACTCTCTTTCAGCTATTCAAGCAGCTGCTTTGTTTTCTTCCACTTCTTCTCGTCTAATTTTTGCTAAAATAAAGTCTTTCCTGCGAGTGGTTAAAGCCTTCGAAGAGGTACCAGCAGACAAGGATTTGTGGGATATTTGAGAGCCCTTTTTTGAATTTTTTTGAGTCTATATAGTCTCGCGCATTTTCCATATACTCATCGTGTCTTTTATTCACAACTGCCAGCCATTCTTCTAATTCGGACTGAAGTTTCTCTGCTTGTTCAGTCTTAGCTGCAAGACCCATCAGGCTATCATTTTTTGTTATACAATTTTCGAGTAGATCTTTGCATTTGGTAACCAAACTCTCTACCCTCACTCGCCTCGCTTTTTTGTGGATAGCGTCGTCAATGCTTTCGTGAAGTTTGCACAATTCTTTCTCAATCTTGGCCCTTTCATCATACACCTTAGAAACTTTGCTTGTAAAGGGATTTGACATAATGGGAGAAAGAATACAACAATAGATTAGCTGAAAGATTTGGTGAACAAACAGAAAGGGAAAGTGAAACAATATTGAACTTAATGCACTGCGAAATTGGGATTTTAGGACAACAATTCAGGAGATAGAACAAATTTGGTAAAACAAATTGATCAATAGTTGGACAATTCTCGTGACAGGGGAGATAGAAGTTGGGGCGTAACTCGAGGAACGAACGGAGATTGGGGTGGAATGAATGAGTCTCAATTACTATGGTTTCTATAACCCCTGTAGTTTAAACTGGGGACACAGAACCCACAATCATTTGAGACTCAGAGAGCAAAACCCCAAAGCGTAATAGGACTATAATATTTGCGCACAACAAGAGGACCGGAAACGCTTGAGTCGCGACCATGCGGCGAGCGAGTGACGAAACGGGAAAACGGTGGAGCGGCGGATGCGATAATTGAAAACCTGGAAAAAGTGAGTGGTGCCAATTGAGCGACACTACAATAACCACGCAACGAAAGCAGGACACGACGGAGCGACTGAGTCCTACAACAAACAAGCTCTATAACCACCTAGTAGTTAAACTGAGGTCACCGAGCCGGAAAGCAACTCAGTGGAAACTCGAAGTTAACGCCGCTTCAGCGGCGAGTTTCTTATTCTTTTTGGCTCTACGGCGTCGTTTATTGAGTTTGCTATGACGAGTTTTCTTAAGCAAGCGGCGAAGTGACTTCTGATGCGTTAAAATTAAAGTTAACGACTTAAGTTCCAAATGAGTTTTCTGATGCAGTTGATAGTACTCTTAAGAAAACCAAAGATATTTGGTGCTCCCTTTCGCGGGCAATGAACTATAGCTTTCAAACGAGTTTGGTAACTTTCTAGCACATTAGAAAGTTCGAAAACGCTAGTGCTCGAAAATTATTCGTTCGGTGAGAAGTCAACGAATTGTTTATAGCGTCGTGCCATCGATTATGACATCAGTTTTGTGCCGGAAGACGTTGTCCAACTGATATTGTACCGTTTTTCTTTCGTTAAAAGCAAAAGGATTCAAGCTTAATCCCGGAAGTGCAAATACAGTGATTTTATACCGATTTTGGGCGCTTTTTGGTAGACTATTGATGCCGTGGAACAACGAACTATCACCCAAAATGAATACCATAGGCTCACATCAACGTGTATTTACCGTATCCGGACAAAAAACTACGAACTTTTCTTAATTTTGATGTTTTTTGAGATTTTTTCTCAAAAATCGGTAAAATCGACAATTCTCGAAAATTTGGTCAAAATTCAAATTTTTTTGTTGAATACCTGTATTATACTGTTACCCCAACTGCACTGAACAATAATTTACCATTTTATCAAAAATTGACCAAAATTATTATAAATTTTCGACCTAAAAATAGCAAAAAAATTCGATAAATTTATCGAATTTTTTTTGAAAGCTGGTTTTTCAAGTTCCTACCCCTTCATTACGTTCGACCAATATCAATTTATCAGTTACGAGTGAGTTTAATATTTTTCGAATATAACCAGTTTTTCTAAGTTTTTGCGTGTTTTTCGTCAATTGCGGTCGCCTATTCTGGTGAAATCCGTCTTTTTCTAACCCAAATTGTCTCGGTCTTACAGTTTTTTGTGATGCTCGGTTGCACTGCCCTGAAGACCACGTCAGGATGTTCTAGTAACCCGTTTTGCATGGAAAAATGATGACTGAAACCACCTCTCTCAATGTTTGGGCTGGGAAGCCGACTCTTCACAAGTGTTCACAAGTCTAGTTGTTGTTGTGCTCCCTGATTTTTTCTCTCGGTGGACCAAAAATGTCCGCTCTCATTGCGATAACTTTCGAAAAGATCAATAATCGAAGTCTTAATAAAAAAAACTAATAAGAATTCAAGACTTAATTTTTTGAGATTAGCAATGTATCGGAACAAAGTCGATATAGCAAGCAAAATCCTGTTTCGGTACAGGAAATCCAAATTTTTGTATTTCACAACGTATAAGACTCAACGTATGACTCAACACCTATAAGACTGATAAGACTCAACGTATAAAAGAAAAACGTACGTAAGATTTACTGCATCAAACAACTAGCAAGGTTGTCGGCCAAACGTAATTGATGCTCTTTTCAATGTCGGAATATGTCAAAAATGCTCTTATTTGACCCCTGGATTCCATTTATATATAAAAAAGAGATTTGGTCCCACCGGGGTTCGAACCGCAACCTCTAGATTAAGGTGCCTAGGTCCTAACCATTAGGCTATATCCCAGTTGTAACAATCTGTGTGAACGCACAAGTAATATGCTCTTTCGTTTACGCTTACACGCAATTGCGTCAGCAACAAGGTTACAGCTTTTATGTTTACTGGTTACTAGTTTATATTTACTGGTTATATATAACTCAGTGGGCATTATAATGCGGTACGGGAAAAAAGCTTTTTGTATAATTGGTCGCTTCGAAATTTTCAAGAGATTCGTTATATTTTTTGTAATAGCCGCCCTCATCTTCTCAGCCGGCTATTATATTTGACTAATATTTTTGCTTCGTCGATTATTTTGGCTATATATCTTTGCATTTTAAGCTTTTGGCAAAAGTTTTTCTGATTCACTATCTTCTCTAGAGCTATTTTAAAGGCAGCACTGCCGAGAAGTGGCACTTCCGTATTATACACGGCGGTTTTCACTGAAATAATGGATCATAGTTGTGATTTTTTGTGGCTTTTTTCAAATGGTCTTTATTATGGTCTCTGAAAAGAATTGGGTGGGTCGCTATTTGAGCTGACATCTTTTCAAAAGGCTATTGCAGAACGTTTCTGAAGTACCTCGTTTAGATTTCTCGGGGAATTTTTTTAATAAAAAAGTGTTTATTTTCTTCCCTTTCCTCGGGTTTTCTCCTGACTACTGTGATTAGTATTCTATTATTGGAATGAAAACTTTTTTCTTTGCTCGTTATGTTGCAACTTCGTAGTCGCAACTTGTGATGACAGTTCATCAGTTATTTTTATCTGTTTTTGTTATCAGATTTGGTTTTTCTCATTAATTTCATTGTTGATGTTTCCTAATGATTTGTGTAAAAAAGGAGGAGGTTATTTTGTTTGGTGAGTAGCTGGCTCGAGTCGAAGTGAATATTTGTTTTGAGTTGGTTCCGGATTCGTCCGGTTCTGTTGTGTTTCTTTTTCGAACAAAATTTTGTTTCGCTTTACCTTAGTTTACAGCTTGTTCAACATTTTGCGTAAAATTGTTTTTACGTTCTGGCTTGTTTCACTCTTCTCTCGTTGTGCTCAAAGTGCGTCTAGTGAGTTGGTATCCAAAAACAAAATGAAAAATTGAAACCGGATAAAGTCCAATTTTAGATGCCGGCTACTTGAATTTTGTTCTTTTAAGTCTTAATTACCATATCTATTGCTTTTTGTCATTGATACTAGTAGCTGTATCTTCTCAATAAAAAAAGAGTTTGTCTAACTACAATATGAAATCGAAATAGTACGAAATTAAAAAATGACGTAATCTTTTTTAAAATCCCAATATGGGGCTTTAGGACTCGGTGTTGGCTATTTTCCGGTAATCTGTCCGTCATGTTTTAAAATTGTTTTCATGCCACCTCTGAGCATATTTTTTTGTTGTTTGCTACGATTTCTTTTAGTTCACAGATTTTTGCAGTATTCTCCTAATCAGCTAGATCAATTTTAAATAATATGATTAAATTGTTGTTTTTTGCGATTTAGAAATTTTGTTTACATACTTATTTTATTTAAAAGACGTTCTGTTTGTATATTTATTTCGTTACAAATTCTATGTTTTTGTGATCAAACAAGTTGAAGCGTTTTGATGTATAAAGGAATGAGGTCGTAGAAAGAATGTAAATAAAATTCATAATTGTCGATTTTTCTTTTCTTGACTTCTGATGACATGACCTCTTCCTTTGTCTTTTTTTTTAAAAAATCAGTTCATGTTTATTTTTTGTTTGTTTTTGCTAATACTATCTGCATAATTAACACTGGTAAGAAATATCAACCAAAGCAGAAGCCCCTCAACTGTTGTGGTGGTTAATCTCGTTTGTACCCAATTACCGAAATGTTAAGATTTTCATGGATAAATCATTCTGATTAGTTACATGAGTTTTCTCTCGGCTTCTTTTTCATCGCAGAGGACCTTATGCCCGTGTTAAGGATTTTTTTAACGAAACAAAAATTGACAACTGTATTTTATCAAGTGCTCTGAAACAAACTTTGTAGATTTTATATTAGTCCTGCGGTCTTCTCAATGCGATTTTTCATACTGCCAACTTTTCGTCGGATCGTTTTTTTCTGCCTGGTCATTGGACTTTTCGTCCTCGGAAATAGGATAAAGTGGTAAATCACTGAGGGCGTCAGGTTCTCTTAGACTCTTGCTAGTCTCTAAGCATGCGATTCACATAAACTGTTTAGGAGACAATTTCATAGCGTGAAGGTTGTTAGAGTTTGACCCCCCTTCTTATACTTATCCCCCACTACCACCACTTGACCATCCCCTCCTTTTCACCTGCTTCCACCCGTAACCCCGAACGCTCGACTGGTTCCTTGAAAGCCACCAAAATGATAAATTTGTGATTTTTTCTTAAGAAATGATAAGAAAGCGTCAAAACTAGGAATAAAAAGATGATAGCATTTAATGCAAACAGAGATTGCTCTTGTACTCGTTTTTTCTTAGAGTGTACTCGAAAAAAATTTTCCATTGTTCACTCAATATTTTATTTCGCTAATTTCGCTATTGGGTTTGACAGATTACCTCACCCTCCCAGCTGACATGTAATGAAAATAGATCAACTGTTGTTCGTTTCTAGTTTTCTGAGCGAATAGCGCAGTTCGATCACAACTGAGTTCACCTTTGTTTTACGCAAAACCACCCCCCCCCCAGCTTAGTTGACATAATGATTACTTTGTAGTTTAATGATTTGGCATGAATGATGTTGTAGCACACAAGACTCTGCTTCACCTTCTGCTACATCCCTCGGGTGCTCAAAGCCTCGCCAAAATGTCTCACCCACAAGTTGTTCTTTGACTGTGATGAGAACTCAGCTAGCTTTTCATTAGTCGACTGGAATGCACTCTATGACGGAGACGAGGAACTGAGACTGGACTCGCTCGTAGACTCTTACGTCATAATTCCTTTATTTGATTCGGAGTAAGCTATGATTCCTTGCTTAATTGCCGTGTGCAATCTTTTTGTTCCGACCCTTTTTGTTTAGTGTGGGAGGAACTATATACTCAAATGGTTTTTTCAGTCAATTTTGGCGGATCGATATATTTAATGTAGAGGGTTGTGAGTGGTATCATTGAAAGCCCGTCCAGCGTAGAATATAGAATTAAAAAGATTTTTCTGAATTTCTTTTTTCCACTGTTATCGAGTTTTTAATTTTTAATTTTTATGAACATTTGTTCACTATTTTTGTTGCTATTGTTCACATTTTCTATATATTTACGCAATTTTTGGCCAATTTTACAAAAAAATGTGAAAATTGGTAACGGCAGTGTTGGCTTTACCTCTGCCGACAAAATAGAAAAGTGGGATCTTTTCAACAATTGCCCCCCCCCTTTGCAAAGGGGGGGGGGGGGGTTGGCTATTCTTGAATAGATTTTAAGCGAGCGATTTATTAACCAATCAGAGACGACTAATAACTTTCCGTGTATGCTCATACTGTGTTAAACTGGATAGAATAAAATGCGCCATGCTAGGACAATTAGCCGAAATGGAATACAAAGCGAAAATATTTTCCGACTGGCCGGTCGGTGGGCGCGCTTCGCCGCGATAACCGACCCGCGATTTCCGGATTACATCCTACAGCGCGTGAGAGGCATGGCCGTGAACAGCGGTCCGCAATTGCACTTAAACTGATATTCGGCTATCTAAACTGTAGGCCTAATAATATTGTGGTAAAGTATAGCACAAAAGGGGTGGCGATTCTCTACTAGGTACCAAAGGGGGGCAATAGTTGAGAGATCCGAAAAGTGTCGTTGAACTGTTTGATTTAATTTTTAACTGACATTTCTGCCAAGTTTTTTAAAATTTAGCTTTTTCATTAAAAAATGGCATGAAATAAGCTTCTTCATTGCACTTCGTTAACTCCAAAGAAGGCTAGTGCATCATCTGAGAGTGTTCTTGGATTGAAGTTCTGCCGCTTTTTTGCTATTTTAATTCGATGATGATCCAAAATGCAAAATTTATATTTTATATATTGACTTTTTTGTCAAAGTATCCATATCCATATTATTTGGAACAATTACGTTTTCTTAATAGACGAACCGCGATATTAAGGCTCGATTTGGTCTAATCGTTGAGTTTTTGAAGTCCAAAAAAATCGGATTGTTATCAGTCGATGGCTTAAAAATTATTTTCGCATTTTTTTGCGTTTTTTTACGTTAATTACAGTAAAGAATAATTCAAATCACGGCGAACCAATGACAGGTCCAATTGGTTTCCTAAGGAGTTTCCTGTAAACACATATAGTTATTGCTCGAAAGCTTGTGGTCGTTTCGTCTTTTGAAAATACATATTTTCATGAACAAGGGATTCTTGAGCTTTGCGAATTTTTTATTTTTGGTCAACATGTAGCTTACGGCGAGCGAAGACTGTTCGCCATCGCTTCGTCTTTCTAATGGATTAACATTTAGTTTTTATGGCTCTTTTACGTTTTAACTATTTTTTTGCTTTAACGCTACAATTTTTCACAAAAAGTTTTGATTTCCGAACAGTTTTCAATTTTGAGGTTCGTCTTCTGTTCTTGTCACAATATTGACAGGTCAGATATCACATTATTGGCGCTTAAGAAGAAGGAAGGCACTACTGAATATATCAGTTATTCGGTGAATGGATTACGGTTTTAACTGCTTCAACATCGTCTTCTAGCAGAGTTAATTGGAATTTTTTGTATTTTTGTCTTTGTTGTTCTTTTTGTGGTGGTATGGTAGATAATGGATAACTGCAGGCCCTAGCGGCTTCCTATGGATGAACAAAGTAAGCTATTTAATGATTTCGGCAATTGACTAATGTTCTGCATAACTTTGAAATCAAACGTTTTTTAACAAAAATAGACGTATTTTTTTTAAATTTGCACTTTGGCTGCTCATTTTTTTCCTGTTACCTAGTTTCAACATATACAGGTTGTACGTTAAATAATGCTGTTTAAAAAGCAAATTATCAAAGTTGTTTATTGCATTGCATATTTTTTATTGTCTTTTGTCGTCTTGATTATTCGCTTTATCGTTCTTTTTGTAGACGTACGACATATTCTGAACGTTGACCGATATCAATTGTCTTTTGAGAAATGAGAGAACATTTTGAAAGTTTTCAGTTATTAGCTATTTTTTTTTACTTTTGAATTAATTGTTTTCGAAAATTGCAAGTGTTTTTCTAAGCCTTTCTTTCTTATTTTCTTTTTACCTAGTCTTATTATTCAGAAGTCGCATGTCTCATCACTGATGTTCAAAGAGGGTACAATTACATATATTTCATTTTTTACTCAAGATGTTGTGGTTTCAACGGCTTAATTTTTTGCAAAATTTAATGGAATTTTTGTTTTTTGTCTAAATTGGCGTTTGTTTCTGTAGACATGCGATACATTCTGGACATAGTGAAAGGCCTCGACGTCTTCTTATTGAGGTGTGAATTAGCGTTAAGGTTAACCTATTTAGCGAATTTAATTGATTTCTAATGATTTTGATTTAAAATTACTTGTTTTCAGAAAAATAAACTTTTTAAACTTTGCTGTTTTCGTTCTTTTGTCTACTTGTTACCGAAACTCATCAAGGGCTGTTGTTCGAATGATGTACAATGTTAATTATGCAATTTAGTTTTTTTGCCGCTACTTTGACTTTGTTGTTCTGTAATTTCTTTTCAATGAAATAGACATTGAGTATTGGATGTTAATAATTGTTGTTGTTGTTGTTTGATTTTTTGTTTGTCACGTCTCGTAGTCCTAATGATGGCAGGTCTCATCGGCCCACTATTTTGGCTGCATTTATTTTACTAAATGGTTATTAGCCGCTGTCAACCTCTCAACGGCTATTATTTAGACGCTCTCCTTTTTTTAATTCGCTTTACCTTTTGATCACGTTTTTCGTTTTGCTTTGCGTAAGTCACGATTTTCACGTTTGACTTCTGACCTCCTTCACTGACTGTTTCAACTGAATGGATTTTAAATTCTTTCACGCATTCAATTACGCAATTTGGTGAATATTGTCAAAGTCAAACGATCAAAAGCAAAGGAGACGGGATAAAGCCCGGTGATTAAGTCATTGAGAATTATGTTATCAAAGTTCGTTAGAGAATTCGCTAGCTGACATTAGTATTAAGCAGAATAGCTTTCAGTTTAGAAGCTAAATTAAGTATAGTTTTAGAATCAACTGAAACTGCACGTCTCATTAGAACGCTTTGCGACACTGAAAAAAGTCGGCCTATTTATCTCTTCTTTTTTTTTCTTTTGCTGTTTCAATTCCGCTGTTCATCAAACTGCGTCAACTGCGGCTGTTTTACTGCAATCTGTTGGTTTTGTTTGTAGTTGGAAGTATTTTTTTTATTCATACACCAGAAGAAGACAATAATCTTTTTGTCATAAAATACATTTGTGCATAAATGGTACCAGTAATATATCTTTTTGCCATAAAATAATTTTTTGCTTAAATTGTACCCGTAACCTATAGTTGCAGGTGGAAGGACCTCAACGTTTGATTGTTAAACAAGATTATTCAATAAAAAGCTTATTTACTTTTAACTCACGTCTGATGGTCTATGGGAGGTATATGCAAAAGTCGAAACTTTCATTAGGTTATTAAAAGTATAATTTTTACGCTTGAGTGTTCTTTTTGTCGAATCTGAATCCATTTACTTGGTCTCATTTTTTGAGATGCAGAAGTCTGTTTCAGTGGTTCCTTCTATTTCCGCAAGAAGAACCTGACCTTTTCGCCAGCACCTGCAAATGATTTGGACTTCAACATCCTCTTCTCACCCATTGGCTCTTTCTATCAACCAATGAAAAGTGATCCAGCTCAGACAGACATTGTTGTTGTGGACCGTTTCAAATGTATTTCGTTCGATAAAAGACACAAGAGGGCTGGAAAACATCTGAAATATGGAAGGTAGAGAGGTTTTACATGTTAATCGACTTATGTCCTCTGGGTGTTCACTGTTTTGTTAATAGTCGCGTCCTCAATTCCAGGCGGCTATTATAGCGCTCCTAAATGTTTTACAATTCAAAGAGTTTGAATTGTATTGGGGCGCTGTCTTTTTTTAAAAGATCTGTTCACACATTTTCATGATTGTTAAAGTCAAATTGGAGTAGTGATTTTGGTCACGCCGAAAAAGGAAATGGAGCGAGAAAGCGAGTGGTTTTGCGGCGTGAAACTTTTTTCTCAAATTTTGAAGTGGAGTGACAGAACGGTGTTTGAACAAAAATGTACTTTCTCGCTAATGGTTTTTTGTTCACATGCGGCAATTTCACTTCAATTTTAACTGTTTTTTATAGCTGCGAAGCTGTAAGCTGAGCGTAGCTATATTGCGGTGCTCTTGGTTTTTACAATTCAAAGAATTTGAATTGTATTGGGGCGCTGTCTTTTTTTTTAAGATCTGTTCACACATTTTCATGATTTTTGAAGTCAAATTGGAGTAGTGATTTTGGTCACGCTGAAACAGAAAATTGAGCGATAAAGCGAGTGGTTTTGCGGCGTGAATTTTTTTGCTCTAATTTTAAAGTAGAGTGAGTAAACGGTGTTTGAACAAAAATTCGGTTTCTCGGTAGTGGTTTTTTGTTCACATGCGGCAATTTCACTCTGATTTTTACTGTTTTTTCAATTTTTTGGATCGGATTTTTTTCTAAACGGTTTTCCCAATCCATTCACACTCCTTCTAGGCCTTGTTTTTTGTTTGAATTAAATTTTCATTTCTCGCTAGTGGTTTTTTTGTTCACATCCGGCATTTTGACATTGATTTTCTGTTTATTTTTTAATTTTGTTCTGATTTTTTTTTAGAATGGTTTTCTCAGTTCACTCATAGTCCATTCTAGGTCTAGTTTTTCTGTTTAGTCAATGAAAATTCTTTGAATTGTACGTCAGGACTTTTCCTGCTATGTTTTTTGTTTCGTCGTCTGACGCGCTTTTTTCGTTTTACATTTGTTCACACAGCAAAGCTGAAAAAGTCAAATTTTCTGAATGACTTCTTCCTTTCACTAACGGCATTTGCGCGCGTGACGTCATTTCTCACTCGCTTTAGCAAAAGTTTTTAGGTTATTTGCGTGATTAGATTTTGATCATACGTGACTTACCTCACTCAATAAAATGACTTTTGCACTTTAAACTTAAGTTTAATTTGAAATTGTTTAAGGTCAAAGGAACTCATATGTGCAGTAAAGGTGCCTACTAAGAGGCTTCTGCGCAATGAATTTTATCAAGCTTTATTAATTTATCGTTTAATTTTTTACCTAGTTTTTTGAATGGCGTTGATTTTTTTTTTCAATTTAGATCTGTATCTGTTTCTATCTCTATTATATGGCACGCAGGTCTATTCTTTCGCAGCTATTCCGGCAATCTGCCGGCTATGTTTTTTCGATTTTTTGGATTGGATTTTTTTCTAAATGGTTATACCAATCCATTCATAGCTCATTCTAGGCCCAGTTGTTTGTTTGAACCAAATTTCCATTTCGCGCTATTGGTTTTTTGTTCACATGCGGCATTTTGACATTGATTTTCTGTTTTTTTTTTAATCTGATTTGTTTAAAAATGATTTTGGCAATTCACTCATTGTCCGTTCTAGGTCTAGTGTTTCTGTTTAGTCAATGAAAATTCTTTGAATTGTACGTCAGGACTTGTGCGGCTATGTTTTTTTACTTCGTCTAACAGATTTTTGTTTCGTCTTACCCTGACGTCTTGGAGTTGACTTTTTCAATGTCTTACCTCACTCAAAAAAAACGACTTAGTTTTATGATCACTTACTTGTTAAAGGTCAATAGCGTGCAGCTAAGTAGTGCCAAACATATATGCCCTAATTCTTGATTATTAATAGCCACCCTCATCTTCTCAGCCTGCTATTATAGCGCTCCTAATTCTTTTTTTACTTCGTCGAACTTTTTTTTCGCTTTACCATTTTGCCGCTTTTTCAGCATTTTGCGTTGAATCTTTTTGACTCCTTTAGGCTAGTTTCTCTCTTCTCTCATTCTGCTAAAAGTGAATTTGAACATCAGTTGCCCAGCAAAGCAATTCAAAACAAACAGAGTTAGAATAAAAAATTGAAGTCAGAAATAGAAACGGGATAAACCCATAAAGCCCAATTTTAGATGCCCGCTATTTGAACGTCGTTCGTATAAGTCTTAGTTACCATCTCTTATGCTTATTTGTGTTGATAGCAGCCCCTGTAGCCTCTCTCTAAGAAACAGAAGTATGTTCAACTACGAAATGCCATCAAAATAAATCGGACTTAAAAATGTTTATGTACAAAAATCTTTTTTTTCGATATCTTCTACTCTTTCAATCTCAATCATGCATATTGCAATCAACGGCGGCTATTTTCCGGCAATCTGCTGGGTATGTTTAGAGTCTTGAGTTTTTGATTTCGAATAATAATTTTGGGATCTTCTCCGTTTGTGCCCCCAGTACGTTATGCGCCGTCCAGTTACAGAGCACGTCCCATTACATAGAAAGTCATTATGTAAAAATTATTGCACGTGCATCTGAGGGGTGCAAATAATATGCGCCCACTAAGCTGAGGGAGCACAAACGCAAAAGATCCTAATTTTAAAAGCCCTATTAGGGCTTTCTCCTTAGAGCTTATGTGTCTCATAAAAATGACAGTCCAAAGCTAACCCAAAAAGTCTAGTGCTAGTGGTCTATTAAAGGACTGGTGGTCGATCTGTCTATCTAATCTCTTTAGTTGTTTCAATTCATGGAAGGCCCCAAGCGTTTATCGCGGCTATTTTCCGGCAATCTGTCGGCTATGTTTAATTGAATTGCGTCGAATTTGATCATTTAAAGTTCTCGCGAGCGGCCAAGCAGCACGAGGAACTGAATCGCTTAAACTTTTTATGTCACTTGAGAACAAGTGGTTTGTTGTTTTTGCTCTTAATTCTTGGAACTTAGGACTGTACTGCAGTGTCTGTTTCAGAAATTGCACAGTGAATGAAATGGTTTCCTAGGACGATTTATTTTGAGGCGTTGCAATGATAGATTGTTCTACTGTATTCGAATTTTTTCTCCAATAGCGTAAATGTTCTGGATACCAGCCCGACTACAGATCACCTCATTAGCCACTGATGGCCAGCTCTTGAAGATGCGCTTTTATGTCAACCTTAGATTTTCTTATGCATGTTCGGCTGAAAACATCTTATTGTCATTTTTGAAGATTTTTGAAGACTGGAGGTATTTGTCACTGTGAGGTTCTTTGACTAGTCCCTATGTATGCAATTCTTCGAAACTGATTAAAAGACAGTTTCACGTTGTGTGTGTGAGTTGGGGGGGGGGGGGTCAGACTGTAGAAAAAACTCTGTCGTCGATGATGGGTTGCTACATGTTAAAAGAAAGAAATCTGGTGTCTTACATACATTAGTTTAATCTAAAGCTTAATTTTTGAATTTGAAAATCTTTAAAAACCGGAATTTAAATACTAGGATTATGTAAATAATGTGGGGGGGGGGTCACGAACAGAAAAGATTTAGCAGAGCAAAATAGGGAATGGTTTTTGTTCATGTAGTATTTTAAGAGAGAGTGAGAAAAGTAAGTTTGAAAAAAATATAAAGAAGAATTATTTTTCACATTATCCAGCTTTTTAAATCGGTTCTTCTAGTTTACCCTCCAAAATATTTTTCTATTACAGTTGTTTGTCTCGCTTGTTTTAGCTTGTAATAATATTTTCTGAAACATTTTGACCATCTTTTGCAAACATCAGACTTTTTGAGCTATTATGCCATTTTGCCCTGTTGACCGCTTTTATAGCACGTTTTGTGATCTTCATTTTTTATAGCAATTGTGGTCTTCTTAGTTGATCTAAGTTGTTTTAGTGTATTTGGGGATTTAATAACTTGATTTTTATTGTTTTTGAGTTGTTTTTGTTGAAGGGAATGAACTCTTTTGATCAGATTCTGTTTCCTTTTTTGCCTGTTTCTTCTGTTTGAGCTTTTTTGAGCAATTTTTTTATGCTTACTATTTAATAGAGTTACTATTTAATCATTTTAATACTATTTAATGGAGAGCATTTTAATAGGTCTAGTTATTAGAGGAATGACACTTCGGAGTGTAGCTTATAGTATAAAATGTAGCTTATATAATATAATAAATGATACAAATTTGTAATTTTTTCTTGTTTTTCTTTTTTGCTTTTGTCAATCATTGGCTAGGATGTCTCTGACTGTCATTGACTGGTTCACTGATTCGGAAGAAAAATAAATGGTTTTTCTGTGAGTTATTGTTTGGAAGAAAATGCTAGCATTTTGTAAATGAAAGTTTTTTTCGGATCTCGATTTATTGTGCTTGAACCCTAAGTTTTTGTTTCCATTGGTTGTCGTTAATTGAATTATTCAACTATTGGTAGTCGTTAGTTGAGCTATTTTTATTTCAATTTGTTTGCTATTAATTGTTTCGGGATCAATATTTGTAACAATGTTTTATCAGTTATATTCCATATTATTAGATTTTGTTTTTCGTGTTATTTTTACTGCTATTGTTTTAAAATAATAAGCAAAAATGAGTAGAGGCATATGTTCTTTAGTAAATGTTAGTCTGGGGTGTATGTGGGTATCTACTTCAATTTGGTTTCGGACACTTCTGCCTATATTTTTTCCAGGAATCCAGTACATGCATACTGAAGATCCTTCTTGCTGCAGCCGCGTTAGTTCGTTCCATACTTGCAGACCGATCTTTGATGATTGTTTGATGGTTCCTTTTGCGATTTGGAGCGCGGCCATTGAGTCACAGAGGTGGGGCCACACTGAGCGTGTTCCGTACTTCTTCGAGTTATACTAGAATGGCGACCAGTTCCGCTCTAGTGCTGCTGCAGTATCTGCCTGCAGGTCTAATGATCTTTGTCGCCGCTCTTATGAAGGATTTTTGCGCGTCTTCGACCATTGTAGTACCCCTCGTGTTGACCCGTTTTTCCAAATTATGGTTTTGGCTGTTAGTGGTTCCACGAATTCGGTGGGTGCTATTCTCTGATCTTCTTTTAGTGCGTTTTTAGCCAGAAGTTTTGGATTTTTATGGCAGATCTTGACTGGAGGCGGTTCTTCCCATATTTCTCGAGTTGACATGGGGATAGTTTCTGTCGTCTTCCAGTCTGTCTCAGTTTTCTTTGGGACTCATTGCGCTGTTTTTCTGATCCATGACCGGAAGAGCATCTCACAGTCTTCGTCAAGTGCAGTGGCGCTGGTTTGTCTCAGTCAAGCTTCTCTGGCTCTGTATTTAAGATGAGGAGTGGCACTCAGCAGCAAGCGTGTCCGTGTCCTTGTTCGATCGGGTTGTGGGAGTTGCAGGATTCTTCCAAACTCCTTAACTGCAAGTAGTTTCCCCTGGATCAACAAGTGCTGCAGTTCGGCTTCCGCGACTCGAATGTAATTCGGAGGCACCCTGTAATGATGCGAGTGCATCTGTTTTGGGAAGCTTCGAGCTGGGCTCTGGTGGAAGGCGCTGCGTGGTTGGAATAGATATTCGCTCCGTATTCCCAGCAGTACCTGACCTACGCAATATATGCAGTGTTCAGCGTCTTGTTGCTCCCATCTGTCTTCCGCTTGGTAGAGCTATGCTTCCTGCTCGTTGCTGCATTGTCTTCTTCACTTTGTCAGCGTGTCTAGAGAATGTGAGCTGATCATCCAGTTCAATACAAGTCGTGGCTTCTTTTTACCCCCAGGTTCCTTGGGGTTGAGCATGAAACCGGTGAAACAGCACTTACGGGGTGACATTTGTACTTTCCAGTTTTGGTCCATGCCGATATGTGTTCGAGGGATAGCTGGATTTTGCTGCCGCAGTTCTCCATGTCGTTACCCGTAGCCAGAATTGCAGTGTCATCCATGCTGGACGCTTCTCTCTCTCTCTCTCTCTCTCTCTCTCTCTCTCTCTGCACACTACACCGCAGCAGCATCGTCGGCTGTCGTGGTAGGGTTGTCTTTGAGACGACCAACTCTCTTGAAAGTCAAATATCTTCTTGGCATCGGTCTGTCAGGCGTCGCTGACACTGTTGTCTGGGCCAAAAGCGTTCCGTCTTGGTAGCATCGGCTTGGCGCATTCGCTCAGCATGTGCATGACTGAGTCTTCTTCTCCGCATAGGAGGCACAGCGACTCTTCAGCCCTTCCAAATCTGTGGAGAATATCTCTTGTCAAGATGGTCTTCCCAGTTGTGTCTCAGTCTTGAGCTGTGTGAGGTTCTATTTTTGCCATCTCGTGCATTGCTCCAATCCTGAGGGGTCTGGCTGCCTGGATGCTCTTCTTTTGGTCACTACTCGTCCGGCTGCTTTGAAACTTACCAAGTCCAGTACTGAGTTGTCTTGCGCTAATTCACTGACTTGGTTTGCGAGGCGATCCGTGGTTTCGATTCCGACATGTCCAGGAATCCAGTACATGCATACTGAAGATCCTTCTTGCTGCAGCAGCGTTAGTTCGTTCCATATTTGCAGACCGATCTTGGATGATTGTTTGTTGGTTCCTTTTGCGACGATTTGGAGCGCGGCCATTGAGTCACAGAGGTGGGGCCACACTGAGCGTGTTCCGTACTTCTTCGAGTTATACTAGAATGGCGACCAGTTCCGCTCTAGTGCTGCTGCAGTATCTGCCTGCAGGTCTAATGATCTCTTTGTCGCCGCTCTTGTGAAGGATTATTGCGCGTCCTCGACCCTTGTAGTACCCCTCGTGTGTTGACCCGTTTTTCCAGATTATGATTTTGGCAGTTAGTGGTTCCACGAATTCGCTGGCTGCTATTCTCTGATTTTCTTTTGGTGCGTTTTTAGCGAGAAGTTTTGGATTTTTATAGCAGATATTGACTGGAGACGGTTCTTCCCATATTTCTCGAGTTGGCATGGGGAGAGTTTCTGTCGTCGTCCAGTCTGTCTGTTTTCTTTGGGATTCATTGCGCTGTTTTTCTGATGCATGAACGGAAGATTATCTCACAGTCTTCGTCAGGTGCAGTGGCGCTGGTTTGTCTCAGCCAAGCTTCTCTGGCTCTGTATTTCAGATGAGCAGTGGTACTCAGCAGCAACCGTGTCCTTGTTCGGTCGGGTTGTGGGAGTTGCTGGATTCTTCCAAACTCCTTAACTGCAAGTAGTTTCCCCCGGATCAACAAATGCTGCAGTTCGGCTTCCGCGACTTGGATGTAATTCGGAGGCACCCTGTAATGATGCGAGTGCATCTGTTTTGGGCAGCTTCGAGCTTGGCTCTGGTGGGAGGCGCTGCGTGGTTGGAATAGACATTCGCTCCGTATTCCCAGCAGTACCTGACCTACGCAATATATGCAGTGTTCAGCGTCTTGTTGCTCCCATCTGTCTTCCGCTTGGTAGAGCTATGGTTCCTGCTCGTTGCTGCATTGTCTTCTTCACTTTGTCAGCGTGTTTAGAGAAGGTGAGCTGATCATCCAGTTCTATGCTACGAAACGTAGGGTTTGCCTCGAAGGCAAGGTTCTAGCCATCCAATACAAGTCGTGGCTTCTTTTTACCCCCAGTTTCCTTGGGGTTGAGCGTGAAACCGGTGGAACAGCACTTACGGGGTGACATTTGTACTTTCCAGTTTTGGTCCATGCCGATATGTGTTCGAGGGCTAGCTGGATTTTGCTGCCGCAGTTCTCCATGTCGTTTACCCGTAGCCAGAATTAGAGTTTCATCCATGCTGGACGCTTCTCTCTCTGCTCACTACACCGCAGCAGCATCGTCGGCTGTCGCGGTAGAGTTGTCTTTTGTAGCCAGAATTGGAGTGTCATCTGCGAATAGCGACCAGTCGACATCTCCTCCTCCTCCTGCTCCTCCTCCTCCTCCTCCTCCTCCTCCTCCTCCTCCTGCTCCTGCTCCTCCTCCTCCTCCTCCTCCTCCTCCTCCTCCTCCTCCTCCTCCTCCTCCTCCTCCTCCTCCTCCTCCTCCTCCTCCTCCTCCTCCTCCTCCTCCTCCTCCTCCTCCTCCTCCTCCTCCTCCTCCTCCTCCTCCTCCTCCTCCTCCTCCTCCTCCTCCTCCTCCTCCTCCTCCTCCTCCTCCTCCTCCTCCTCCTCCTCCTCCTCCTCCTCCTCCTCCTCCTCCTCCTCCTCCTCCTCCTCCTCCAACTCTTTTCTTGTCTTGTTTGCCGTTACGCCGCAAGGGACATTGCGGGGGGTTTCGGGCATGCAGATCTTTGATGTCGGCTGATATTGTTCGAGGCCATCCGTTTGCGACATCCTGGGCACTGTTTTTGGGCACGTGTTCCCGTGAACTGACCTCCGGCGTCTTTTTCCTGGCAGGTGGCCCCCACTGGTCTATACTTGCATGTCCTCATGTCTCTTCAGGTTTGAAGCACTTCTCACGATCCTACAGTAGGGGCACACGCCCTGGTGCCATCCGTTGCACGCTTTTCTGTGATTTGTTCTCTGGCTCTCTTCATGGAATGTTCTCCCGCTTTTCTCACTGGCTTCTGTTGGTCGGCTTTCTGTATGCAAATGTCTTTCATGAACGCTCCTAACCGCAACAGTCTTCGCAATATACTGACATCCTTTCCATCAGCATTCTAGTCCTTGTTTTTTTCTTGTTTGGTTTCGTTTTCTCAGGCTTCGGATCGTTGTTGCTCCAACTTGCCATTCGTTCCTCCCATTCCATCAATTCTTGTTTCCTTCTTTTTATCTTTTTCCATTTCAGTCTGTCCTGATAGAGGCTATGCCGAGTTCTTTTCTCACGGCAAACATGTTGACGCCAAGCTCTTGCATCCTCTCGAGTGGTTGTCCTCTCCCCCGGACCAAACATGTCGGTAGCATTTGTCTGCCATTCCTTCTAGCCTCCGTATGGCTCCGAGGTTCCATTCTGTCGAAGAGAATCGTGCGCTCCACCACTCCTTGTACGATTAGAGCTCTTGTTCTCCGATTCAGCGTAGAGCGCCATAGCCACTGCTTGACTTTACTCCACGTGTGGAACCCGCTTTTGAGTCTTCTCTGGGCGTCGTCTTTCAGTCCAATCCTTGTCCCCAGCATCCGAGTACTTGCTGCTTCCTGGGTTCCAAAACATATGTTCTCCTCCTTCCCCTCATGGCAGCGTTCCTCGAAGTCCCACATTGCTTGTTTGACTATCTCTTTTCATTCTTGTAGTTCGTCGTCCCACCCAAGTAGTGGATCTCGCCTTCCTGAAACCGCATTGGTTCTCGCCGTGTGTAGTTCTCCTGTGTGGTCTCTGCCACTCTGTAGTTGTTCAAGTCCGCTTTTGAACCTTTCTTATCTAGAGGTTTGATCCATCCTTTCACAGCGGGTGGCCAATCGTCTGGTTTCCCTCATAACAACTCCATGACGCTCTCGTAGAGTTTCATTGTGGCCTCGCTGTTCAGAACTTTGATGGCTACAGTCCTCCTGTCACTTCAGCCTGCTTCACCTGCTCCACTATTCGCATCCACCACGCCCCTTCCCATTCTTTTTTCTTCCTCTTGAGCTGCGTTCGGACTTCTTTCCTTCGATCCCTCGCTGATGTGTTTCCCGTTTCCATGTCAGCTGGCTGATTGTCTCCTGGAACTTCTCTCGGGTTCTCGTCTAGCCAAGGCTTCAGAATGTTCTTTTTCTTCGTTCCGCATATTTTCCTGCCTTCCGATTCCAGCGTTTGCGCGAATTCTCTCCACAAAGGTTTCTCTCGTAGTGCCTCGTTAACCTTGGTGCTGAATTCTCCCGCATTTGTGGCATTTCGGAGGCGCTCCCTATTGATAGCTTTTTGCCTCCACGGTTCTCTAAGCCTTCCTTCCGTCTCCTTCATTGCCAAAGAAAGAAAGAAAGAATTTATTTATCTGGGTTCAAGTAACATATTAAATGAATAACAAAGTTATAAATTTAAATATCAAATGAGACCCGGAAAGGACAGATAACGGGACAATACAGTCCACAAGACTTCTGCCCTGGTGGCTTAATGCAATATCAATTTGATCAATTAAAGGAAAATGAAAGAAAAAAAAATTGGTCAGCTATGCCAAAATTGGTCGAGAAAAAAAATTTTTTTTTGTTGACAGAAAGCGGAGTGTATAGATTGATAAACACACTGCATAGCCTGCTGTTAACGAGAGAAAAAAAATCTGATTTTTTTTTAAATTTTCTAAGTCTTAAAATTTTTCTCAAAAATGAAAAAAATGCGATATCTCGAAAACTAGAAGAGCTAGAGGGGTCAAACTTTCAGGCTAGAATCAGGGTCCAAAATTGAAGGTCCTGTAGCATGCAGCCAAAGGTATTGAAAAAATTGGGAAGCTAAAAATCAAAAATATGTTTTATCAATTCACGGTTTTGTAGTATATATATGTCTTTCCAATTATGATACAAAAGTGAAATTTTTGAAAAGGGCAGTTCTAATATGTTGTGTGGACAGTTTTAGTTATTTTGGTGTAGGTCCGAGAGTTTTTCCGTGGTGCCTGTCCAGACTGCCATCACATTCTGGCGGTCTTCTCTCCCTGTCACAAACCCGTCTAATTCATACAAGTTATTCGTCGCTTTTTATGTGCCTCTCTTCTCCTGCTTGAAATACGAGTTGAGTTAGCCCTACTCGTTTTCCAGACATCATTGGAGTAGATTCCTGTCTGCGGTGATCGTTCTCGCCAGACCCTGTGGCCCACAACACGCACCGTACTCGTTGTCAGGCCTGTATACAACATTGGAGTTGAAATCTCCGCCAATGAGTACTATCTCTTTTCTCGTTTCTTTCCTTAACAGGGCGTCGAGTTCCTCGCGGTATGTCAGGAAGTCCTCATTCTCTCCATTCCATACCTGTTGGTAGGTTGCCACAAGTCGCAGGTTGTCTGTCACGGTAGTGCTCCTGTTCCCTTGAGTTCTTCGGTATCCTTGATTCTTCCAGTCGACGGCCCACTCGTCCCTCAAAATCACGCCGCTTCGTTTGCCGTGAACCAGCACACCGTAGAAGTCTCCTGCCTTGATCCACTTCATGCTGGGTTCTTCTTCTTTGAGTTCCGATAGCAACTTTGATTTCAGCTCTACTCTTTGCTATCACGCGCAGCATTTCGGTGAATCGGCCTCGGAACGGAAAGGCTACCCTTGCTCTCTGTATGTTCCAGGTCCATATTACTGTCTCTGTTCGTTTGCCTTGTCTTTGTGCTCGCTCCTCCCACTTGTCGTTGCGCAAGTTCCTTTGCCTCTGTCTTCTCTCACGTCTGTTCCTGAGTCGTCTGTTCTTGTTAATAGCCGCCCTCATCTTCTCAGCCGGCTATTATAGCGCTCCTATTTTTTTTTTACAATTCAAAGAATTTGAATTGTATTGGGGCGCTGTCTTTTTTTTTAAGATCTGTTCACACATTTTCATGATTTTTGAAGTCAAATTGGAGTAGTGATTTTGGTCACGCCGAAACAGGAAGTGGAGCGAAAAAGCGAGTGCTTTTGCGGCGTGAAATTTTTTCGCTCTAAATTTAAAGTAGAGTGAGAAAACGGTGTTTGAACAAAAATTCGCTTTCTCGCTAGTGGTTTTTTGTTCACATGCGGCAATTTCACTTAGATTTTTACTGTTTTTTCGAGTTTTTGGATCGGATTTTTTTCTAAATGGTTTTCCCAGTCCATTCATAGTCCGTTCAAGGTCTAGTTTTCTGTTTAGTCAATGAAAATTCTTTGAATTGTGCGTCAGGACTTGTCCTGCTATGTTTTTTTACTTCGTCGAATAAAAAAATGTTTCGCTTTACCTCATTTTGCCGCTTTTTCAACATTTTGCGTGATATCTTTTTGACTTCTCTAGGCTAGTTTCTCTCTTCTCTCATTCTGCTAAAAGTGATTTTGAACATCAGTTGCTCAGCAAAGCAATTCAAAATGAACAGAGTCGGTATAAAAAATTGAAGTCAGAAATAGAAACTGGATAAACCCATAAAGCCCAATTTTAGATGCCCGCTATTTGAACGTCGTTCCTATAAGTCTTAGTTACCTCTCTCTAATGCTTATTGTTATCGATAGTAGCCCCTGTAGCCTCTCTCTAAGAAACAGAAGTATGTCCAACTACGAAATGCCATCAAAATAAATCGGACTTTAAAAAAATGTTTTTGTACAAAATTCTTTTTTTTTCAATATCTTCTGTTATTAATAGCCGCCCTCATCTTCTCAGCCGGCTATTATAGCGCTCCTATTTTTTTTTACTTCGTCGAATAGAAAAATGTTTCGCTTTACCTAATTTTGCCGCTTTTTCAACATTTTGCGTGATATCTTTTTGACTTCTCTAGGCTAGTTTCTCTCTTCTCTCATTCTGCTAAAAGTGATTTTGAACATCAGTTGCTCAGCAAAGCAATTCAAAATGAACAGAGTCAGTATGAAAAATTGAAGTCAGAAATAGAAACGGGATAAACCCATAAAGCCCAATTTTAGATGCCCGCTATTTGAACGTCGGTCCTATAAGTATTAGTTACCTCTCTCTAATGCTTATTGTTATTATTGATAGTAGCCCATGTAGCCTCTCTCTAAGAAACAGAAGTATGTTCAACTACGAAATGCCATCAAAATAAATCGGACTTAAAAAAATGTTTTTGTCCAAAAATCTTTTTTTTTCAATATCTTCTGTTATTTCAATCCCAATCATGCTTATTGGAATCAACGGCGGCTATTTTCCGGCAATCTGCCGGGTATGTTTTCAATCCCAATCATGCTTATTGGAATCAACGGCGGCTATTTTCCGGCAATCTGCCGGGTATGTTTCTCATTCTTCTTTGTGTCTTTCTGCTGCACATGGTTTGTCTTGCAGCGTTGACCAATGAACTCTGTGCTCCATCTTCCATGTTCGCCCAGACCACTGCAAGCCCAGTGTAGTCATTCCTTGCACCCATTGCTTTTCACTGAGCATTGTGATCTCTTCACCTCCTTTCGTCATTGTGTGAATGTGTATTTCTTCGGCCTAGGCTTCTTCACGTCGTGCTGTTGGCCTTCTTCGACCATCCTGTCCCTGTGCCTTTTGTCCCCCATTTTGGTTTTTTTGATCCCGCAGCGGTCAGCCATTCCACTGTCGGGTTTTAGAGAGAGGACTGACCCGACAGTGTAGCCTATGCTACCCCCACTGCCGGGCCCCACCCTTCCCCCGGTGGGCTCGTCTTTGCGCTGTGCTTTCGCAATCTCCGCTCTCCCCCAATGGACGGGCCGAACCCATCAGATAATCCTCCTTCCTCCTCCTCCTCCTCCTCCTCCTCCCTCCCTCCCTCCCTCCCTCCCTCCCTCCCTCCCTCCCTCCATCCCCTCCGAACTTTGGGTCGGGGTGGAGTCAATCGCCGCTGGTCCCGTCTAAAGTGAACTTCTTGTGTTCGGTGAAGAGTACTTTCCTTTCTTTGCAGACTGAGTCGTACATCTTGTTCATCTCGATGATCTTACTTTCGTAGCCTTTGCAACTAGGCACCTTGCTTACCGCTACTTTTAGCCCAGCTTTCTTGTACTGGTCGTTGATGGATTCCAGTCTTGGTTTTATTGATGTTAGTGGCGTACATACCCATGAGGTGCATTACTAGGGACCATATTGTTCGTGCCACCTAGAATTGCAATTGGTCTGACTCCTCACAGTATGAGATGGTTTTGTATGCCATCGGTGGCCATTCTCGTTAGATCTGCGGCGGGGTAACTGATGACAATGCCCCCATCCATGAAAATACAGTACACTATCGAATCCCCGAGCAAGGCGAAATTATACGAGCGTTTGTATTTCGTTCTGACGATCGTTCTATAAGGTTGATAGTCGTTGTCGATGTGGACATTGTTCTCACGCAGACGTCGTTTCAGGGCTTTCTTCCGAGTTTCGCGTGGTATCTCGGCTCTTTACATCGATCTTTGCATTTCTCATTGTACTCATACTCATTTCATCGGAAAAAGATACTTAATTTCAGATCACCAAGTTCGGTGGGTTCGGGCAGTGGTTTTTTCTTATGCATTGACTTGTTTGATTTTAAGACCTCGGCCCCGCAATTCCATGGTGGGGCTCCGTCGAGAGTTTTGAGATGGTTTGTAAGATTACACTGTTCTGTGAACGTCAAGCCACAGTTTTCACAGTTCAAGGGTGCCACTTTCTCTTTGTGCATCCGTCTTTCATGGTAGGTAAAACCAGTTTTGTTCTTGCACACTTTGCCGCATTCCTTCCATCTGCAAATCCATCGTCCATCCGTTTGGTGGTTTGTATACTGTGTCCTGATTGGAAGAGCCTCCTCTTTCCTTCGCGTGCTCATCGAGTGCTCCCATTCCATCACGTTTCCTTTCCTTGATCAACATTTTCTGTCTCTAGTGAGGTTTTCGACATTGGTCCAGTCAAAACCGGCATTTCCTAGTAATCGTCACCAGTAAGAGATTGTGACCCATCTAAATCGCCCATTTGGGGTTAACGACTGGTTCGAGCTACCAAGCACTGCTTTTTTATTCGGCATTCTCACGACATGTCCAATTCTTTCTAAGGATCTTATTTCGATTTTGGTTCTGAGGGATTGTATATGTAGCTGTTTTCGGATGTTGAAGGCGTTTATATGTTGCACTTGCGTTCTCAGTCTAGCCAGGCTCTTGCCCTCGTTCCGAATCTATCTGTAGGTGTTGTCTACCACTCTTTGTAACTTGTCTGTTTCGGTCTTGGTCCAGGGGTGATCCGCGCATTCGAAGAGGAGAGTTGATTCTACAGTTGCTTGAACGGTTAAAGCCTGTGTTCTCTTTGATAAGTTAGATTTCTGTAGTCATTTCCTCACTTTTGACCATGCTAGGTTGCCTCTGCTGATGCGAGCGTTGAGATCTTTTTGCCGATTCGCGTTCTTAGCTTAAAGTCAAGTATTTGAATGGAATTTCCCGAAAAATCGAAACAATTTGTTCATTTCTTAACTATTGATTTATCATTGAAATTGTTTAATGTTTGTTATGTAAACAAGCCTCATCATCACTAACACAGATAGTTAAGTTGAAATTAAGTTGTTAAATTGAAAGTCTTAAAAATACTTACTTTTATATCTCTAAATTCGCTGATGAGAGAAAATACTTGAAGATTGTCGACCCAGCTCCGATTGTTTCACCGCTTGGAAAATCCTGAAACAACTTAGCAAAACTGAGCATGCAAAAATATAAAATATCTAATTGAAACAATTTGATTCTCTACATGTAAGAAAAACGAAACACGTTAGTTGGTGACAGAAAGGAAAGACAATCTCACCTCTCTCGAAGCGAAGAAGGAGACGACGACATCTGAGACACAGAGGCCTCGTGACCCAACATCCAGGCAAATTCCTGAAAAAGAAAATCGCCGGCAGCATCTGGTTTTTCAAGTCAGCAGGACAAGCAACCTATTCTTAGGAAAGTGCCAAGCCAGAAGTTCAGTCATCAGGGTCTTGTAAGTTAACGTTCTAATTTACTCTGCAGTGAATTAATATGATGTCTTAAATCTTAACCGATGAACGCTCAATCAAATGAAAGTGATGTCAATTATTGAAAATCATTCAAAAATTGTGATATCAGCATTAGAAATGGAGCGCTAAATTGCATAAATGATCTAAATTATTCTCAAACCACTGATTGAAATCATCCGGTTGAAAAGCACTGAAGAACTTAAGCAAAAAAAAATAGAAACTCATGGCTCAACCAAACATTACGCTTAGATCATTCGCAGGCACAGAAAATGAAAGTTTCCGTGAATTTGAGCGCTTGCTTAGAAGCATTATAGGAGTAGCAGCAATTGCAAATAATCAAAGGGCAAATTTTTTACAACTACACCTTAAGGACGCAGCATTACGTTATTTTCAAACATTGCCAGATGCAACAAGAGCAGATTTTGAGCTTAGTCTTACTTCTTTAAGAAATCATTTCAATAATCCTCAATTAGTAGAACTACACATAATAAAGTTAGAAAACATTCGATTTGATCCTAAAACCGACACTCCTGAGAATTTTCTAGTTACATTGCAAAATATGGCACAGAAAGCTTACCCTGACCCCACACCAGAGATCGTACCACCAGCTGATCCAGCATTAGATGCGGGCGACGAACGCGATCGTATAGCAGCAGCCGAAGCTCGAAATGAGGAAGCATTAAGATTTGCTCAACAAGAAAGAAACCATCAAATAAAACGCTTTTTCAAAAAATGCATGCCGAGCTGGCTTCGAGCAAAACTGCTTGAACAACCCGATGGAACAACGGTTGATGACTTGTGTTTGCTCGCACGTAGACAACTCACCATCCACAACTTGTGCAAAATTGATGATTTTGGAGAAAATGCTTTCAGTGAAGTGTCCGCAACTGTTTCGGATAACTTGGTTAATGCACTGACAAAAATTAACCAAACACAAGAAAACATGGAGAGTAGAATTAATGAGTTGTCGAAGAAAGTTGAGAGTCAATTAAGCCCGCAAAGAAACAGTTTTGATAGAGGAAATTTTAATAGAGGACGAGGTGGTCGATATAATAACAGAGGCTTTAGAGGAGGTCAAGGCTTCAGAGATTTTCGAGGAAGAGGTCGAGGTAGCTATCAAAACTACAGCCCTAATATTGATCAAAATTATGGTTTTCCTCAATGCGTGCCAGTAGGGCAAAATACCACCAACACCACGTCAGATCAAGCTCAAAGCACTGATTTAGCTAATAACACAAATGTTCAAGTCTTTCAGCCACAAAATCACATTCCAGTAACTCAATACGCCCAAATAACATGCCACTTTTGTGGTTATCCAAATCACTTAGCCTCACAATGCACTCTGAACAAGAATAGACGCAGAGGTGGTGGTAAATTCCCTTTCAATCGAGCGGGAAAAAACTAGTTGAGCCACAAGTTCCATTAAAGTCCAAAAATCATCCTAATCTTAGTTTAGAAAAATTAAAAGACATAGATATAGAAATTAGTTCATCAAGTTCAAGTGATTCCGAATCAGAAATTGAAACGGATTTTTGCGCCATTATTCCCTTAGAAGGAGAAACTCTAAATTATATTAGACTGAATTTTGGTAAAAACTTCAAAAGAAGAGCCTTAATAGACACAGGTTCATGCGCTAACGCAATTCCCAAAAACCTATTGAATGAATTTGAAAACAGGCAGATCAAAATTGAATTAGAAACTCCTGATTATAAAGAAGTCAAATTGGCTTCAGGCTCACCAGTTCAAATTAATCAACAAGCTAAAATAGAGTTTATGTTAGGAAATTTCAAATTTACAGACTCATTTCTAGTTCTGCCCAAGATGAACAACATTATTTTGGTAAATCAATTCTTCAAAAAACATTCTATTGACATCAGTCCGTCAAATAACCTTCTTAAACTACCCGAAATGACTTATCACTTAAACGAGATAAAACCAAAAAATGGTCCTAGAAAAATTTTGAAGAAATTGAAAAAATTTCCAATTTTTCTAAGTAAAAAACATACTTTGCAACCTTCGTCCCAAACAGTCTTAGAAGGATACCTCTCCAAAAACGCCCAAAATTTACAAAATTGTAGCGGAGTAGTTATACCCAACCAAAGTTTTGAGGACAGTACTGATATCGCCCTAACGTCATCTTTAAGTACAATTGATGAATGTGGGAAAATTTTCATTTCAGCTATTAATTTAACTGATCATCCAATTACAGTTCCTTATAACACAATAATAGCAAATTTTGAAATTCTTAACACTGCACAAGCCGAAAAACTCATTAATATTGATCCACAGCTAATTGCTCTCGCAAAAATGAGAAATCACGATAACCTTGAAGCTGAAATTAATCAGTTGGTGCAAACTGAAGTTATCGGAAGTCCGAAAAGTCGTCCCAAACCAGAGTATGACAAATTATGGTTTCCTACCCCGGAGACATGTTCAGATCCGGAAAATTTATCACCGCTAGAGCGCGAAATTTACGATCAAATTTCTTATTTCAAATCATTGGAAAAAATAGATCCAAAAATTGATCCAAGTCAAAAAGAAAAATTTTTGGAGAACTTCAATTGGGAAAATTCTGTCCTTGAACTTAACGAGCGTAAACAAGTAGAAGAATTGCTTCTGGAATTTTCTGACATTTTTGCCAAACATCGCTTCGATGTTGGTTTTAATACTGAGCTAAAGGTCAAACTCACACCAGAACACGAACTTCCTGTTTACGTACAAAGTCCAACAACGCCTATACATCTGAGAGATGAGCTTCTTGTTGAATTAGCCTTGATGCACTATTGTAATTTGATCACCACACTCCCACATTCAAAATACAGTAGTCCAGTATTTGCCCAACGCAAAGAATCAGGCGAACTAAGAATTTTGATTGACCTTAGGCGGATAAACCACCTACTCAGAAACGACTACATGAACAGTAATTTTCCAATATCAAACATGAGCGATGCATCTAATCACTTTGCTGGTAAAACATTGATAAACAAATTTGATTGCTCTCAAGCCTACCATTGTGTACAAATGGCAGATGAAAAGTCAATACAACTTTTGGCATTTAATTTTGCATCACGAACTTATGCTTATAAATGCCTTGCTCAAGGACTTAGTAAATCGGTCACAGGTTTTAGCTCATTTATAAGACATTACTTAGATCCTTGCTTAGCAGCAAATATTTGTACACAATATATGGACGACATTGGTAGTGCAGTAAAAAATTTTGATGAACTTATCCCGAATTTGAGAAAAATTTTCGAATGCATTAGAAAATCCGGATTAAAATTGTCCCCCGACAAATGCGAAATTGGAACACAAAAAATTAAATTTTTGGGAAAATACATAACGCCAGCCGGAGTATCAACTGAGAACTCTAAAATTGAAAAATTTCTGAAAAACCTTAGAATGCCCCAAACCGTGAAACAAGTGAAAAGACTAGTTGGCTTTTTGCAGTTTTGGAGAGATTTCATTCCAAACCTTTCCCAAAAATTGATGCCTTTCTATGAGTTACTCAAGAAAAATGTGCAACATGTAATAACTGAAAAACATGAGGAAAACTTAAAAATTCTGAAGAACGACCTGATCAAAGCGACAAACTTGAGCCTCAGACTGGCAAAACCAGGTCTACAGTACGTTCTTTTATGCGATGCAAGTTACTACGGTACAGGTTTTGTCCTCATGATAGAAGATTACGTCAAAACACCTAACAAAAAAGATAGAAAAACTTATGCCCCAGTTGCCTTTGGATCACGATTATTTAACATAGCACAATTGAAGTTTTCAACGTATTACAAAGAGTTCTTAGGATTGTATTTTGCTCTCGATCATTTTTCCCACTTTATTTGGGGAACTGAAAAACCTGTTATTGTACTAACAGATAACAAAAGTTTGACACAATTTTTTCAAGCCAAAACAATTCCGCCTTCTCTATGGAATTGCCTTGATCGTTTACTCTCGTACAATTTAGTAATTGCTCACATACCAGGTAGAGCAAGCTATGCCGCTGATTTTCTATCACGAGTTCAGAGTGATCTTTCAACAACTATTGAGCTAAAACTAACAGATAGAATTCCAGTGCGTGAGATAGAAGTCCAAACTATTGCCAAAACACCGGATGCATCACTAAGTTCAATCGACAGTATTGATAGAATGTTTGATCAGCAAATAACAAACAAAAATGATATTTTCATTCATCAGCTGAGAGAACAAGGCGTTAGTGATGATCTTCTAGAACAAATAAAACAACAAACAAACAAAATAAATCAGGATATTGATGAAGTTCAAGGTTACATCAGATTTTTAGCTAGGACAGAAATAAATGCAGTTTTGATCCCTGATCCCAATGATTACCTTAGCGATCTTGTAGAGCAAAATCAGCCTTTAGATCTTAAGACAGAACAGGAGAAAGATGAAGTTTTGAAAAGAGTTGTAAAATGGAAAGAGGAGAACAATGTAGAAGATTTAACTTATGCTTCAAACGAGTTGAAAAAATACAGAAAACAATTTAGGAGGCTTGTACTAAGAGATAGCATACTCTACAGACAATTCTTTGACCACACCGGCAGAGTACAGTATCACCAATACTGCTTACCTAAACATTTATGGAAAGAAGTAGTTTACAGACTCCATAATTCTAGATTAGCAGGACACTTAGGAATTGTCAAAACAGTTGAAGAGTTCCGGAAACGATTCTATTTTCCGAACTTCACAGAGTATTTAATATCTGTCATAAAAAATTGTTTAACATGCCTTCAAACAAAATTAATATCAAACAATTCACTCAAAACTCTTTTACAACCAATCTCCTCACTACAGTCTTTCCCAGGAGATATGTTGCAAATTGATCTAGTAGGACCATTCAAATCTCCTGTCTATAAATACGTTTTAACCGGAATAGATGTGTTTTCAAAATACTTATTTGCAAAGCCGTTAACCAGCGCAAGCGCACAAAAAGTTGCTACTGAACTAGCGGCAATATTCTTCTCACACAGTTATATACCTCACACAATTCTTTCAGATTTAGGCTCAAACTTTGTCTCAGACCTAATGCATGAACTTTGCTCACTACTCGAAATCAAACTGAAGCACGCCACTCTTAAACACCCGCAAACTGTAGGAGTTGTTGAGAGATCTCACTCAGCATTAAAAAGAATTCTCAAACTTAATACAAATGAGCAGTGGTCAAATTGGCATCTTTATGTACCTCTTGCAGCGTACATTCACAACACTAGCTACTATTCATCTATAGGATGCACGCCAACGTCAATATTTCATGGCCGAGAACCCATTAAGCCACTTGACATACGTTTTAATAGAAAAAATAATCAGCAATTTGATCCAAAATCAGACTTCGTAACAGAACTACAAGACGCAATGCAAATAAAGTTTGCAGAAAACAAGGAAAAAATTGTTGAAGCTTATCATAAGTATAGAAAATACTATGATGCAAAAGCAAATGCCGATCCACTTGAAAATCAGAAATTTTGTCTTTTATTAAATCCTAAACTAACTCATCAAACTAGTGTTGGATTCAAATCAATGCAGGTTTGGCTCCCACTTTATAGAGTAGAGAAAGTACTCACCAACTCAAACTATTTGATACGGAAAGTTGGTACGAACTATACACAATGTGTTCACAGAATTAGACTGAGAAAGTATGAACCATTAGAGCCACCAGTAGATTTAGAAAATTTAGACACAAATAATTTCACGCCAGATCCTTTTCTTAGCAAGTACAGACAGGAACCAGAATTATTTGACAGCGAAATTCCCAGTTTGTTTACTCACACGTTCGCGGAACAAGCAATTACCGGAAAAGCAGAATCAACGACTGAAGATGCTGTGAATATTTCGTACAGATACCCGCTGATAAGAGCCGCACCACCATTTGCAGCCCTACCAGTACCTGAAAGACCGGACCCAGTTCTACCAGACGTAACACAGGAACGAGTGGAGGAACCTGAGTTCCCCTTCAACGAGTTTCCGATCCTAGACAGTGGACTAGAAGAGCAAGCAAACCAAGAACACTTATTTGTAGATATACCACAAAATGACCAGCAGGACGACAGATAGGAAAATACACCGGAAATCGCTGATCAATCTAATCAAATCACATTTCAAGCAGAAAACAGAGTAAATACAAGGTCGCCTGTTTCTGAAAACAGGCAGCAGTCACAGAAAACCGTTCGATTCAGTCCAAATACACAAATTCCAATTCCGCGTATGAAAGTGAAAGCAAAAGAACGGCAGTTTTTAACAACTATTGATGGTAAAGTTTTGGTTCCAATATCTGCCTATACGACAAAACCTGAAGTTAAAAAACAAAAAATCGTTGAGTCCTACAGAAAAAACATGGAGCAAGCAATTTTTCATCCACAAGCAGGACCTTCAAGAGCAACGAAATTTGATATGAAACGAAGTGCGGAGCAGAAAGAACAAAATGAACCTAAAACGCCAAATAAAACTGACAAAATCAAAAACAATGCAGGAAAAGCAACAGGAGACAAAAAGAAAAACCTGAAAAATCAAGTGAATGCCATTGTGAAACCAAGACTGAGAATCTACTTTAGCGAATCAGATATTGAGAGATGTTCGTACTCAATAGTGCGAGCGATCTCTGCGAATTCAACATTAATTGAGTCAGGACAAATAATTGACACTAGCAGCTTAAGCGAGGGAGCAGTGATTGTAACTTTTGATTCACTCACAAACCGCGTCAGGTACAATTTAGTAAACCACACAAACATATCAAAAGCTCCAAATTATTTGGTCTTAAGGAACAGTCTCGAAAATCTGAAGTCAATTGTGCTTAAAAACCTTGACAAAAGGCTAGCATTTTCGAAAATCGATTGGTCATCGCCGATCTGTTTACCCTGGCCAATAATTCAGAGAACCATTTTCAGTGTTTTTTCCAACAGTGATATCGAAATATACTTCTTTAAATAAAAAATAAAAAAAAAAATCTTTAAAAAAAAAGTAGAAAAAGCGCATCTGCTTTGCAATGCGATGCCAACTCTTTGGACAAAGTTTCCTCACCTGAAGTTAATGAGAAAAAAAGTTATGACGATTTTTTAAAATCTGCCATGTATTAAGATAGGCAATACACATGTAAATGGGGACCGTGAGTCATTAAAAACGAATTTTTTCAAAATGAGCACATACAATGCACCGCCTGGCCCGGCTCAACTATCACCGTAATTTTGCTCATCTAAAAACTATTCGTTTCTCCAATACACGAATTTTTTGTTTTTTCCCATGTATTAAGATTAGGTATAGACATGTAAATTAGGACCGCTCTAATACTATTAACTTTAGGAGCAAAATACTACTTCTATTCAGTACAGCTCGCCATTAGCTTTCTATAGAGGTACTACTCGATCCTAATAATGGCAACAAAAAAAAATTTTTTATTTATCTAATAAATTAATAGTTCCAATAACTTACTGGTCCTTGCTGTTTCTTATCTTCCCTGCTACCATCAACAGTAATAGCAGATGTCATAATTTTCCAAACTTCTTCTCTCCTTTTCTTTGGAATTTTGAATCCAACTGATAACAGCGAGGCACATATACCATGAACATTTATGGTAACAACACAGTGTAGCCATCCATAAGGAAGGTACACTGTGCCACCAACACATTGCCTACAGTAGAACATTTGACTACCGTATTTTCTCATGCAGTCAATAAATTCATTTTTCCTAGTATAGCATCTCTCTAGCGCGCCACACATTTTTGATGGTGGGAAGAAAAACCAAAATTTCTCCCCAGAACCACAGAGAGTTATTAAGCAATCGATCGCCTCCATATAGTCGCTATGCCAACGAGTGAAATTAGCTTTATCAACTGTCAGTAGATAGCCTTTAGACAACTCTGACACAGTGGCTCCACTAGGCGAATTGAACTCGACAAAACCAGGCCTCTCAATTTCATCATTTGGAAATGCACCCAAATAGACATTTGCATCACAATTCGTAACTCTCGTTTCAGTTACAGTAAACCGCTTGGTTAGGTTGCTAATTTTTACAAGTTTATCCACACAGCGCTAAAAATTAGACAACTATGTTAACAATTCGAAATTGATTGCAATTATAGTTGATAAGTATAACACTTACAGTGTCGTTCTTATCAGTGTACCATACTGACTTTACACCTCGCAAGATGCTTGGTATAGTTCGATCGATATCCAATTCACAAGCAACCTCCGCAACAGGTTTCACATAATGTCCAGCAACATCACAAATATTTAGCA
This sequence comes from Convolutriloba macropyga, assembly GCF_964194025.1. Classification (NCBI taxonomy): domain Eukaryota; kingdom Metazoa; phylum Xenacoelomorpha; order Acoela; family Convolutidae; genus Convolutriloba; species Convolutriloba macropyga. The sequence continues at coordinate 39,927,144 of NC_134473.1, read as the reverse complement.
AATCATCAGCATTACTGTTACGAAGAGATCTTTTCATGTTTTTGATCTGAAAAAAAAAGTTTTTCCAAAACATTTTTTCCATTGAGGGTCCATCAGTTGAAACTAGAAAAATAAACTTTATAACAGTAAGAGTTCAATTAAAGTATGTCCAGGAAAGGAAGTAAAAGCTGATTATCTAAAACAACATGTAACCCTTCTAAAAACTACAAGTCAAGTTTCAGTTCAAGTTTCATACTAAGTTCTATTTGCTCAACTTGTAAACAATGTAGGCTGTGCAGAACTGCATCTGTTTGATGCAGCACACTACACTTACAACGATTAGAAGGAAGGCGGGCCAGTCAAAACCGTCATCTGACGGCAAAGCAGCACCACAAACACTTGGTCTTGCAGCTGACCATACACGTACACCGTTCACCTCAGTATATGTGCCATTTTGGCAGCAAAACAATAAGTGGCCACGCCACGAGAAACTCTCGCAGCTGAAAGCCACGGCACACAAAGAAACAATGAGAACAATTTTCAACATTTTGAACTGAAAACATTTAGTATGTCAACATTATGAACACAACTATTATTTTTACCTGAGTACTTACAAAAGACAAGGCTAAATTCTAAACCTGAAACACAAATATTTTACTTTCAATTTTAGAGCGACCGAAGCAATGATGAGGCTTATTTTATCCCTAACCCTATTATTCCCCCCATTGGTTTTGAATACATTTTACGGAGAGCAGAAATACGATGATATCTTAGAAAAAGGAATTATTTTCAACGAGGAGACAAAAATTTTGCTCGCTGAAAAATTTGTACCAGTACAGTTTTTGATACCGTTTCCATCATTCAACTTCTCAATGAAATCTGATATTGAAAAACTACTGCATAATCTGAACCAAAAATGGAATCTCGAGTCGTCAAACTGTCCTCTTGACTTTACATCTCATTTCAATACCAACTCATCTCACTACAACATCAATTGGATCATGCACCAGCTGGAAATTGAAGTTGAGAAATCAAGAGCCGAAGTAGAAAAAATGCGGAACGAAACAGCAACATTTCTACAAACCGAAAGCGAAAAAAGCAACAGAATCAGAAGAGGAGCTCATGTTGGTGCTCTCGCTATGGCCGGAATTGGTTTATTTGGGAGCGGAATAATGATGGGAAGTTCAGGAGGATGTGGAGTGACAGGAATTTTTGGAAGCTGTCAAGATCAAGCGAAAGCGAATGCCCACAACATCGAACAGCTGACAATTTTTACGGAAGCAATTACAGAATATGTTACACACATAAAAGAGGAAACTAACGACAAATTTTTTATGGTCAGCAACGAGTTAGCAGAAATTAGAGAGATACAGAAACAAATGAGCGAAACTCAAAATAAAAATTGGGCAGTTGTTGAGGAACAATTTGACATTTTGGAAACCAATGTTCACATATTACGAAACTGTGACCAAATGCTTTATTCAAACCAGCAAATTAATTTCAATTTTGACACCGCAGCAGCTCTTCTCACATTACTCTACTCTGATGTCAAAAGCTACAGAGCAGCACTCTACAGCTACAGACTCAATTTGCTGAATTCTATCCCGACTCTTCTACAGAAACATCTACCGATGTCGCTAGTCCCAAGAGATTCACTGATGGCAATCCTGGACAATGTAGGACGTGAACAATATAAAGCTGCTGATAGACTTTCTTTGGCGATACCTACAAGTGACTTGATGTCATACTATGACGCAAAGTTGCTCAGAGACGTGATCACGGTTGAAGAAGGACTGATTGTTACCTTGGCCATACCACTAGCATCGCGTCAAACCGTTTTTTCAGTATATAGTGCTGAAACAGTACCAATGCCACAAACTGAGCCCCAGATGGCAATTAAATGGAGCATTGAAGCGCCATATCTTGCGATATCTGAGGATCAGATGGAGTCGATACCACTATCTGCGAGCCAGTTTGAGCAATGTCTGGGATCGTCAAGATACCGAATTTGCCATCAAGCAGTAGCTACGCAGCCAAGCCATGGATCTTGCCTTGCCACCTTGTTTTTTAAAACAACAATTGAAGCCATCCGAGAATGTGAGACTGAAGTAATCTTTCTGCCTAACCAAGTTCAAGCACGAAACTTAGGGTACGGTATATGGCTAATAACTTCAGCAACAGAGAATTATAGTCTTCGAAAAACTTCCATAGATACAGCTGTTCCAACTCAAAGCCAGATTGTCCCAGGATGCAAGATTTGTATTGTGACCATTGAGTGCGGTTACCAACTTCTAGGTCATATGATAAAAATCCGAGCAGATCTCTCAAGTTGCGACCGGATACCAGCAAAAAGAGTCCAAGTGAAACTTGCCGATCCATTAGAATTTCTACTAAGCGAGCTACCACCAATCGACAGCTTACCGTACTTCGAAACAACAACAACAGCTGGTGTCAACTTATTAAGAAAAGTCAGAGAAAAAATGTTATTAAATCCTGTAGTTACAAAATCAGAACATCTCTCAAATATTGCTAAACCTATAGCCCACGAAATGACAATGTTCAAACCATCACTTATGAAAGAATTCAATTCATATGTCCCAATCAAACTATCACTCAGTCTGACTGTCATTGTCTTTATCTTAAACCTGATACTTCATGCTCTCTTCCTTTGGCTCTATCACAGATTTCGCATAATCAGACAGCTCGTCCCCTCTTTCTTAAAGCATGATGACAACACCAAAATTGGTGTGAAACCAGTTATTTGCGTCAAAGATCAATTCAAAGATGAAATCAATCCTAAATGGAAACAAAAGTTTCACATTTTATCTGAACAAATCCAATCAATTCGTTCGAGTCGAGCATCAAATTTGAACTTGAATGCCAATAACATCGATCCCAATGTCATCGCCTCATCTATGACTAAATCAAGGCAATCACTTGCCAGCTCTCCTTCCACAAATCATATATCAATTGCTGACATTGGTGGAGAAGAGTTGTAAAATACTAATGCTTTTTCCAATGCGTTTTTATGAGACCCAAAATAATCCGGATCATCACCCTTTCGATATTCGTATGGATTTTTATTTCGAATATATTCAATTGGATTGGAACTATGTGGCAGATTTCAAATCAACCAGCAGATCACAAATCAACTTTCGATTACTTGACAGAATGATGGACGAAACAAAGGAGTCCGGAAAGTTTTTCCCAAAAGGAGGGGAGAGTCAAGTATATGAATGGAATTTCCCGAAAAATCGAAACAATTTGTTCATTTCTTAACTATTGATTTATCATTGAAATTGTTTAATGTTTGTTATGTAAACAAGCCTCATCATCACTAACACAGATAGTTAAGTTGAAGTTAAGTTGTTAAATTGAAAGTCTTAAAAATACTTACTTTTATATCTCTAAATTCGCTGATGAGAGAAAATACTTGAAGATTGTCGACCCAGCTCCGATTGTTTCACCGCTTGGAAAATCCTGAAACAACTTAGCAAAACTGAGCATGCAAAAATATAAAATATCTAATTGAAACAATTTGATTCTCTACATGTAAGAAAAACGAAACACGTTAGTCTTAACGAGTATTGTCTCATTCTTGGCTGCTAAACTCCACTTTTTCTTCTTCGTCATCGCGACACTTTTCCTCGTATTCCTCCAGCGCCTTCTTCACCACTTCCGTCCCCAACTCGAGTTCATCGTTCTATCCGAGTAGTGTGGAGTCGTCTGCACACAGGCTGTCTGTTACTCTGAAATCTTTCCTGTTTGAGCTACTGGTAGCCCTTTGAATGGCTAACGTCGGTAGGGTACTCACTTTCCTTCACGTCCATGTCAGGCCATTTTCTTCGTCTTTCTTCTGCACTTTTTTGGCGTTTCGTTTGTGCATGCTTCATGGCTTCGTCATGGTAGACGTTGAAAAGGATCGGCGATGTAGCACAGCGTTCTCGTAGACCTCTTGCGGGGGTCCACTCAATACTAAGGTCCTCGCGTCCTTTCACTCTGTATGAGAACTGTCATGACCCTTTCTGGTATCCCGAGTCTCTCCAGCATCTTCCACAATAGAGGTTTATTCACGCGAGGGTAGGCTTTGGTACTGTCAGGGAGTACGGAACCCGGACTTCTTTCATTTTTGTTTCTTGAGAGTCCCAGAACCCTGCGGGATTCCTCGTCTGTTCGGATGATTAGCTGGGTTGCATCCGCCGTGGATCTACCGCTTCGGAATCCGTTTTGGTTTTTGTCTAAGATCCCTACATCTGCGGCCCATCTGCTCAGTCTGGATGCAAAAATCCGGGCGATGATGCTGCTTGCTAGAGATAGTAGACATACTCCTCTGTAATTGTTGAGGGCATTCTTGGCTCCCTTTTTCTGTTGGGGAATGACCCAGCCCTCTTTTGTTTCTCGACGCCATTCCCCCGCCGGCAGGCCGAGTAGGTGAATCAGGTATCTGAATATTCGCTCTTCAACTTGTGGGCTTGCAATCTTTATAGCGCTGATTTTAACATTCTCGGTTCGGGGTGCGCCATGTTGCATTTTTGCCAGTTCGTCATCGAATACTTTCCTCGTAATGCCGTCACTCAAAACTCGCGCTGCTGTCAATGCTTTTTCGTCGCTCCGTAAAGGGGTGTTTTCAGCTCTCTGCAGAATGTTGCCAATGCTTTTCTCGAACCGGTTTTTTTCTGAGACTTTCGAGAAGTGTTGTTTTAACTCTTTGGGCTGAAATATCCATCCTGATTGGAGCTCGCGTCTTTCACGCCACCGTCTTCCCGTTTGCCGGGGGTTAATCGCCTGATTGTTAAACTTGAAGCCGGCTACTCTCCAAGTATTGGTACAGGAAGTATTTCGTCCAACAGTGTAGCCTAAGCTAAACGCACTGTCGGACCCAGAACCCCCCTGGTTTTGGTGTTTGCTCATGCTTTTGCACTCCGCACTCTTCCCCACGTGCCGGGTCCAAAACCATCGAAGAGCCCTCATCCTCATCCTCCTACTCCTCCTCGTCCTCCTCCATCCACCTTCTCCGCGCTCACCCCTTTAATGCTAGGATCCGTAAACCCCAGCTGACTACTACCGAAGCCAACCGCTCGTAGTGGGCTATGTTCTCCTAAGCTCAAGCGCTCTGGGTAGCGTGTACTAAATGCTACCCTACCCCTCTCAATCGTCTGAGAACCATTCGTTAGACGATACTAGATGATTTTTCCTTGCTCTCTCTTAATTTAACTCAAGCAAACTATGTAGACAAGTGAACTTTATCTCACATATAGCGGAAATCCCTCTTAATACTAAACTGCATTGAAACCTAAGCCGATGCAATCTTGGTACTACTAATGTATGAATTTTGATGATGCCTTTAGAGCCCCTGAGATCAAATTCATAGCCAACTCGCCCTCCTGGAGTTTCTCTGCCAACCTTCAAAAACGCAACTACCTCAAATGCTTCGAAGAACTGGAGCAACTTGATTGGTCCAACAAACTATTTGTGGACCAATTGGAAAGCGACTTGGATTGTTTCAAGTCACATAAAGAGGAGGGTTGTGATTTGACGAAACCCGATCCGCCTCTTTGGATTGGATTGAAGTTGCTCACGTACAAGTTCAGCAGCCAAGCAGTGAGAGCTTTTGCTGTTATCTGCTTAGAAAATGTGGACGATGAAATGTTGCGGCCCTTGATGTCACCTCTAGTGCAAGTATGTGTATAAAGATATTGTATTATCCAAAGATGTTTTCCAACCATGTAATAGGGTTTTCAACAAAAAATCTGACACCAGTTTGAATAATTAAAGCCTATAAACAGCTGTCTAGCAAAGTATGTAGCACTTTCTTTAGTTTTTAATTGAAGCATTTTTTACGCAACGTGCACTTTGACTTATATTTTTGAGCATGACTTCTGTTTTTGAATGGCATGAAATAATGTTTGCAGGACGCCTAATTTGCTTCTAATGTTCAGTAGTTGGTAACTGCTGGTATTATCCATAATTAAAATGCGTTTTGAGAAGTTTGTTTTCCTCGACACTCGCTCTCAAGCTCTGTGTACCAATTTACTAGTACCTCCCAAACCCTCACGCATACCCGTATTCCTAGTAACTACGTGCCGCCACTTCCCTTGTCTCTCGTCTTCTTTTTGGTTTTTGCTTTAATTTATAATTGCTCTCAAATGAACTTTTTATCAATTTTATAAGTAATGTTTGTCTTTTTACGCGATATTTGTCTTTAAGTACTGGCGAATTTTCGTCTGATCAACAAATTTTGTGAATTTTTGTCATGAAGCGGGATAAACTAGTAAAGTGAAAGGGTTTTAAGTTCCTCATCAGTCCTCTTACGGCCTTACTAGTCTCTAAGTGCGCGGTTCGCCAAAGCAAAGTAGACAAAAATCATGGTGAGAGGTTTCGAACCTCGCCACTCCATCCCACCATTCTGCCCCTCAATCATGAACGCTGTGTACGCGTAAACTCACGATGTAGAGGCAATCTGATAGCTTGGATACCTCTTCACATTTATACCCGTCCACCTTCTTTTTTGCCCCAAATCACACTTTCTTGTCCTCTCAAACAGAAGATAGGCTCTCTTAGTTTAAGCTACCGACTACCAACGCCAAGCCATTGCTAGTTGTTTCAGAGCAGTTTGCCTTAAGTCAGCCGCTTATGTTTGTTGTCTTGACGTTTTGATTAATAGCCGCCCTCATCATCTCAGCCGGCTATTATAGCGCTCCTATTTTTTTTACAATTCAAAGAATTTGAATTGTATTGGGGCGCTGTCTTTTTTTACGACTCGAAGAGGAGTATTGGAGAAGTCCTTGTTTTAAATCAATTTTATTGGAGTGATTTTTGAAGCGGGAAATGAAGCGCATGAAAAAAAATTGGAGTGATTTTGGTGCCGAACAAAAGTGAAGAGCGGAGAGAAAAGAGATTGATTTTTGTTCATACCGCTGTTTTTGAGACAGCGAGAAATTAATGTGTGAAATTTTTTTTTCACGTGCGGCTTTTAAAACCAGTTTTTTTGCAACTTTTGATGGTTATGAGGTTTGATTATGATATTGTATTAGTTTTAGGTTTGTTTCGATGGGAATTGAAGGTTTCAAGTGGTTAATTTTTGAGTTTAATGCTAATTTGGAGGTTTTTGATCAGTTTTGCTGATTTTTAGACGAAATTTAATGATTTTTTGCCTGTTTTTTTTAATGCTTTAAGTGGGATTTGAATCGAAGCTGGTTACTTATAGAATACTCAAATACCAATTGGCCAAAGTTTTATTGGTGTAAATCGTTTTTTTCTAAGGAAAATTTACAGAAAAATTGAGAAATTTTAAACCATTTTTCTTATTTTTTATTGCAGATTTTTGCTTTTTTTAATCTTAGAAAAGTTTCTTAGCCTATTATGAGTTGCCCATTGTTTTGCGAGTTTTTCATTACTCTAATTGCAAAGGTACTTTGTTCGGCTTTACGTTTCCTTGTACTATTAATAAAAGTCATCAAGTTTTTCCTAGTTTTTTTTTAATTTGTTTTTGGTTTTTGAATGCCGTTTCTATTCCTCAAATTTTTTATGTCATTTGTGGAGGTTCAGGGTTCACAATAGTTTTTTACTCATAAGTATGGGCAATTTTCTTCTTCGAGTCGTTTCCGGAATTCTTCCGGCTATGTTTTTTAGATCTGTTCACACATTTTCATGAATTTTGAAGTCAAATTGGAGTAGTGATTTTGGTCACGCCGAAACAGGAAGTGGAGCGAATAAGCGAGTGGTTTTAGTGCGTGAAATTTTTTCGCTGAAAATTCAAAGTAGAGTGAGATTACATTGTGTTTGAACAAAAATTCGCTTTCTCGCAAGGGGTTTATTGTTCACATACGGCAATTTCACTTTGATTTTTACTGTTTTTTCTGTTTTTTGGATAGGATTTTTTTCTAAACGGTTTTCCCAATCCATCCATAGTCCGTTCTAGGTCTAGTTTCTGTTTATTCAATGCAGTTTTTTGAATTTTGCGTCAGGACTTGTCCTGCTATGTTTTTTTACTTCGTCGAACAAAAAAATTTTTCGCTTTACCCCTTTTTGCCGCTTTTTCATTATTTGGCGTGAAATCTTTTTGACTTCTCTATGCTAGTTTCTCTCTTCTCCCATTCTGCGAAAAGTGATTTTGAACATCAGTTGCTCAGCAAAGCAATTCAAATGAAAAGAGTCATTATAAAAAAATGAAGTCACAAATAGAAACGGGATAAACCCATACAGCCCAATTTTAGATGCCTGCTATTTGATTGTCGTTCCTATAAGTCTTAGTTACCATCTGTAATGCTTATTGGTATTGATAATAGCCCTTGTAGCCTCTCTCTACGAAACAGAAGTATGTTCAACTACGAAATGCCATCAAAATAAATCCTACTTAAAAAATGTTTTTGTACAAAATTCTTTTTTGTTCAATATCTTCTGTTCCTTCAATCCCATTCATGCTTATTGGAATCAACGGCGGCTATTTTCCGGCAATCTGCCGGGTATGTTTTTAATAGCCGTGCAGCGATAGTGGGGCTGTTATTAGAATAATTGTTTTTTAATTCGTTTATTTCCAACGAAATCTTTATTGTTCTCGATTATATTATTCTTTGACAGCTCTTTTTCCATTAGTTCCATTTAAGTCATATTATCTCTGCTTATTATCAATATAAGCTGTTAACGTATCAGTTATTGGATTAATAAGCTATTTCTGAGCTATTTTGTTTTGATTATTGAACAGCGTGAAAAAGTTGAATGACATTGTGAAAGATTTCGAACATGGAAGAAATTAAAATAGATTTTTGAAACATCATTTTTCATTTCAGTTTTTCATTTTGCATATCAGCATATAAATCATTGATATCCATAATGTAGATGCTTTTTAATACCAATAAGCAATTATAGCATAACTGAGATGCTTGTCTAGATCGGATATAATTAACACCAATGGGCTTCCTGCTCAACAAAAAGTATGAAATTTAACTTCTACGAAAACTGGTCTGATTCATTTTTTCCCGTCTTTGTCGGATTTATAAGCTGAAATTCGAGAATTACCACCACGAGAATTACCTCGACATAGGTGGGTTATGTTTTTAAGTTTTTCTCTTCATCGATGTATAATTTCCTAAGGCGACCTTCTGCTGAACAAACAACACTTTCTTCCAATCTTTATCAATTTTATCATCTTTGTCTTCTTTAAAGTTGCATTCACACTTCTATCAGTAGCAATTTGGTGTAACACGCTGTTTATATTGAATAAAATATTTATGTTCTATTGGGGTGCTGTCTCCTTTTAAAGATATGTTCTGACCTTCTTTGATTATTATTGACAATGAGACGTACTTTTTCCCTGTTTGTATTAATATTTTTCACGAATTCATATGTTGTAATGATGCATAGCTTCAATGGTTGGAATCCTTCAATGGGCATCGAATTGCTTTTTCACTTGACGCAACTTTTGTTTTCATAAAATAATAATTTGGTGTAACACGCTGTTTATATTGAATAAAATATTTATGTTCTATTGGGGTGCTGTCTCCTTTTAAAGATATGTTCTGACCTTCTTTGATTATTATTGACAATGAGACGTACTTTTTCCCTGTTTGTATTAATATTTTTCACGAATTCATATGTTGTAATGATGCATAGCTTCAATGGTTGGAATCCTTCAATGGGCATCGAATTGCTTTTTCACTTGACGCAACTTTTGTTTTCATAAAATAATAATTTGGTGTAACACGCTGTTTGTATTGAATAAAATATTTATGTTCTATTGGGGTGCTGTCTCCTTTTGAAGATATGTTCTGACCTTCTTTGATTATTATTGACAATGAGGAGTCGAATTGGCGGTGTGAATATAGCGACGCTCATGCTGCAAAAGGAGCAACAAACGAGTAATTTTAGGACATTAAAGTTTTTAATTTGCTTATAAAGTGAAAGGAGAATTTGTTGTCTGAACAAGTTTTCGATTTTTGAGAAAACTTCTAGCGTACGAAACTTGACGTACTTTTTCCCTGTTTGTATTAATATTTTTCACGAATTCATATGTTGTAATGATGCATAGCTTCAATGGTTGGAATCCTTCAATGGGCATCGAATTGCTTTTTCACTTTGACGCAACATTTGTTTTCATAAAATAATAATGAATATTTAGAAGTTGGCGGGTGTTAGTTGTTGTTTTTGCTTTCTTGCCTTTTAGCTTTCTAGATCGCAGTTTCCTTTGGCCTTCTTTTTAGACAGAAGTGATTTAACTTAGTTGTTCAGCGTAGAGCTATGGTTTCTTATTGCTCTCGAACGAAGTTTGAAGCAATTATTGTAAGCGTGTCGGTCTTTTTTATGCAAAATTTTCGCTTGTGCGTTTTGAGACTTTTTGAGTGATTTTTTCGCCCTTGAATTTTTCATTTTGCGTGATTTAAATAATGCTCTCATTTACAAGGGTCACTTTCAATTTTTTGTCGATTGAAGTTTTTTGTTTAGCCTAATTGATGTCCATGATGATTAAACCGCTAATAATGTCACTTTCGGATCAGTACTTCAAAGTGTGATAGGAAAGCCACAAGCAAGTACTCCACTTTGTGTAGGAACGTCCTTTGGGAGTGAGTCTTTTATAAAAAGGGATTTTTCACTAAAAGTTGCTTAAGATTTAAAATCCTGACTGTTTAAATGGCTTTTTTTCACTTAGTCTTCACGCTTTAAAAGTTGTTTCAAATCCATATCCTCGTCGTTCTGCTAAGCAATAGCCCGCAGTGGGGCCCTGGCCAAAATGAGCCAACTGAGTGCTCTCCTATCTGAAGCAAGAGCAACCGCTGATGCTACTTCACAGGATGAACAAGATTTTATTCAAGTTCAAAACAAACGTAAGCGTTTTCGAAACCTAAACGAGAAGAATTCGATTTAAGAGCCAGTTAGACCAACAGTTAAAACAATCAATCCGAGACCAACTCAAGTGCAATTTGCCCGAGCTATGAAGACAAAATTCCCACAACTGAAAATACAACGAATTAGAGAATTGCCAGACAGATACGATTTCTTTATCCAACCGGAAAACAAAGCCTCCAGAGATAGTCTCATGTCAAGTACAAAGCTGCAACAAGTATTCCTAAACGCTAACGTGAACACAAGAAATACACTGCCAAAAGCCAAGTCCAAACCAAGCTTTGTTATAGTCAATGTGCACCACAGCATCCAAGAAAATGAAATAAAAGAGGAACTCTTAAGGAATAACTGAATGAATGTAGTAAAATTGTCAATGATTATAAGCCGAGCAAGTGGCAAACCTACAAAGCTTATCAGAGTAATAACAGATTCAACAAATCATGTTTTAGCAGCACAAAAGGACGGTGTAAAGATTGGTTGGCTGATCTACAGATGTGAACCAAGCAAAGAGCCGCCACATGTTAAACAATGCTTCAAGTGTCAGAAATATGAACACTCCGCCATTGAGTGTAAAAACGAGCAGCGTTGCCTGCGATGCTCAGGCCAGCACACAGTAAAACAATGCGCCGAACCAAAAAAAAGCCAAGTGTGCAAATTGTGGTGGATCGCACGCATCTGTGTGCAAATGATGCTCCTCTCAAAACGCAGTTGTTGAAGCGACAAAGAGAAAACAAGATATCAAGTACTCAGCAGTGGCAAAAAGATAAACCGAAATGTTACAACCAAACACAACTGTTACAACGGTAAACATAAGTGTTCTGGTTGCTGAAGTACTCAGCAAAATCCGTTCAACCTTCAATACAATGTCTTACAGTGATATAATCAGTGTTGTCAGTATTAGTGCAAGCAGAATTTTTGGATAAATTAGAAGGACAAAAAGTTCATGACAGCACCAAAAATGCTAACAAAATTTCACGAATGTTCCTACGCAACAAATTTCAACAAACAGCCATCAATTCAGCCAACATGGATAAAATTAAAATTATGCAACGGATTTGCCGAGGCTTATCCACTAAAATATCAGAACCATTCGTATTTCTGAAGGAAAAATATATTGATACTGTGTGCCTGAATGAATTCAAGTGCTGGCAAAATTAAAATTTATCCAATGGTTATTTCGTAGTTATAGAAACGAGAGAAAGTAAGTCACATGGCTCAATGATTTTAGCGAAGAAGGGAACGACAATAATAGAAGCTAAACCAGAGAAGTTTGTTAGAAACGATCGAGGAAAAGTTTTCGAAAAAATAAAAGCATGCTTTGAAGTACCTGTTCTAGGTCATCTCTGGGTTATAGATCTTTACAACTCAGCAGGTCGCGATTTGAATCTATCAGAAAATTTTGAAACTGATATGAAAAACTGTGGAGATTTCAACGCTCCACATCAGGAGCTGAATTGCACATATAACACTGAGAACGGTGATAAAATAATTGAAGCCATTGAATCTGGAACTTTCAAGCGTTTAATTAACGGTTATCACACATCAATCATATCAAGGAGAATGTCGAAATATGCTTGATCTACATTTCGCTGATCAATTAATCTTCAAATTTTACTCATTTTTAGTTTGCGATGACTTTGGTAGTGACCAAAGCTCAACCATTACTACCTTGAATATAGTAACTCAGAGCAGATCCGATTTGAAGGCAAAAATCAACGTCAAAAAATTCAACCAGATTGTCAGACAAAAATATGAAAACTCTGTGCTCTATCCACCAGTCTATCCAAAAGCAGAAGAACTAAATCACCTAAATGAATTACTTTTACAGATCACTCAATCCTCGCTACAGAAGTCGTATATCCTATAAAAGAGGTTTTCCTTTGGATATGAAACTACCAAACTTATTCGTGAAAAGAACAAAAAGAGAAGAGAGCTGAAAAGAACAAACGGAGAACAGTTCAAATTCCTGAAAAAGGAAATAAATTTCCTCCAAAAAGAAATAAAGAGGTCAATGAAAAGATCAGCAAAAAATCAAACAATCAAAAATTGATAGCAAGTGCTCAAAATAAGAGGAGCAAAAGCTTTTGGAGAGCAGTTAAAGCCTTATGTGGTGCTTCAAAAAAACCAAACGAAACTGAACAAAGTGTTGAAGTCTCTTACAAACAAATCAGAGCAAAAACAGACATTGAGAAGTGCGAAATATTCAAAACTCTTCTACAGGCTACAATGAAAGATCATATATACGAAAACTTGGATCTAAATGAGCACTTCGAGAAAGTTGAAAACGAGACAAAAACGTTTCTCCAATACGAAAGTGTTGAACCAAATAACTACTGTATTATAAAAGTAGACGATTATGATGAAATTTTGAACAAAACAAGATCAAGTCCAGGACTTGATAAAATTAGCTATAACATCCTGAAAAGGTTACATAAATGCCTCAAAGCATATTTTTGTCTCCTGATAACTAGCTCAATAAACAACTCTTATGTTCCAACAACATGGAAAGAGTCACAAGTCAAAATGTTACCAAAGCTTAACAAAAAAGATGCAGAAAACTATCAACCAATCGACCTAAACAGCAGTAAAGAATTTTGTCCTAGCGCACTGTGAAAACAATGATGTCTTCGGTGAAAGGCAAAGTGCGTATAGAAGGAACCGTTGCACAACTGATAATTTGCTCAAACTTACTCAGCATGTAACAGAAGCATTTCAATGGTCCGAAATGGTTGGATTTGTCTGCCAAGATATTGAAAAAGCGTTTGATGCAGTAGGGGGACTAGGACTTCAAAACTAACTGCTACAAATTGGTGTGCATAAACCTCTGATAAAATGGGTTTACTCTTTTCTCTCTCAGAGAAGCGTCTTCGTGAAAATTAATAACTCGAAAACCAGCACATTTTTAACACTAGCTGGAGTACCTCAGGGCAGCTTCATTGCACCAATACTCTTCCTGGTTTATGTCAGCGGCATTCCTGAAATGCCTACACAAGTTTCTCAATTTGCTGATGATTTTGCCCTTTACTACAGGTCGCGCTCCTGTAGATTAGTTCAAGAGAAACTTCAGTATTCACTAGAATGCCTGCTAGATTGACCAATCTAATTCAACTACCAACAACATACAACTGACCCAAAATAAAGCATTAAGAATTTGTATGAGGAAACCCCGCTGGTACAGTGTCAAAAAACTCCATGAAGAGGCCAATGTACCTGCAGTAAGAGATTTCAGATTAGATTAGCAAATTAGTACCTGAAACGGGCAAAATAAAACAAGATCGAATCAATACTTGAACTCATCCAGAAAAAGAGACAACGTTCCGAAAAACAGTTATCAAAGCACACTGGACCATCTGTCCTGCTAATGTTCTTTACCAGTTCCTATATCGTAGAAAATCCAGAACAACCATCATCCAATGACTTATTGCCAACCGCTTGCTTAGTTAATTCGGGGCAAAAGTAGGACAAACAACGTCCTAACCGAACAGCTAAGCCAGCCACTCAACTAGTAAATTCGGGGCTTAGCTGTGAGAAATACAAGGAAAACAACAACAAGTTACACAGTGTTTATCTACTGAACAATCTTAATCGTTAACAACATTTTAAACCAAGAAAACGTTCATTTTTTTCACATTCACTCCACTGATATCTTTATCAAAATTAATTTACGGTTATACAACTAACGACATAATACAGTGCTATGCGCGGTTTGGTTCAGTGGTTTTAAGGTTGAGGTTCCCATAGCACTTATAACTGCTTCTCATTATTCCTTCTGTATTTTACTTCATTCTTCAAAACGCTTTAATTTTGTCTTTGAAGACAAGTTACTAAATGTTGCAACTGCTTTTTTCTTACCTTCAATTTATTTTAACGCGTCTTTACGCTTGCCTTCTTGAACAAAATCACACTTTTTACGACTAGTGGAGCCCTCTAATTCTTTGATCAAATCTGGCGCAGTAATTCAATCCCCAACGTGAGCGCAGCCCTACTTTTATTTTCTTTTATTTGATTATTTATTTTTTTTATCTAGTATTCCCACTCTCAATATTTATTACTTCTTGAATAATTAATCTTAATAAAGGACTTTTTTACTTTGGATAAAAATTTATTGATATCTTACCACGCATAGAAAAACGATGAACTAATTAACTTCTACGAGGCTAGCCAAAAACACCAAGAAAAAGAGTAAAAGCAAGCAGAGCCAGCAGAAGCCCTTCCCGGCGCTTGAAATGGCTCCCAGCAACAAGAGAAATCAATTGGTTTTTAAGGAAAAATCTCTGTAAAAACAGAAGCCTAAACTCATCTTTCCGAAATTTCGAACTTTCTATTTTACTTATTGATGCCTTTTAAATTGATTGAACTTGATTGTACATACATTGATAATAATAAAGTGTCACTTTCAATTTTTTGTCAATTTTCTCATTTCTTGGTTAATGTTAATTTTTATGTATCTAAAGTCAACGGCTGTGGAGGATGCTGTTGATAGATTTAATTTCTTCAACACCGCTAATTTTCTGAAGGAAAGAGAGGGTTTTGTTTGTTTTCCTTTATGAATGGGTATATCGCTAATTGACCTCTGATATTGGGGTTTTATAATTCAGGACCTACCCTGCTAAGATAAATTTTGTTTTACCCGAATGTTTTACGACCATTTGATCACGCGCCGAGAAGTGAAATAGGGATTTTCTTGGCGACTGCTGCTTCTTTTCATCTGATTTTTGCTTGTTACGTCATTTGTTACTACATTCTACGGGTGCTTAGGTCAACCGAGTGATACGTTATTAGCATGCAATACCTACCTACATTACCATTTAAATTTCTGCCTCATTCACAAGTGTCAACAGCTGAACTCAGGTGGTGGCCGGTCACTACTAAAAGTTAAATGAAAAGTGCGTCAAAATAAGTGTAATATTTTTTACGTTAAGTTTTATTAGTGGTTGTAGTGGTAAATAACAACCTCTAATGACTCACTAATTTGTACAGCCTAATGAACAAATTTTGCTGCCTGGAAAAACTGAAACATCCGTGATCAGCATTTGTGATTAAAGGCTTTTGCCTTATAGTTTTTTTAGCTCGTTAAAACTAAGTAGGATTCTTTGTCCTATTTCAGGCGCTGAAGTTTGACAATTCGCTGAACTCAGAACTGGCTCAATTTCTGTTCAGCCGAGCGTTGCTTGACATATCAATGGGCTATCAGTTGTGTTGGCTTCTACTAGTTGAGTGTGAAAATGTCACTTACAAGGGCTTCTATTTGGCTCTCCTCCAATCATTCCTCAAAAACTGCAAGCCTCGAATATGCGTTAGTTTCTATAAATATTCAATTAGTCAATTTTGAAACAAAAAATAGTAACAGTTGATCCCTGAGACAGTGTGAGTGTCAAGAATTTGAGAAATACAATTACGTTTGCATTTTATTTTCATCAGAACTTTCAATAGGACGACGATACGGCAATAGCGTTCATTTTAGGGGGAATTGAGAAATTATCTAAACGCACTATGTTGTCTGTTGTCAAGAGATGTCCCCCTTAAAGGTTTTGGGTTATTTAAATGTCGCGAAAACTCGGTTTGTTCTGGTATATTGACCTACTAACACAAAAAAATCAAACCTATTCTAATGACTTTTGAAAAATTAATACTGATCCATTTTTAGCGTCAGTTCTTGAAAGCGCTTCTGACAGACAAAGAGATGTCGAAATGGGCAACTAGTGTTCAATTAGCTTATCACAAATATTCCCCACAAGCTGCTCATTACTCTCTCATGCGAAGCATATCAGCTTTCGAAGATGTTTCGGCTCCCTATGAATCGTCCAGAAGTTGCTTCTATCTGGGGAGGGTTCGCAATACTCAAAATGGTTCTATCGATCAAGATGACGAAGGGGTGGTTGCCAGCGGTGGATTCAAATTTAGGGTTCCTTTGTGCAACCTGTACAACCCAAGAATCAAAGTCAAATCAATCGATAAAACCAAATGCAAAATTATGAACTCCAAAAAGGTCGGAAAATTTGTTTGAATATTAGAGTTTCACAGTTTTGCTGTCCAGAACAACTATTAAGGCCCCGAGTTGCTCTCCAAATTAATTTGGGGGTTAGTAACTTTATTAATATCCGCTGTCAGCCTCTCAAACGGCGACTATTTAGTCGCTCTCCTTTTTACAATTCAAAGAATTTGAATTGTATTGGGGTGCTGTCTTTTTTTAAGATCTGTTCACACATTTTCATGATTTTTGAGATAAATCACGATTTTCACGTTTGACTTCTGTTATACCTCACTCACTGTTTCAACTGAATGGATTCTAAATTCGTTCACGCCTTGAATTACGCAATGTATTGTGAACGGTCAATGTCAAAAGAGCAAAATCAAAAGAAACTGATAAACCGATAAAGCCCGTTCAGTAAGTCATAGTGCATTAGGTTATCAAAGTTCATTAGAGTGATTGGTAGCTGATATTAGTATTACGCTTAATATCCTTCATTTTAGAGGCTGAAGTAGGTATAAGTTTAGAATCTGAACTGAAAATGCACACTGAGTTAGAAAAATTTTTGAAACTTAGGAAAATATTTTGTCATTATCTATCTCTTCTTTTTTCTTGTTCTGTTTCAATCCAGATTTGCGTCGAGCACGTCAACGGTGGCTATTTTCCGGCAATCTGCCGATTATGTTTCTACCATGGCTTCTATTTTTGTTCAGTCAATTTCGGCTGATCGATATCTTCTGCTGAAAGATACGAAAGGGAAAATGTTAATCAATGCTGGAAGTTTTTCTATTCTCGAAAAAAAAATTGAGGCTTAAAATCTTTAAAATTGTTCATACTTCTGAGCATTCATGCTTTATCAACATTAGATGTCTTATAAAATCCAATTTTAAATTTCTTAGAGAAGTTACAGAACACATAACTGCCTTTTGAGATTCATTTTTCCTACAAACGACAACTTATTAGGTATAATTACTGGCTGGGTATTGTATCGTCAGTAGGAGAGATCAATCCACTTTCTATCTACTATTAAAACGTGATTAATAACAAAATAGCGGAGAATGCTGTAGCTACTCCCACTATTGACAGGCAATTTTACACAAAATGTGTCCCGCTTTACGAAGCAACTTTATTTCTGATAACACGTACAAACTGGAACAAAATGTCATTAGTAATGAGGCGGCTATCCATTCTTATCCACCATTAAATATTAATGATCTGTAATTAATTATGCGATATCATCTAAAGCAGAATGTTTGATATTTCATACTGGACATAAGTCAATACAAACTAGCAATATGCAATTGTCAAACGTAAAGAATGGTACATTTCTGCGATAAAGTAACAATATAGAAATTGATAAATTTAGTTGCGCGTTGACTGGCATTGCAGGTGGATTAAGATGCCATTTTCAAAATGCCCATATGAAAGTGTTAGATTGGAATTTGGAGCGAGCAGATGTTAGAATGGATGGCTTTCAAACTGAAATCCAGTGGATGGTGTTCGCAATACGAAATTTTATTTCAAAGTTTGAGGTATCAGATTGCTGGATGCAATGTTCACCAGACAAATTAACGAACAAAGGGATACAAATAAACAGAACAGAAATAACTAGATCATTTAGGTTATTATGCGTTTGGGTGACTTTAACTTTCAAAAAATTGGTATTGAAAGATATTTGTGCTTTTCAACTTATTCTTCGCAGAAAACAATTTTTTTTGTGAAAAGTCGCTCAAAATTCCCGTACAGCTATGCGATTTTCTAGAAAAGGCTCGTTTTGCAAAATTTGTTTGTTTTGCTCCCAAATTTTATACACTATTTTTTTATTGTGTTATCTTGTTTAACCTTATCCAACACCTAATCTCGGAAATTTTCATTGAGTCGAAACTTAACAAAAACATTTCAGTTCGCTAAATTCATTTTGTATCCTCTTTTTTAAAATACGAATATGGGGAGTGTTAATAACAAACAAAAATAAATTGTGAATTTTCTAAAGCAAAAAAACAAAGCATTCCTGAAATTTGGATAAACGCTAATTAAGTTTTATAATCGAATTTTTTGGGCAATAACAACTTTTCATTCATCAAAGTAGATCAAAGCTGACATAGTTGTCAAGGGGGAGGAGTCGAGTAGGAATATTGATAATAATTGCTTTCAAATCCTAAATCAGGAGCGATATAAACAGGGTCTTTGAGTAATAGACAACATTATATTGTTCGGCGACTATAATGCAAATTATTTTCATTAAAGGGCGAACACATTTTAACAGAGTTTGCTTCCAATAATGGGTTAGATAGTAAGTAAAACGCAGCCAATTTGAAGTTTGAATGTGTATACCTTTTTTTCTAAGGAGATACCAGAAACTCTTGAGATCTCTACTAAATAAAAGAGTTGCATCAACAGATTGAAGATGAATGCTTCACCAAAATGCATGCAAATTCTCTTTTTCAACTCTTTTCATATTCGTTTAAAATTGTGCTGAACTTAGCTCCTATAATAATTGGAAACAACCGCACGTACCGACAAAAAGGGTATCTAAAGATTAACTGAAACGTTTTAAAAAAGTCGACCTTTCCATATTTGGTAGGACAAGGCAATATACACTTATAAGATACGTTAAGTAACAGGAAACGCGACTTATTGTCAATTGAAAATAGCACGTAATGAGTGTACCCTGGAAAAATTTGAGATTCGTCCGGGCTCAAATTAAAAATGGAAATTAATATACGTACATATGTAGGTACGTACATACGAACAAAACTGAAACGAGAGGTAAAAAATAATGCAATTTCCCAATTCCTTAACAGTAGTTTTGTTTTGAAAGATACGAAGCAAATTGCTGACACTTTAAATATTTTTTTTCAGTTTCGGTGTATAGGAGGGCGAGAGAAAATTTCTACGAGTTTCGAGATTTAAAGAATTTTGTGTATTACAAAACACTTTTCGTTCAGATTTAAGACGACATACGAAAAATAGTGTATTATCGCCGAAATACTACAGAATAGACCACTGGGTCTGGAGTTCTTCCCGTATGGTCTTTCAAGTGTTGTAAAATATCTTTTGGAACACATTTGCAGTTTCCAATTATCAAATATATTTTGAGCAGCGTTTTTCCAAATGTCCTTGCATGTGACTCAAAGAATCATATGGGACTCGAATTTACAGAAAGTCGATTCACTTAAACCAGAGAACAATTTTTTTTGGTGAAAAGTTGCTCAAAATTCCCGTACAGCTATGCGATTTTCTAGAAAAGGCTCGTTATGCAAAATTTGTTTGTTTTGTTCCCAAATTTTATACACTATTTTTTATTGTGTTATCTTGTTTAACCTTATCCAACACCTAATCTCGGAAATTTTCAATGAGTCGAAACTTAACAAAAACATTTCAGTTCGCTAAATTCATTTTGTATCCTCTTTTTTAAAATACGAATATGGGGAGTGTTAATAACAAACAAAAATGAATTTTGAATTTTCTAAAGCAAAAAAAAACAAAGCATTCCTGAAATTTGGATAAACGCTAATTAAGTTTTATAATCGAATTTTTTGGGCAATAACAACTTTTCATTCATCAAAGTAGATCAAAGCTGACATAGTTGTCAAGGGGGAGGGGTCGAGTAGGAATATTGATAATAATTGCTTTCAAATCCTAAATCAGGAGCGATATAAACAGGGTCTTTGAGTAATAGACAACATTATATTGTTCGGCGACTATAATGCAAATTATTTTCATTAAAGGGCGAACACATTTTAACAGAGTTTGCTTCCAATAATGGGTTAGATAGTAAGTAAAACGCAGCCAATTTGAAGTTTGAATGTGTATACCTTTTTTTCTAAGGAGATACCAGAAACTCTTGAGATCTCTACTAAATAAAAGAGTTGCATCAACAGATTGAAGATGAATGCTTCACCAAAATGCATGCAAATTCTCTTTTTCAACTCTTTTCATATTCGTTTAAAATTGTGCTGAACTTAGCTCCTATAGTAATTGGAAACAACCGCACGTACTGACAAAACGGGTATCTAAAGATTAACTGAAACGTTTTAAGAAAACGTCGACTTTTCAATATTTGGTAGGACAAGGCAAAATACACTTATAAGATACGCAAAGTAACAGGAAACGCGACTTATCGGCAATTGAAAATAGCACGTACGTAATGAGTGTACCCAGGAAAAATTTGAGATTCGTCCGGGCTCAAATTGAAAATGGAAATTAATATACGTACATATGTAGGTACGTACATACGAACAAAACTGAAACGAGAGGTAAAAAATAATGCAATTTCCCAATTCCTTAACAGTAGTTTTGTTTTGAAAGATACGAAGCAAATTGCTAACACTTTAAATATTTTTTTTCAGGTTCGGTGTATAGGAGGGCGAGAGAAAATTTCTACGAGTTTTGAGATTTAAAGAGTTTTGTGTGTTACAAAACACTTTTCATTCAGATTTAAGACGACATACGAAAAATAGTATATTATCGCCGAAATACTACAGAATAGACCACTGGGTCTGGAGTTCTTCCCGTATGGTCTTTCAAGTGTTGTAAAATATCTATTGGAACACATTTACAGTTTCCAATTATCAAATATATTTTGAGCAGCGTTTTTCCAAATGTCCTTGCATGTGGCTCAAAGAAGCATATGGGACTCGAATTTACAGAAAGTCGATTCACTCAAACCAGAGAACTACAGGCAGTTTTGTGTGAGACCAACTAATGCTAAAGTTTTTGAAATGCTTTTTGTCCAACAAATGTTAGAACTCGTAGAAAAACAAGATAATTAGTTAAAGTCAATTGAGAAGAATAAATAATCGGATGAGGCTGTCATTTCATTAGTGGAATGATTTAACAAACTTGTTTTTAGTGTTTTCAGATCTAGCAAAAGTGTTCAAGTCAATTTTCAGAAGGTTTTTCTGAAAAATAGCAAGGTATGGATTTGGTCTAAGATCTAAAAGTCTGTTAATTTCATTTCTGCCGAATAGAAAACCATGCGTTAAATACGGAAGCATATTCAGATTTCGTGATGCTTAACCATGGAGTGTCTAGCAAACAGTCCAATATATTTTTACTGTACATTGACAATTTCTCGCCAATATTTTAAAATGCGCAGTTGACACATGTTTTGTATCTCACTCCACAACAGGTACTATAATAACCTAGTATATTCGGAAATATCAAAAATGTTATGAAACAATAGGTTAATTTTGACTAGAGGTAAAATCGAACTTATTTTTTTTCACGAAAGGATCTGTTGCACATTGAGAAATTTCATTATAATGGAAATCAAAACCAAATGATCGTTTTCGGGACTTAATGATTGACAATAAATTGAAACTTGATCAGGTGCCAAAACAATTGGATTAATAAAAATAATTCTTATGAGTTATTTCTAGTTTTAGGCCATTTTTTCAATATGCATATAAAGTGAATAATTTGTACGTGTTTAAGCAAACTTTTCATTGTTATAAAATTTTTCTTACAATCTAGACAATAATTTTTGAAGAACGGCAGTGACAGTGTCCAATAATGGGTTAGATAGTAAATAAAACGCAGCCAATTTGAAGTTTGAAAGAGTATACCTTTTTTTCTAAGGAGATACCAGAAACTCTTGAGATCTCTACTAAATAAAAGAATTGCGTCAACAGATTGAAGATAAATGCTTCACCAAAATGCATGCAAATTCTCTTTTTCAACTATTTTCATATTCGTTTGAAATTGTGCTGAACTTAGCTCCTATAATAATTGGAAACAACCGCACGTACCGACAAAAAGGGTATCTAAAGATTAACTGAAACGTTTTAGAAAAGTCGACTTTTCAATATTTGGTAGGACAAGGCAAGATACACTTATAAGATAGGCAAAGTAACTGGAAACGCGACTTACGGTAATTGAAAATAGCAAGTAATGAGTGTACCCAGAAAAAATTTGAGACTCGTCCGGGCTCAAAGTAAAAATGGAAATTAATATACATACATATGTACGTACGTACATACGAACAAAATTGAAACGAGAGGTAAAAAATAATGCAATTTCCCAATTCCTTAACAGTAGTTATGTTTTGAAAGATACGAAGCAAATTGCTAACGCGTTAATTATTTTTTTTTTCAGTTTCGGTGTTTAGGAGGGCGAGAGAAAATTTCTACGAGTTTCGATAGTAAAGAGTTTTGTGTATTACAAAACACTTCATTCAGATTTAAGACGACGCACGAAAAATATGATGTTATTGCCGAAATACTACAGAATATACCACTGGGTCTGGAGTCCTTCCCGTATGTTTTTTCAAGTGTTGTAAAATATCTATTGAAACACATTTACAGTTTCCAATTATCAAATATATTTTAAGCAGCGTTTTTCCAAATGCCCTTGCATGTGACTCAAAGAAGCATATGGGACTCGAATTTACAGAAAGTCGATTCACTCAAACCAGAGAACTACAGGCAGTTTTGTGTGAGACCAACTAATGCTAAAGTTTTTGAAATGCTTTTTGTCCAACTAATGTTAGAACTCGTAGAAAAACAAGATAATCAGTAAAAGTCAATTGAGAAGAATAAATAATCGGATGAGGCTGTCATTTCATTAACGGAATGATTTCACAAACTTGTTATTAGTGTTTTCAGATCTAGCAAAAGTGTTCAAGTCAATTTTCACAAAGTTTTTCTGAAAATAGCAAAGTATCGATTTAGTACAAGATCTAAAAGTCTGTTAAATTAATTTCTGCTGAATAGAAAACCATGCGTTAAATACGGAAGCATATTCAGATTTCGTGATGCTTAACCATGGAGTGTCTAGCAAACAGTCCAATATATTTTTACTGTACATTGACAATTTCTCGCCAATATTTTACAATGCGCAGTTGACACATGTTTTGTTTCTAACTCCACAACAGGCACTATAATGAAAACCTAGTATATTCGGAAATATCGAAAATTTTATGAAACAATATTTTAAATTTGACTAGAGGTAAAATCGAACTTCTTTTTTTTCACAAAAGGATCTGTTGCACATTGAGAAATTTCATTATAATGGAAATCAAAACCAAATTATCGTTTTCGGGACTTAATGATTGACAATAAATTGAAACTTGATGAGGTGCTAAATCAATTTGATTAGTAATAATAATTTTTATAAGTTATATCTAGTTTTCGGCCATTTTTTAATATGCATATAAAGTGAATAATTTGTACGTGTTTAACCAAACTTTTCATTGTTATAATTTTTTTTCAATCTAGACAATAATTTTTGAAGATCGGCAGCGACAGTGTCCAATAAAGGGTTAGATAGTAAATAAAACGCAGCCAATTTGAAGTTTGAGAGAGTATACCTTTTTTTCTAAGGAGATACCAGAAACTCTTGAGATCTCTACTAAATAAAAGAATTGCGTCAACAGATTGAAGATAAATGCTTCACCAAAATGCATGCAAATTCTCTTTTTCAACTATTTTCATATTCGTTTGAAATTGTGCTTAACTTAGCTCCTATAATAATTGGAAACAACCGCACGTACCGACAAAAAGGGTATCTAAAGATTAACTGAAACGTTTTAGAAAAGTCGACTTTTCAATATTTGGTAGGACAAGGCAAGATACACTTATAAGATAGGCAAAGTAACTGGAAACGCGACTTACGGTAATTGAAAATAGCAAGTAATGAGTGTACCCAGAAAAAATTTGAGACTCGTCCGGGCTCAAAGTAAAAATGGAAATTAATATACATACTTATGTACGTACGTACATACGAACAAAATTGAAACGAGAGGTAAAAAATAATGCAATTTCCCAATTCCCTAACAGTAGTTATGTTTTGAAAGATACGAAGCAAATTGCTAACGCGTTACTTATTTTTTTTTTCAGTTTCGGTGTTTAGGAGGGCGAGAGAAAATTTCTACGAGTTTCGATAGTAAAGAATTTTGTGTATTACAAAACACTTCATCCAGATTTAAGACGACGCACGAAAAATATGATGTTATTGCCGAAATACTACAGAATATACCACTGGGTCTGGAGTCCTTCCCGTATGGTCTTTCAAGTGTTGTAAAATATCTATTGAAACACATTTACAGTTTCCAATTATCAAATATATTTTAAGCAGCGTTTTTCCAAATGTCCTTGCATGTGACTCAAAGAAGCATACGGGACTCGAATTTACAGAAAGTCGATTCACTCAAACCAGAGAACTACAGGCAGTTTTGTGTGAGACCAACTAATGCTAAAGTTTTTGAAATGCTTTTTGTCCAACTAATGTTAGAACTCGTAGAAAAACAAGATAATTAGTAAAAGTCAATTGAGAAGAATAAATAATCGGATGAGGCTGTCATTTCATTAACGGATTGATTTCACAAACTTGTTATTAGTGTTTTCAGATCTAGCAAAAGTGTTCAAGTCAATTTTCACAAAGTTTTTCTGAAAAATAGCAAAGTATCGATTTAGTACAAGATCTAAAAGTCTGTTAAATTAATTTCTGCTGAATAGAAAACCATGCGTTAAATACGGAAGCATATTCAGATTTCGTGATGCTTAACCATGGAGTGTCTAGCAAACAGTCCAATATACTTTTACTGTACATTGACAATTTCTCGCCAATATTTTACAATGCGCAGTTGACACATGTTTTGTTTCTCACTCCACAACAGGTACTATAATGAAAACCTAGTATATTCGGAAATATCGAAAATTTTATGAAACAATAGTTTAAATTTGACTAGAGGTAAAATCGAACTTCTTTTTTTCACAAAAGGATCTGTTGCACATTGAGAAATTTCATTATAATGGAAATCAAAACCAACTTATCGTTTTCGGGACTTAATGATTGACAATAAATTGAAACTTGATGAGGTGCTAAATCAATTTGATTAGTAAAAATAATTTTCATAAGTTATATCTAGTTTTCGGCCATTTTTTAATATGCATATAAAGTGAATAATTTGTACGTGTTTAACCAAACTTTTCATTGTTATAATTTTTTTTTTCAATTTAGACAATAATTTTTGAAGATCGGCAGTGACAGTGTCCAATAAAGGGTTAGATAGTAAATAAAACGCAGCCAATTTGAAGTTTGAAAGAGTATACCTTTTTTCTAAGGAGATACCAGAAACTCTTGAGATCTCTACTAAATAAAAGAATTGCGTCAACAGATTGAAGATAAATGCTTCACCAAAATGCATGCAAATTCTCTTTTTCAACTATTTTCATATTCGTTTGAAATTGTGCTGAAATTAGCTCCTATAATAATTGGAAACAACCGCACGTACCGACAAAATGGGTATCTAAAGATTAACTGAAACGTTTTAAAAAGTCGGCTTTTCAATATTTGGTAGGACAAGGCAAGATACACTTATAAGATAGGCAAAGTAACTGGAAACGCGACTTACGGTAATTGAAAATAGTAAGTAATGCGTGTACCCAGAAAAAATTTGAGACTCGTCCGGGCTCAAAGTAAAAATGGAAATTAATATACATACATATGTACGTACGTATATACGAACAAAATTGAAGCGAGAGGTAAAAAAATGCAATTTCCCAATTCCTTAACAGTAGTTTTGTTTTGAAAGATACGAAGCAAATTGCTAACGCGTTAATTATTTTTTTTTCAGTTTCGGTGTATAGGAGGGCGAGAGAAAATTTCTACGAGTTTCGATAGTAAAGATTTTTGTGTATTACAAAACACTTCATTCAGATTTTAGACGACGCACGAAAAATATGATGTTATTGCCGAAATACTTCAGAATATACCACTGGGTCTGGAGTCCTTCCCGTATGGTCTTTCAAGTGTTGTAAAATATCTATTGAAACACATTTACAGTTTCCAATTATCAAATATATTTTAAGCAGCGTTTTTCCAAATATCCTTGCATGTGACTCAAAGAAGCATATGGGACTCGAATTTACAGAAAGTCGATTCGCTCAAACCAGAGAACTACAGGCAGTTTTGTGTGAGACCAACTAATGCTAAAGTTTTTGAAATGCTTTTTGTCCAACAAATGTTAGAACTCGTAGAAAAACAAGATGATCAGTAAAAGTCAATTGAGAAGAATAAATAATCGGATGAGGCTGCCATTTCATTAACGGAATGATTTCACAAACTTGTTATTAGTGTTTTCAGATCTAGCAAAAGTGTTCAAGTCAATTTTCACAAAGTTTTTCTGAAAAATAGCAAAGTATCGATTTAGTACAAGATCTAAAAGTCTGTTAAATTAATTTCTGCTGAATAGAAAACCATGCGTTAAATACGGAAGCATATTCAGATTTCGTGATGCTTAACCATGGAGTGTCTAGCAAACAGTCCAATATATTTTTACTGTACATTGACAATTTCTCGCCAATGTTTTACAATGCGCAGTTGACACATGTTTTGTTTCTCACTCCACAACAGGTACTATAATGAAAACCTAGTATATTCGGAAATATCGAAAATTTTATGAAACAATAGTTTAAATTTGACTAGAGGTAAAATCGAACTTCTTTTTTTTCACAAAAGGATCTGTTGCACATTGAGAAATTTCATTATAATGGAAATCAAAACCAAATGATCGTTTTCGGGACTTAATGATTGACAATAAATTGAAACTTGATGAGGTGCTAAATCAATTTGATTAGTAATAATAATTTTCATAAGTTATTTCTAGTTTTAGGCCATTTTTTAATATGCATATAAAGTGAATAATTTGTACGTGTTTAACCAAACGTTTCATAGTTATAATTTTTTTTTACAATCTAGACAATAATTTTTGAAGATCGGCAGTGACAGTGTCCAATAAAGGGTTAGATAGTAAATAAAACGCAGCCAATTTGAAGTTTGAAAGAGTATACCTTTTTTTCTAAGGAGATACCAGAAACTCTTGAGATCTCTACTAAATAAAAGAATTGCGTCAACAGATTGAAGATAAATGCTTCACCAAAATGCATGCAAATTCTCTTTTTCAACTATTTTCATATTCGTTTGAAATTGTGCTGAACTTAGCTCCTATAATAATTGGAAACAACCGCACGTACCGACAAAAAGGGTATCTAAAGATTAACTGAAACGTTTTAAAAAAGTCGACTTTTCAATATTTGGTAGGACAAGGCAAGATACATTTATAACATAGGCAAAGTAACTGGAAACGCGACTTACGGTAATTGAAAATAGCAAGTAATGAGTGTACCCAGAAAAAATTTGAGACTCGTCCGGGCTCAAAGTAAAAATGGAAATTAATATACATACATATGTACGTACGTACATACGAACAAAATTGAAACGAGAGGTAAAAAATAATGCAATTTCCCAATTCCTTAACAGTAGTTTTGTTTTGAAAGATACGAAGCAAATTGCTAACGCGTTAATTATTTTTTTTTTTCAGTTTCGGTGTATAGGAGGGCGAGAGAAAATTTCTACAAGTTTCGATAGTAAAGATTTTTGTGTATTACAAAACACTTCATTCAGATTTAAGACGACGCACGAAAAATATGATGTTATTGCCGAAATACTACAATATACCACTGGGTCTGGAGTTCTTCCCGTATGGTCTTTCAAGTGTTGTAAAATATCTATTGGAACACATTTACAGTTTCCAATTATCAAATATATTTTGAGCAGCGTTTTTCCAAATGTCCTTGCATGTGGCTCAAGGAAGCATATGGGACTCGAATTTACAGAAAGTCGATTCGCTCAAACCAGAGAACTACAGGCAGTTTTGTGTGAGACCAACTAATGCTAAAGTTTTTGAAATGCTTTTTGTCCAACAAATGTTAGAACTCGTAGAAAAACAAGATAATCAGTAAAAGTCAATTGAGAAGAATAAATAATCTGATGAGGCTGCCATTTCATTAACGGAATGATTTCACAAACTTGTTATTAGTGTTTTCAGATCTAGCAAAAGTGTTCAAGTCAATTTTCACGAAGTTTTTCTGAAAAATAGCAAAGTATTGATTTAGTACAAGATCTAAAAGTCTGTTAAATTAATTTCTGCTGAATAGAAAACCATGCGTTAAATACGGAAGCATATTCAGATTTCGTGATGCTTAACCATGGAGTGTCTAGCAAACAGTCCAATATATTTTTACTGTACATTGACAATTTCTCGCCAATATTTTACAAGGCGCAGTTGACACATGTTTTGTTTCTCACTCCACAACAGGTACTATAATGAAAACCTAGTATGTTCGGAAATATCGAAAATTTTTTGAAACAATAGTTTAAATTTGACTAGAGGTAAAATCGAACTTCTTTTTTTTTCACAAAAGGATCTGTTGCACATTGAGAAATTTCATTATAATGGAAATCAAAACCAAATGATCGTTTTCGGGACTTAATGATTGACAATAAATTGAAACTTGATGAGGTGCTAAATCAATTTGATTAGTAATAATAATTTTCATAAGTTATTTCTAGTTTTAGGCCATTTTTTAATATGCATATAAAGTGAATAATTTGTACGTGTTTAACCAAACTTTTCATTGTTATAATTTTTTTTTACAATCTAGACAATAATTTTTGAAGATCGGCAGTGACAGTGTCCAATAAAGGGTTAGATAGTAAATAAAACGCAGCCAATTTGAAGTTTGAAAGAGTATACTTTTTTTCTAAGGAGATACCAGAAACTCTGAGATCTCTACTAAATAAAAGAATTGCGTCAACAGATTGAAGATAAATGCTTCACCAAAATGCATGCAAATTCTCTTTTTCAACTATTTTCATATTCGTTTGAAATTGTGATGAACTTAGCTCCTATAATAATTGGAAACAACCGCACGTACCGACAAAAAGGGTATCTAAAGATTAACTGAAACGTTTTAAAAAAGTCGACCTTTCCATATTTGGTAGGACAAGGCAAGATACACTTATAAGATACGCAAAGTAACTGGAAACGCGACTTACGGTAATTGAAAATAGCAAGTAATGAGTGTACCCTGAAAAAATTTGAGACTCGTCCGGGCTCAAAGTAAAAATGTAAATTAATATACGTACATATGTACGTACGTACATACGAACAAAACTGAAACGAGAGGTAAAAAATAATGCAATTTCCCAATTCCTTAAGTAGTTTTGTTTTGAAAGATACGAAGCAAATTGCTAACACGTTGATTATTTTTTTCAGTTTCGGTGTATAGGAGGGCGAGAGAAATTTTCTACGAGTTTCGAGAGTTAAAGAATTTTGCGTATTACAAAAGACTTCATTCAGATTTAAGACGACATACGAAAAATATGATGTTATCGCCGAAATACTACAGAAAAGACCACTGGGTCTGGAGTCCTTCCCGTATGGTCTTTCAAGTGTTGTAAAATATCTATTGGAACACATTTACAGTTTCCAATTATCAAATATATTTTGAGCAGCGTTTTTCCAAATGTCCTTGCATGTGGCTCAAAGAAGCATATGGGACTCGAATTTACAGAAAGTCGATTCACTCAAACCAGAGAACTACAGGCAGTTTTGTGTGAGACCAACTAATGCTAAAGTTTTTGAAATGCTTTTTGTCCAACAAATGTTAGAACTCGTAGAAAAACAAGATAATCAGTAAAAGTCAATTGAGAAGAATAAATAATCGGATGGGGCTGTCATTTCATTAACGGAAGGATTTAACAAACTTGTTATTAGTGTTTTCAGATCTAGCAAAAGTGTTCAAGTCAATTTTCACAAAGTTTTTCTGAAAAATAGCAAGGTATGGATTTGGCACAAGATCTAAAAGTCGGTTAAATTCATTTCTGCCGAATAGAAAACCATGAGTTAAATACGGAAGCATATTCAGATTTCGTGATGCTTAACCATGGAGTGTCTAGCAAACAGTCCAATATATTTTTACTGTACATTGACAATTTTTCGCCAATATTTTACAATGCGCAGTTGACACATGTTTTGTATCTCACTCCACAACAGGTACTATAATAAAAACCTAGTATATTGGGAAATATCGAAAATTTTTTGAAACAATAGGTTAAATTTGACTAGAGGTAAAATCGAACTTCTTTTTTTCACGAAAGGATCTGTTGCACATTGAGAAATTTCATTATAATGCAAATCAAAACCAAATTATCGTTTTCGGGACTTAATGATTGACAATAAATTGAAACTTGATGAGGTGCTAAATCAATTGGATTAATAATAATAATTTTTATAAGTTAGCGAAAGAGCTAACGGTTTTGCGGCACGAATTTTTTCGCTCTAATTTAAAGTAGTGAGAAAACGGTGCTTCAACAAAAATTCGCTTTCCCGCTGGTGGTTTTATGTTCACATGCTGCAATTTCTATTTGATTTTTTACTCTTTTTTGATTTTCTGGATCAGATTTTTTTCTAAATTGTTTTATCAAACCATTCATAGTTCATTTCAGGCCTAGTTTTTTGCTTGAAACAAGTTGTCATTTCTCGCTAGTGGTTTTTGTTCTCATGCGGTAATTTAACCTCAATTTTTCTCTGTTTTCTTCGATTTTTTGGATCGGTTTTTTTTCTAGATGGTTTTCCCAATCCATTCAGTCCGTTCTAGGTCTAGTTTTGTGTTTAGTCTGTGAATATTTTTTGAATTGTACGTCAGGACTTGTCCTGCTATGTTTTTTAATTCGCTTTACCTTTTGATCACGTTTTTCGTTTTAGATAAATCACGATTTTCACGTTTGACTTCTGTTATACCTCACTCACTGTTTCAACTGAATGAATTCTAAATTCGTTCACGCCTTGAATTACGCAATGTATTGAAAACGGTCAATGTCAAAAGAGCAAAATCAAAAAAAAACTGGATAACCGATAAAGCCCGTTCAGTAAGTCATAGTGCATTAGGTTATCAAAGTTCAATAGAGCGATTGGAAGCTGATATTAGTATTAAGCTTAATACCCTTCAATTTAGAAGCTGAAGTAAGCATAGGTTTAGAGTCTAACTGAATAAGAACAATTTTTGAAACTTAGGAAACTTTTGTCAATTTTAATCTCTTCTTTTTTTTCTGTTTCAATCCCGATGTGCGTCTAGCGCGTCGACGGCGGCTATATTCCGGCAATCTGCCGACTATATTTTTGCTGTCATTTGGTCAAGTTTATGGGAAATTAAAGGCGCTACTTTGTCGAATTAGCCATTATATCACAATTCAGTCGCAGCCAAACTCCGGCTGTTGTCTTTCAATATTTGATTGATTTATGATGGTTATTGCACAATATTTTGAAATACGTATATCATGAAAGACCCTGCAAGAATCTTTAAGACTCTGTTATGATTGTATATTTTTTTCGGGAGTGGCACAAGATAACTCTCTCTCTCTCTCTCTCTCTCTCTCTCTCTCTCTCTCTCTCTCTCTCTCTTTTCGACTGGGAGGCCCATGTGTGAAATTTTGAAAACATCTCTTTGAGTTGATCGTCTGATTTCTTTTCTTACATTTTAGCTACCTCTCTGGCTTTCATTTGAACTTCAAGACGGGGATGATACAGGAATGAGAGCTGGTTAGTATGAGATTGCAATAGAATAAAATTCTAACATCATTAGCATATATGCTCTGGTCATTTTTGTTCAGACCTTAATTAATGAGGGACGCCATGCTAGCCTGGCCTTTGTTCTGCTTTCTGTCCACCTTCGACGAAATATAGACGTAAAAAGCAGAGTAGAATATGTAAACAAAGGTTTTTTATCTCGTTTTTATTGAGATATGAGTTTTTAGAAAAATCATTTTGCGCTTGACTTTTTGATTGTTTGTTAAGTCTGTTTCTGACATAAAAACGATTTTGAGCGAAGACAGTACATAGCGCGTGTAGCGTATTTGTTAATGTTGCCGTTTTTTTACCTCACTTGTTCGAACTTTCCCCAGGCAGAATTGTTTTCACCATAACAAAAAACCTCGAAACCTAGACGAAAAAGTCTTGAAGATGAAATATTTAAAAAACCAAATCTACTAATTTTGCACGAAAATTGACATTCGATGAATATGGTTCTTACTGTTTTCTTGAACGCAATCATACAAATGATGGGTGTAGTTGAGAAGTCTATTTGATTCATGAGCTACCTGGCTGCTCATCAAGTGTTGAAAATGGTGGTAGAATCATTTTGTTAAATGAGTTGCGTTTTTTCTCTGCTCCCGGTAGCAATTATACTAGTCCTGTGGACTGCTGAATGCAATTTTTCGCTTGACGGATTTTTCGTGTGACCGTTTTAATTTTTCATCCTTAGAAGCACGATAAACAGGTAAAGCCTGGAGAGCATTATTTGGCTTAGCAGCTCTCTTAGAGCGTTAGGCATCACTAGTCTCTTAAGTATGCGATTCAAAGACCCGTTTTGAAAATATTTCACGGTGAGAAGGACGGCTCTTAATCTTAAATATTTGACCCCCCTCAGTAACATCGCCACGCTACTCCAACTGTAGATTTGGACTCCCCTCTATCTCCACGCACCTCTTTTTAATGCTAGCATCCCAGCTGGCTACTACCGAAGTCAACCTTTTGCAGGTAATGTGAGAGATATTCGACCGATGATAGTTAGTTATGTTTGATAGCCGCTCTTAAATTCTCAGCTGGCTATTATAGCGCTCCTATTTTTTACAATCCAAAAATTTTGAATTGTATTGTAGTGCTGTATTTTTTTAAGATTCAAGGTGAAAAGGTCACTTTTGAAGTTTTTGACAAAAATTGTGGTCTTTTTTGTACGCTGTTTTTGTCTTTCTTAAACAAGACTTCAATGGGCATTTACTTAAGTGCTTAGAAGTCTTGTACAAACTAGAAATCGTTTTCATATTTGTTCATTGAAAATTGCAAAAATTTGTAAGATTTTTGCAATTTTCAAATTTTTCCAAAATTTTTGATTTGTGAGCCAATGAATTGTTTGTTCTTAGGGCTTAAAAATGGGGTACTGAATAGTTTTGAGGTGCAATGGAATGGTTTCAACATGGAATGTTGATCACGAATAGTTGCAACTTTTTGATGAAATTTTCAATTTAATTTAAAATTTTTTGTCATTTTTCAAGAGTTCCAGACTCAGGAGCCGATGACCACCTCTATAGTTTATTAAGTTTACTGCAATTTTTCAAGTAGGAATGTAATGGTTTTCAACATTTTAATATCAAGTAGTCTAGCATTTTCTTGATAAAAATTTCAATTTTCAAATTTTTCGATCTTTAAGGGCCAGTGAAACTTTTTTATGTCGAGCAGATAGGTTACTGGACAGATTCAACAGACAGAGGGTTTTGTATATAGTAATATTGCAAAACTTTGAAAATATCAATAATTTTAGCAATTTTCAATTTTCTTAATTGTCATCTATTCTTCAATTTCTATCTTCAGTGGCCAATAAACCCCTCTAAGGGGTTGTGCGTGGTTTAATTTCTTCATTTAAAGAAATCAGTTTTGGCCTTCAGGGCATAATGTTTAAGAGTTATAGTAATGATTTTGGTTTTGTTTACTCTGTGTGATAATTAATAGCCGCCCTCATCTTCTCAGCCGGCTATTATAGCGCTCCTATTTTTTTACTTCGTCGATAAAAAAAATGTTTCGCTTTACCTCATTTTGCCTCTTTTTCAACATTTTGCGTGAAATCTTTTTGACTTCTCTAGGCTATTTTCTCTCTTCTCTCATTGTGCTAAAAGTGATTTTGAACATCAGTTGCTCAGCAAAGCAATTCAAGTGAAGAAAGTCAGTATAAAAAATTGAAGTCAGAAGTAGAAACGGGATAAACCCATAAAGCCCAATTTTAGATTCCCGCTATTTGAACGTCGTTCCTATAAGTATTAGTTACCATCTCTAATGCTTATTGGTATTGATAGTAGCCCCTGTGGCCTCTCTCTAAGAAACAGAAGTATGTTCAACTACGAAATGCCATCAAAATAAATCGGACTTAAAAAAATGTTTTTGTACAAAATTTTTTTTTCAGTATCTATTCTTTCAATCCCAATTATGCTTACTGGAATCAACGGCGTCTATTTTCCGGCAATCTGCCGGGTATGTTTGTAGTTTCTCTAAACTTTGACTTTTTGGCTGGCTTTGGTCAATTGATCTGCTGGTCAGATACAGCGGTTCTAAATTTTTCTTTCAACTTTTTAGATCGTATTTCAGGTCTTTTCATGCTAAGTTTTTTTACTTAGTCAAACAAAAATTTGTTTCGCTTTACCTTAGTTCGTTCAGCGTTTTGCATGAAAACTTTCGACTTGTCTAGGCTAGTTGTATTCTTCGCTAATTCTGCTCAAAGTGTTTTCAAACAACATTTGCTCAGCAAAGCAATCTAAAGTTAATCAATATTGAAAATTGCAACCAAAATTAAAACGGGATAAACCCATTAAGCCCAATTTTGGATGGCCGCTACTTTATTTTGGTTCTTATAATTCTTGAGTTGACATCTCTTAATGCTTTTTACATTAGATTGTGAATTACATCCTCTCACTAAGAAACAGGAGTATGAATAACTACAAAATCAAATCAAAATTGTGCACATTTCAAAATGATTTTGTACAACAATCAATTTTTATAATTGTTTTTCTGTTCCTTTGTGTTATGGGAACCAATGGCGGCTGTTGTGCGGTAATCTGCCGGGTATGTTTCTTAATGTTTAAATGATGGAACTAGCTGCACGGATGCGCCAGCCTCGTTGTTTACCTCTAGTTCACTTTTTTATATGTTTTCTAAGCTGGATTACCATGTTGATCTTAGCAGGCGTTGATTATGTAAAAAAACACTGAGTTCCGAGCGTTATGTACGAGTATACCATTGATGCTAGTCCGGCAGTGTAATTATTTAAATTGATTTATTATTTACATATTACAACTGAAAACATTAGTTAGTTCAAAATATGTCGCATATCTCAAAATAAAATTTTAATTAAAATTATAATGTCAACTCAAACAGTAAACATTAGTTCAAATTCATTTTTTCAAATTTAAAGTCACGCCATGTTGAACAAGTAACCTTCCACAAAAAAGGGTTAATTTTGTAAGCTGAGCAGAAGAAAGTTCTAAGTTGCTTGGGGAAACTTTTTTTGTCTTGGTTGATTTTAATTTCGCTTGGTAGTTCATTGCAATCTAGTATCGCTAATCTAACAAACGAGTTTTGCATTTTGGTGGAGGAAAATTTTTGGTCACAGAACAGTTTTTCTGTCCTTATAGACTCATGAAGATTCCAGGTGATTAAAGGACGTCCCGATGTTGGCGAAAAAGCAGGTCGTAACAGCTTTTTTTATTTTCCAGAAGTATTGTAATCTTTTTGTTTTTCAAAAGAGTTTTACGGGGAGTATATTCCGACTGCATTTAATATCTTGAACAGATTCAAATTTTTATCTAAAAGGTTGCTCTTAATGATTAGTTAAGGTTTTTTTCAAGAGATACTATTAATTTTTGCTCAATTGCGTGAATGATAACTGCTGAGTAGTGCAAGTGACCTAATACCAGGGCATTTACGACAAGTATCAATAGCTTTTTTGGAATTGATTTTCTAATAGCATAAATTGTTTTTTTTCATTGGGCCATTTTTCGCTGGATGTTTCACTTCCTCTTGAAACGTTACATTGCTGTCTATGTGAACCCCTAGATATTTTACTTCAAGTTTCTCGTCTATTGGAATTGAATCTATAATTATCTGTTCATTGAAATTTTTTCTTCTGCTCTTACCAAATATCATGAATTCAGTTTAAGAGGTATTAACTGTGAGGTGATGTTCATGAAAATATCGAATAAGTTTGTTTGCATTTTGCTCTAACTGGATTTTGCTTTTGTCAATGGAGGTATCAAAAGTTAAAATAACGGTGTCGTCAGCATTTTGTATAAGTTCAGTCATTAATGTACAGATTAAATAAGAGAGGGCCTAGTACCGTTCCTTGTGGTACACCTTTATGAAGCGGTAGTTCATCTGATATGCAATTTTGTAGTATAACGGATTGGCGGCGGTTTGCAACAAAACTTCTTAAGAGATTTTTTGAGCTCTCATCAAAACCTGAGTTGCCTAACTTGATATCCAAAATGTCGTAATTGATAGAATCAAAAGCTTTTGATAGGTCAAGAAATGCTGCTGTGACAAAATTGTTAATGTCAGTTTTGTTTTTGATGAATTGTGTGCAAAATAATAGGAAATCGATGGTTGAAAACTTTTTCCTAAAACCATACTGATTTTTACTTAGTAATTTATGTCGAAGTTTACAAATTTTATTCTCTAGATTTAAATTTTGTGAGGACGATGGCAGCTTTTTTTCAGAACGACATACCCTTCTGGTGGACGACGGAACTGATCTGATATTCCCTAGTATCCGAATGAATAGTTCAAATACTTTCACTACAAATGAAACATTGGAAAATCTCGGAAGAGACGTTCGAATAATGTCACTGACAAAAACTGATCCCGAACTGATTGTTAGTGAACAAGATATTCACGACCAAGATATCACTGGCGAAGATAGTCTGCTTGATATCAGAGGATCGCTGACTTTGATGGTTCCGGAGCATGCTGAAATTTCACTTCTCAATAACAAATCCAACAGAGATAGTTTGCTAAGCATGGGAAGTTTTTCAGAACTAGATTCTCCCGGTCCATACGGAGAGCGAAAGCTCACGACTTTCAGTTTGACCATTTTTGACAGTGATACTCGACTTACGTCCAATTTCCTCGAGGTGTTCAATATGTTGACAAGTCGTAATCTTGAGATTTATGAGATCCGTTGGGCGTCGTCCAAGGCAGCGATTAGTGAGAAAGAGCGAGGGATTAATTTGCAATCGAGTTTAACCAACGAAAATTCTGTGGAGGGTCAGAATTCGAAACGATCGCTCAAAAGTAAGTGTTAGTTTCAAGCATTTCTGGACTCTTAATTCCTTGCCGAAATTGTGTATAGCTATTATTTATTGCTCAAATGAAATGTGGCCAAAAATGTGTAAATTCAATTTTTGTATAGGTTGACTAACCTCATCCCAGTCGACTGTGTTTAAAGTTTCCTGCTCACTTGTTGTGCGAATTATGGATTTTTTTTACAAGAATAGCTTTGCAAACAATTGGGAAGCTTTTTCTCATTATTGTGATGTGCATCAAATGAAATGTTATTTTAAGAATATTTTACTGTTATTTTGCAAATATTCATGGCTTCTTTTTGGCACAGAAACTGAATCTACTCGTTCTCGCTCTCCGTCGATCTCCTCAACTCCCACTGCGAGTGCACACAATTCCTAT
The DNA here is from genome assembly GCF_964194025.1 of Convolutriloba macropyga. NCBI lineage: Eukaryota > Metazoa > Xenacoelomorpha > Acoela > Convolutidae > Convolutriloba > Convolutriloba macropyga. Next base: position 39,889,285 of record NC_134473.1, on the reverse strand, counting down.
ATTGGAGAACATCCGGATGAGAGACATTTTCCGGGAGATGAAGACCTCAGACACGAGCTAGAAAACGGGGTTAAATTAACACCCACGACATTCCTGGAGGACAGTATGGTGGTGGTAGCAGATGTCAATGAGAGGTATCGCAGCGAGCATCAGATATCGCCGCCACTGATGGGCTTGTTAGAAGTCAACAAGGGTAATGGTAATGTCTATAATAATTGTTCCGACTCCCACTTTAGTGGGAAGGGAGGAACTATATACTCAACTGGAGTTTTTTTTGTTCAGATAATTTTAGCCGATCGATATATTCATCGTAGAGAGTTTTGAGCGATATAATTAGAAAGCACGTACCTCCTAGAATATGGAATAAAATATTTTTTTTCGAATTTCGTGTTTTACAGGGAGTTATCGGGGTTTAAAGTTTTGTGAATATTCGACTGTTTTTATTCACTTTTTCTGTAATTGTCGTCAAAATTTGGCACAACTTTGCTATTGTAATTAAAATATGTTAAAATTTTCAATGATAGAGTGTTTAATAGCCGCCCTCATCTTCTCAGCCGGCTATTATAGCGCTCCTATTTTTTTTTACTTCGTCGAACTTTTTTTCGCTTTACCATTTTGCCGCTTTTTCGACGTTTTGCGTGAAATCTTTTTGACTTCTCTAGGCTATTTTCTCTCTTCTCTCATTCTGCTAAAAGTGATTTTGAACATCAGTTGCTCAGCAAAGCAATTCAAAAATGAACAAAGTCAGTATAAAAAATTGAAGTCAGAAATAAACTAGATAAACCCATAAAGCCCAATTTTAGATGCCCGCTATTTGAACGTCGTTCCTATAAGTCTTAGTTACCATCTCTTATGCTTATTGGTATTGATAGTAGCCCCTGTGGCCTCTCGCTAAGAAACAGAAGTAGCTTCAACTACAAAATGTCATCAAAATAAATCGGACTTAAAAATGTTTTTGTACAAAAATCTTTTTTTTTCAATATCTTCTATTCTTTCAATCCCAATCATGCTTATTGGAAACAACGGCGGCTATTTTCCGGCAATCTGCCGGGTATGTTATTGTTTTCAAAAAAGATGGAAGCGCATTGCTGAACTGTTTGATCCAAGTTTTTTGCGAAAATTTTGACAAAATTTTCAGAGGTCAAACTTTTTTCAAAAAAAAATTTCATCAAATTTCTGGTCCACGTAAAAAATCTTTTAGAACTCAAATTTTCCATTTTTTAGCAAATTTAACTCAATAATTATACAAAATGCATGATTGCTTTTTTCATTTTTGAAACATTTAACTTAACAAGTGATCTAATTCACAAACGTTTTTTATCAGTTTCATGGTTTTTTGGGCGCGGTGCAAAATTAGGAATAAATTTGATCTCATCATAGATTCGTGCAATTAGAAATTTTTATTTTTCTGGCGCTGCCTTTATATTTCAGAATGATTTACTTGTTTTAAATGTTAATTACTGACAAAACCCTCAATCCACGGCTCAGTTAGTGAGAGATCCCAAAAACGTGAAAGTTAGGCCGTAAAAAGTGATGGTTTGTTTTCAGAGGAAATCTAATGTTTTTAAAATTGCTCTCAAAAGAAGTTTGTAGCAATTCTATTAGTCCTGTCGGTCTTTTTTTATGCGATTTTTCGCTTGACCGATTTTTCATCTGACGCTTTTGACTTCGTCCTCAAAAACGGGATAAACACGTAGCATTTAGTGCTCTTAGATCCCCCACCCCCACTATTGCCTCCATCCCCACCGCGCTATTGCCCCCCAACCCGGTGTTGCTCCCCCCATCAGCCCCCGGTGCACCCCCTTTCCCGTGGCTAGCTACTGACGACCGCTCGCCGTTCGTTTCAGAGCAATTCGCCCGACGTTAGTCGGTTATGTTTAGATTGGGCGATTTTCGTCTGACACATTCGACTCAAAAACACGGCAAACAGGTAGTGACCTGAGGGCATCATTGACTTTCTCATTTATCTAATTTGTGTAAACATTTAGCTTATTCTCAATAAATACAGTTCAGACTTTCTTTCATATAAGACACAAACTAATATAATAGCATTGGCTAGTTTTCTTAAATAACTGCTTCTTTATTCTGGTACTACGAGTTTCATACAAAATTTTGTGATTTTTGCCCATTTTTTGCTATTATTTTTTGTTTCTGTGGTCAATTTTTAAATTACTGAATGATCCAATTGGAAAATATTTAAAAATATGCAATTCCACACCTTGCTTATTAATTTATGATTTTAAGGGCTGCGACAACGTTCTCTTGCAGAATTTGGTAGTTTTTTTATTTTTGTCCTTTATTTGTTTTTTTTGTTGTGTGCCCTATATTGGGCAGTAAAAGGTCTCACTGGCCAGCTATAGATATATAAATGAACTCAATAACTGATATCGATATATAGCTACTGTTAAATTAAGAAGAAAGTAGAAGTTCGTCAACTTTTCTGTTTTTGTTCTGGTTTTCGTCAATTTTTCCTGTTTTACAATTCTGTATCATTTTTGTAACTAAGCTCCATTTTTGAGAGGTCCAGTTAAATTTTTATATAACCAACCAATATTTTTTCTGTTCGTTAAACGTTTTGTTTGATGTCTTTAGGGCTTAGATACTTTTCAATGTCTGTGGTTCATTTTGTTGTCTTTTCGAGATAGGCTTTTTACAAACAGACTTGAAGATGTTAAATGGAGACGAAAGTTAATATTTCGTTTTCTCATCGTTAATATCTTCTGAATTCAATAGCTTCAACACTGTGGTTTTGTAAAGTCTTTTCGTTCATTTTTTGTTCTTTTTAAACCTTATGACATATCCTGGGTAATGAAAGTTCTCAATCACTTTCCATGGAGGTATATATTAATATCTCTGTGACTTCAGTTGATAAAAAAAGGTTGTTATTTAGTTTGACATTAATTTTTTTCAGCAAAAGGCAACGTTTTTTCAAAGTTTGAGCTTTTGTTTTTTCTTGCCGGCTTGTTATCAAGTCGCACTGAGGTGAAGTATATTTTATTAAGGAAGTACAAGTTTAATTTTTTTAGTATAGGTTCCATCTCATGCCCTTTTTATTTCATAATTAATTGTTTTACAATAATGGACAACGAGTCTTGGTCGCAATTACTATTGGTATTTCTTTGACTTTTATCGCCTTCGTTTGCGGTAGACACATTAATGACCGTTCTCAGCGGCCCTCTACGGTTTATTCTTTTTTTATAGCTGCGAAGCTGTAAGCTGAGCGTAGCTATATTGCGGTGCTCTTGGTTTTTTTTTGTTTCGTCGTCTGACGCTTCATTTTCGTTTTACATTTGTTCTAGAACATTCTGTCTCGTCACTGCTTAAATGGCTTTTTCGCGCTTGATTTCACGCTTTCTGCGTGACCTAAATTGCGGTTATTCAGAAACAGAATCTGTTCCTAAAACAAAGTTGATTGTAAGAAAACAGATTGTATGGTCCGACAGCCGAGTGGCTAAGGCGACTGGCTGTTAATCCGGAGATCGCCGGTTCGAGACGCGACAGGGAAAATTTTTTTGCACCCAAAAACAACCTCCTTTGAAATAAACTTGTAAGTTTTATAGGCGGCGGCGATAACTATTATCAACTCACTTCTGTATCTTTTTCAATCTGTATTTTACGGCACGCAAGTCTATTTCGCAGCTATTCCGGCAATCTGCCGGCTATGTTTCATGTAGTGGTTTGTTGACCGGGTCAGTAATTTTTTATCTCCTCCTCATTTATTAGACAATTAGGTGAAAAATGTAGATGAGCCGGGTCGGAACATCATGTGCAAACGCAGATAGAGTTAGCTTTGTTGTCTCCGAGAGTGTGATTTATGTCCGTTATGAACTTAATAAATGCAATTCACCGTGTATGATAAACTTCTGTCAAAAGAGCTTTGTATCTGCTTAGAAGGCTTAACTTCATGATATGAGGGGCACTCCCCACCTGATTCCACACCTATCTCCATACGCTCGATCCCCGTTGAAACGCCCTCTGTTACCCCCGCCACCACCACCACCACCACCACCTAGTTAAGTTTAAGCTGTCCTCCCAAGAGCTAACTACCTACCGAGGAAGCCAAACACTCGAGAGTCCTTGGAGAGCATTTTGCCCAACCTTAGTCGTTGATGTGAAATTACTTTCGAACGAAGTTTGAAGCGATTTTTGCTTGATCATTTTGTTGTAAAACATTCCCTCGACTTCACTTCTCAAGTGAATTTTTCACGCTTGACTTGAGTTTTGCATGACGTAAGTTGCGCTTATTCAGAAATAAGGTTTGTTGTCAAAACAAAAGCAATTGTAAGATAAGATAGCAGAAGGCCGTGAATAGCAGAGTGGCTAATGCTTTACTCCATTACGACAGGGTTCGAACCCCTCATTGGTTGGAATGTTTTGCTACCATATATATATATATATATATATATATATATATATATATATACATATATATATATATATATATATATATATTTATATATATATGTATATATATATATATATATATATATATATATACATATATATATATATATATATATATATATATATATATATATATGTATGTATATGCTACATCTCTCTCTCTATCTGAATTATTTTACCCCGCCTATCCTTCGAGTGCCCTTTGTCCAATGTTAGTTGAATCAAATTTATAATGAATTAAAGCTTTTTCGAATTTCTTGTTTTATAGTGAGTTATCTGGGTTTAAAGTTTTGTGAATGTTCGACTGTTTTTGTTCACTTTTTCTCTAATTGTTGTCAAAACTTGGCACAACTTCGCTTAGGTAATAAAAAAAACGTTAAAATTTTCAATGATAGTGTTATTGTTTTCAAAAAAGATGGAAGAGCATTGCTGAATTGTTTGATCCAAGTTTTTTGGCTAAAATTTGTGACACAGTTTTCAAAAGTATTAACTTTTTTCGTAGAAAGTTACATCCAATTTCTGAACCACGTTAAAATTCTTCTAGAACTCAAATTTTCAAATTCTCTCATTTTTTTAAGCAAATTTAACTCAATAATTATACAAACTACATCATTGTTTTTCAGTTTTCGAAAAATTTAACTCTACAAGTGATCTAATTCACAAACGTTTTTATCAGTTCGATGGTTTCTTGGGCGCTGGGCAAAATTAGGAATAGATTTGATCTCATCATAGATTCGTGCAATTAGAAATTTTTATTTTTCTGGCGCTGCCTTTATATTTCAGAATGATTTACCTGTTTTAAATGTTAATTACTGACAAAACCCTCAATCCACGGCTCAGTTAGTGAGAGATCCCAAAAACGTGAAAGTTAGGCCGTAAAAAGTGATGGTTTGTTTTCAGAGGAAATCTAATGTTTTTAATTGCTCTCAAAAGAAGTTTGTAGCAATTCTATTATTTCTTACAATCAGAAATTTTTAAACTATTTTGGCGCTGCCTATACTTTTCGAAATGATTTACCTGTTTCAAATGTTAATTACTGACAAAACCCTCAATCCACGGCTCATTTTTTGACGGATCCCAAAAACGTGAATGTGAGGCCGAAAATAGTGATAGTTTGTATTCAGAGGAAACCTAATGTTTTTTATGGCTTTGACAAAGAGTTTTAGTTAAGTTTAACTGATTTCTTGTGTTTTGCCCTCATTTGTTATTCTTTTTGAAGTCTGATTTTTCTTTCTAACTGATCAAAGATGGAAACGGTTTCTTCAAGAGCTGTAAGTGAACCTATACAATGCGTTCGGTTGTTATCTAATGTCTCTTATGAATATAATTGTTTTGAGTAAATTTCAGAAGTTTTTGAATTTGTCATTTTTTTATTTAATTTGTGTAAACGTTTAGCTTATTCTCAATAAAAACATTTTAAACTTTCTTTCATATAAGACACAAACTAATAGTACTGGCTGGTTTTCTTAAATAACTGCTTCTGGGTTCTGATACTACGAGTTTCATAAAAAATTGTGATTTTTGCCCATTTTTTGCTATTATTTTTTGTTTCTCTGGTCAATTTTAACGTTACTGAAAGATCCAATCGCAAAACATTTAAAATATGCAATTCGACGCATTGTTTTTATAATTTATGATTTCAAGGGCTGCGACAACGTTTTCTTGCAGTATTTGGTTGTTTTTTATATTTGTCCTGTATTTGTTTTTCCTGTTGTCGCGCGCCCTATATTGAGCAATACAAGGTCTCAGTGGCCAGCTATAGATATATAAATGAACTCAATAACTGATATCGATATATAGCTACTGTTAAATTCAGAAGAAAGTAAAATTTAAAAAAAAAGTAAAAGTTCGTCAACTTTTCTATTTTTGTTCTGGTTTTCGTCAATTTTTTGTGTTTTACAATTCATTATCATTTTTGTAACTTTATTGACCCATTATTGAGAGGTCTACAGTAATTTTTTTGTTCATTAAATGTTTTTACTGATGTCTTTAGGGCTTAATAAATAATTTTCAGAAGAATTTTCTGGATTTCATTTTCTCGTGGTTAACATCGTATAAATTTAATGGTTTACACTTGTCTCGTAATGTTTTCTAAAAGTTTTTTTTTGATCTGGTTGTAGTTATTGTTAGTTTTTAGTCTTATAACTTAGTGTCAATAATAACAGTCGAAATTAGTTTTCTAAGAAGCATCAAGATAAATTGTCTGTTCTTATAGTTGAAAGGTTATGTTTGTTATGAATTTTGAAAATGTTTGTTGTCGTTTTTAAAAAAGACAATGGATTTTTGAGCTTTGACCATCTTATTTCTGTTAATTTGTTGCTTAGTATTTCTATAGAGATCAAGTTACTTTTATTCTCTAGTAAACGACAATTTGCTCTTCATATATGTTTTATTTTTCTCAAAGGGTCATTGTTCTGGGTACCACAAGTTTTCATAAAATATTCCTGATTCTTGCATTTTTGCCTATTTTTTAAGATTTTTGTTTTTTGTTAACAGCATCACTGTATTGGGTGGTTCTGTTGCCATTTGGAAAAAAGAACAGAATTTGCAATTACCAAATTTTATTTATTTTAGCGAACAGCTTAATGTTTAACTGGCTGGGACACCGTGAACGTTCTCAATCGCTTGCTATGGAGGTATATATTAATCTCTCAGTGATTTCAGTTGATACAAAATGTTTTTATTTAGTTTGACATTATTTTTTTTCAACAAAAGGCAACGTGTTTTCAAAGTTTGCTCTTTTGTTTTTTTCTTGCCGGCTTGTTATCAAGTCGCACTGAGGTGAAGTATATTTTTTCTAATGAAGTACAAGTTTAATTTTTTTAGTAAAGGTTCCATCTCATGCCCTTTTTATTTCGTAATTAATTGTTTTACAAAAATGGACAACGAGTCTTGGTCGCAATTACTATTGGTATTTCTTTGACTTTTATCGCCGTCGTTTGTGGTAGACACATTAATGACCGTTCTCAGCGGCCCTCTACGGTTTATTCTTTTTTTTTCATGTAGTGGTTTGTTGACCGGGTCAGTAATTTTTTATCTCCTCCTCATTTATTAGACAATTAGGTGAAAAATGTAGATGAGCCGGGTCGGAACATCATGTGCAAACGCAGATAGAGTTAGCTTTGTTGTCTCCGAGAGTGTGATTTATGTCCGTTATGAACTTAATAAATGCAATTCACCGTGTATGATAAACTTCTGTCAAAAGAGGTTTGTATCTGCTTAGAAGGCTTAAATTCATGATGTGAGGCGCACTCCCCACCTGATTGTATATTTGTTCTACGGTATATTGTTTTATTCATGTAGTGGTTTGTTGAACGATATAGTAGTTTTTTTTTATCTCAATCGACCGTGTATGATAAACTGCTGTCGAAAGAGTTTTGTAGATGCCTAGAAGACTTAGTGAGGAGCACTCCCCACCTGATTCCACACCTATCTCCATACGCTCGATACCCGTTGAAACGCCCTCTATTACCCCCACCACCACCACTACCTCCACTCAGTTAAGGTTAAGCTATCCTCTTAAGAGCTAGCTTCCTACTGAGGAAGCCAAACGCTCGAGAGTCCTTGGAGAGCATTTTGCCCAACCTTTTTCGTTGATGTGAAATTACTTTCGAACGAAGTTTGAAGCGATTTTCGCTTGATCATTTTGGTTGTAGAACATTCTCTCGACTTCACTTCTCAAGTGAATTTTTCACGCTTGACTTGAGTTTTGCATGACGTAAGTTGCGCTTATTCAGAAATAAGGTTTGTTCTCAAAACAAAGGCAATTGTAAGATAAGATAGCAGAAGGCCATGATAGCAGAGTGGCTAATGCTTTATTTCATTACGGCCGGGTTCGAACGCCTCATTGGTCGGAATGTTTTGCTACCAAAAAAGTATCTAGGCTGCAGCCCTCTCTGAATTAAATTACCCCGCCTGCCTTCGAGAGCCATTTGTCCAACTTTGCTCGAATCATATTTATAATAGCTGCAAAGCGATGATGAGGCTTTTTTTGATCACATGGGGTTTACGAATCGAAGAGGATTATTGGTGGGCAGTCCTTTTTATGATCGGTAATTTTGTGGAGTGTATTTGAAGCAGGAAGTGAAAAGCGTGAAAAGAAAGTGTTTAGGTCAGCTCAAACTGCTAAATAAATTTTAGAGCAGAGGGAAGCGATTTTTTTTTTAAAATCTTTGTTGTGGTTCTTTATTATCATCGTTGTTATCTGTTCATTATCTGGGTCCAGTGCAATCATGAGTAAAATTCTTTCAATATTCTCCAGTCTTTTTGCCTTTACTCTAATTAAATTTCCTAATAGCCGCCGTCAGCCTCTCAATAACAATTATTTAGGCGCTCTCGTTTTTTTTAATTTGCTTTTTTACTTTTTGATCGCGTTTTTCGTTTTACATAAGTCAGGATTTTCACGTTTGACTCCTGACTTACTTCACTCACTTTTTCAACTGAATGGATTTTAAGTTTTTTCACGCATTGAATTACGCAATGTGGTGAATACTGTCAAAATCAAAAGAAGCTGGATGAACCGATAAAGTCATAGTGCTTTAGGTTATTAAAGTTCATTAGAGTGTTTGCTAGCTTCACGCCAAATTAGAACAGTTTTTGAAACTGAAAAAAAAAAACAGAAAAAATTGGTCAATTTGTCTCTTTTTTTTGATGTGCTCAGCGCATTAACTTGCTATTTTCCGGCAATCTGCCGTCTATGTTTTTAACTAACAGGCCTCAACAATCTGATTCACGGCTATTGTCCAATGATCTACTCGCTATGTTGATTAATTGGTCTCGAAAGGTGTTTGAAGCAATTATTGTTGTCCTTTGACTATTTTATGCTTAATTTTTTGCTTGACCTTTTCTGCTTCTTTGAATTATGCTTGATATGAATTTTTCTCACATTCTCCATTTTAAATAGCTTCAATCAATTGAAGGTAATTTATTACTATATGTAAAATAAGAAATTCTTTTGTTACTGGGTCTATTATAGCCTCTAGAAGCTGAATTTGAAGCTCCACTGTGAACTTATTGCCCCCTACAAGCCACCCAACACCTGTGTATACACAGGAGGGTTTTTCACCCCTGTTCATTTAACCCCCTATTATTGAACCCCGATTTATTCACCCCAGTATCATTTAACCCCTCTATTTTTAACCCCTCTATCATTTCACCCCGATTTTAATCTTTCTGTGAAATAAGGATTATTAAATTAGCAATATAATCATTTGGCCATGCCTCGAGGGCCATGGCCATGCCTCAGCGGCGCGTGGGACTTGATATGAAACTATCACAACCGAACGTGGGATTAAATTATCCACTTAATTATGACCAAACATGCCTTTAATTTAGACTGCTAATTGGCGGGATGAAGTGATAGAGGGGATAAATGATGTGGTGTTAAAGTATGCGGGGTTAAATGAATGGGTATTTGAAGCAGGAAGTGAAAAGCGTGAAAAGAAAGTGTTTAGGTCAGCTCAAACTGCTAAATAAATTTTAGAGCAGAGGGAAGCGATTTTTTTTTTAAAATCTTTGTTGTGGTTCTTTATTATCATCGTTGTTATCTGTTCATTATCTGGGTCCAGTGCAATCATGAGTAAAATTCTTTCAATATTCTCCAGTCTTTTTGCCTTTACTCTAATTAAATTTCCTAATAGCCGCCGTCAGCCTCTCAATAACAATTATTTAGGCGCTCTCGTTTTTTTTAATTTGCTTTTTTACTTTTTGATCGCGTTTTTCGTTTTACATAAGTCAGGATTTTCACGTTTGACTCCTGACTTACTTCACTCACTTTTTCAACTGAATGGATTTTAAGTTTTTTCACGCATTGAATTACGCAATGTGGTGAATACTGTCAAAATCAAAAGAAGCTGGATGAACCGATAAAGTCATAGTGCTTTAGGTTATTAAAGTTCATTAGAGTGTTTGCTAGCTTCACGCCAAATTAGAACAGTTTTTGAAACTGAAAGAAAAACAGAAAAAATTGGTCAATTTGTCTCTTTTTTTTGATGTGCTCAGCGCATTAACTTGCTATTTTCCGGCAATCTGCCGTCTATGTTTTTAACTAACAGGCCTCAACAATCTGATTCACGGCTATTGTCCAATGATCTACTCGCTATGTTGATTAATTGGTCTCGAAAGGTGTTTGAAGCAATTATTGTTGTCCTTTGACTATTTTATGCTTAATTTTTTGCTTGACTTTTTCTGCTTCTTTGAATTATGCTTGATATGAATTTTTCTCACATTCTCCATTTTAAATAGCTTCAATCAATTGAAGGTAATTTATTACTATATGTAAAATAAGAAATTCTTTTGTTCCTGGGTCTATTATAGCCTCTAGAAGCTGAATTTGAAGCTCCACTGTGAACTTATTGCCCCCTACAAGCCACCCAACACCTGTGTATACACAGGAGGGTTTTTCACCCCTGTTCATTTAACCCCCTATTATTGAACCCCGATTTATTCACCCCAGTATCATTTAACCCCTCTATTTTTAACCCCTCTATCATTTCACCCCGATTTTAATCTTTCTGTGAAATAAGGATTATTAAATTAGCAATATAATCATTTGGCCATGCCTCGAGGGCCATGGCCATGCCTCAGCGGCGCGTGGGACTTGATATGAAACTATCACAACCGAACGTGGGATTAAATTATCCACTTAATTATGACCAAACATGCCTTTAATTTAGACTGCTAATTGGCGGGATGAAGTGATAGAGGGGATAAATGATGTGGTGTTAAAGTATGCGGGGTTAAATGAATGGGGGTGAAAATAAGTAGAACCATATATTTATCTGATCCATTTTTGTTAAAATAAGTAGTGGGTAAAAGGTGCTCTCCGAGCTCATTTCAATTTTTTGAGCTGTTTATACATAGTTTTACATTTTCTTTATTACTTGTTCAAGTCATAATTAAGCTAAAACCCAAAGTAATAGCAAAATTTAATAATTTATTGAAAAAATAAAGCAAATTTCAAAACAAGAGCGAAATCCCTCTTTTAAGAGCGAATCACTCTTTAAGAGCCAAATCAACCCTATCGGAGTGATGCCCCAGTAAAAAATCAATATTTTTCGCGCTTAAAGAGTGATTTCCCTCTTTTTTAAATAACTTTTAAAATTATCTAAATTTTTTAAGAAATTTTTTTATTTTAAATTATCTATACTCTTTAATAAATTTATATTTTCTTTTACTTTTTCTAAATTTATCCCATTATTAATAAGAAATGAGACAAAATTATAATATTTACATGAACAATTTTCTTCACTTTGTGTAATAATAGGATTGGGGTCAGATCAGTGTAACTGCTTGGCTTGCCACGGACTTCGTCCGTTCGCAGATTTCTAGTAAATCCTTTAGGTATATCCACATTTGGTTGTGGTCTTTTTACATGAGCATTCATTCCATCATATCTCACAATAGAAGGGCAATATAGACAACTAACTTTAGTAGAAGTACAATTTCTACATGTGTACTTGCTTTTATCAAAATTGGTTAGTGGTTTTACATAATTACATCTATTACAACATCTAGTTATAACTTTAGAGCTAGGATTAGGGCTAGGATCAATGCTAGCATTATGGCTAGAGCTAGGATTAAGGCTAGAGCTAGCATTAGAGCTAGAGTCAATGCTAGGACTATATCCAGATTCATCTTTAAAAGAACAATCAGTTTTTATGCAAATACTGCTTAATGTTTTATCACCACACACACATTTACCAATTTTATCTTCATGACATATTGAATAATGAAAAGCTAGGTTAAAGGGAGCTCCACATTTATGATTACACTCTAAACATTTTATAACCATTTATGATGGGGTAAAATCTGCGAAGCAGCTTCACTGATTATAAATAATATCTAGCCAAGATTTCAATTATATCTTTAGTATTATCTTTAGATGTGATATACTCAGCTAAATATTTCTTTGTCGTCATATTGAGTATATTAGTTTTATATCTTCTATCTAAAATCACTCCAAGGTCTAATTCTTTTTTATCTCTAATAAAATTTATAATCTCATCTCTAAATTCTTCATTATTTTCATATACATTGCTTAAATAGTTTCCCCCCTTTCTATTTAAAATCCCATCCTCTTCCTTTATATATTCTTCGTGGTATTGTATTTCGTGGATCATTATCCAAATCTTCTTCATATCCATAGTTAACCAATGTACTTACTCTACTCAACATTGTGCTTGCTCCCATTGCTATACCCCCAGCATTTCTTGATATCATATCGGGATAAATATGACTAATTATAATTGAACCTGAGCTTATAATTCCACCGATAGTTGATAATTTTTTTATACCTTTTCCTTTAACCATTTCTTGTGTTAGAACATCAGTCTGTATTTTAATTTTATTTAATTTAAGAAGTTTAATAAAATAGAATATATAGTTATCGTGATTAATAAAATTTCTATCTGTTGCATTTATCATGAGTGGTTTTATATAGGCTATAAGTTTATTTATATCTTCTCTGTCTAATTCATCTTTTAAACTGAGAGCTTTTAAATCAATGAAACCAACTCTCGAGTCATATAACATAGTTCTATTCTTATCAATAATAATAAAAGTATTCTCTTTCCTATTATATTTAAATATACCATAACGAAGCTCATCTGACATTCCATCTGTACAATTATAATAGTTACTATTTAATTCACTAATTATTTCATTGAAGTTATGTTCACATTTATATTTTTCATTAAAATTTTTAAATAGATCAGCTCCATTATAAGTTGTTAAATAAATAGTATCACACCTCATTCTTGCTGTATTAATTATTTGAGCTGGTTTATGACACATTACAATCATTTGATTATTATAATGTCTTCCTTCTGTGAAATAATAAGCTATATCCTTATTTAACTTATCGCCCATATCATCAAGAACAATTACGCTATCTTTGAATTTAGACTTATTTTTTGATGTGATCATATTTATATCACATTTATTAAATCCAATATAAAACTCGCCAGTCTCAGGATCTATCCAATCTCTATCATCTTTACATACTATGATTATTTTTAGCTTGATCGGTGAAACTGCTTCGCAGGTCTTGGTCTTGGTTTTGGTTTTGATCGATGTAACCGCTTGGTGGATCTAAGTATAATTTTAAATATTATCTAATAAAATATGTTTTGCCTGTACCAGTTCCAGCATAAACAATAGTATATAGTGGTGACTTTTCAGATTCAAATCTAACTAGACTCCTATTCCTAAATCCACCTGAACTCCAGGTGAACCTAACGTCAACATTATTGTAAATCTACATCCAACTGATGGTACACATTGGGTTTCAGTTATAAGAAGAGAAGATGGTCCAACATATTACTTTGATAGTTTTGGTGTAGAAACCCCACCATTATTTTTAGAAGAATATGTTGATCTAGGCTCTAATGAGAGAATACAACAATATGATGAATCTTATTGTGGGGCCTATTGTTTGTATATGATCTATCTTATTGATAGAGGATTTAGAATTAACAATGCTTTGAATATTCTAGTTAATCAATGTAAATATCCAGGAATATATAATGAGTGTTTTCGTTTGGGTTGTAATGTTAATGATAAATATAATCTTAATGATAATGATAATGTTTATGATAATGATAAAGATAATGATAGTGTTAAAGATAATGTTAATGATAAAGATAATGACTTACGAAGTAGCTTTACTAATAATGATAATGATAATGATAATGATCTACGAAGTAGCTTTGCTACTAATGTTAATGATAGTGTTAAAGATCTACGAAGTAGCTTTGCTAATCAGGGAACGGACGGAGTCCGTGGCATACCAACCTGCTCCGCAGATAATGATAATGATCTACGAAGTAGTTTTGCTAATAAAGATAAGGATAATGATAATGATCTACGAAGTAGCTTTGCTAATGATGATAATGATAATGTCATTAATCTGCGGAGCAGCTTCGCTGATAATGTTATATATCAATTTGATGAAAAACATGGTGAAACGTGGCAAGCCAAGCCCTATCCGAAGGGTAAACCTAACACTATCTCTATGAACATAAATGAAGATCTACAATCATGGCTAAATGATGATAATATAATTACTGAAGCTACACTCCCAGAGAACTTTAGATGTATAATATCTGGTCCTAGTGAATGTGGTAAGACATTCTTATTAAATAAACTAATTCTGGCTAGTATATATTTTGATAAGCTATACATCATTGGACCTACTGGCGATCAATATACAAATATAAGTTGCAAGTCTGTCGAGTTTGTTAAAGATATAAAAGATTTACCATTTCCCGATAAACTACCCAAAGACCTAAAGAAACTAATGATATTTGATGATGTTAGAGCCAAAGAACAAGTTATTAATGAATACTTTTGTAGAGGTAGACATAATAATTGTAATATGATATATCTTACTCAAAATCTATTCACAATAGATAAGCAGAGTGTTAGAGAGAATTGTAATATATTTATTTTATTTGAACAAAGAGGAAAAGTCTTCATATCTATATATCAAGATTTCTTTAATAATGTTGAACTTAGTTATAATGATTTTGCTAATATATGTAGTAAGGTATGGAAAGAGCCTTATAATTACTTTGTCATTGATATAACTAAAAATAAAAATAATAATGGTAAACTAAGAATTAATTGGGATCGGAGAGTTTTGTAGTTTAGTCTGAGTTTAAGTTTAAGTTTATATCTAGACTAGATCAACGAAGTTGCTGTGTTAACGCAGATGTAAAGTAAAACTTAATACATCACCATTAAAGTCTAAAGGTCTTCCATGCTCATCTTTAACATGAAACTCTATATATTCTATTCTATCTTTAGTTATATTTTGATACAAGATATTAGTTGGTATAATATTTATCAAGTAACCTGCTGGTTCTGTTAGAGTAAAAGTATATAGTTTGTCTGTGTTATTCCCATTATCTTTAACACCAGATATCACATTACAATGAATGTTAATAGTACTAAAAGCATAATATCAACAATTTTCTGAGATGTATATTTACCTTGTTTATATACTATTTTTCTAAAGCCTAGTAATGGGGCTATTGAGTATTCCACATCAAAGCTAATTGCCCCCCTGTTTTATTTCCATTAAACGTCGTATTCTTATCAGGTTCTATTATAACATTACCATCAGTTTCTTCTTTTATTAATTCTGCTATTTCAGTTAACTCATATGCTCCCGGTGTAATAGTTGAATATAGCAATGGAATTCCTTTATAATTATAATTAAGGACAGATGTAATGTTTGAGTCAGTGTTATTGTCAGAGCTAAGAGGTTCTGCTATTGGCGAAGCCGGTCACCGGATTGGCGAAGCCAGTTCCTGGATTGCTTCACCGTCTATAACAGTACTAGCATATAAGAATTGATTATTTCTCCTAGTCACATTAAACACCGAGTTATAAACTGATAATCTAATTAAACATAATTTTGTTGTATTAAGTATAGGTTCATTAAAGTTAAATTTTTCTGTTGGTTTTATCATTCTAAAGTTAAGTGTATGCTCTTCTTTAGTTTTAGTTAAAGCATCATGTATCTTTTGTAGTTCCCATAAGATTAAGTTGTCTGTCATTTTTTTAAATTCAAATAATACGAAATAAAGTTATGGTGAAACATGGGCAAGGCCCCATAGCCTTAGTTATAGTTATAAATAAATTTTTGGTTTATAAAAATGGGTTTTAATTTGGATACAACTTATGATTATAATAATGATATACACAAAATTAATATTATAAAATATAAACCAAATAATCTGGCAACAATGAATACAATTAATACTAACATTAATATCATACTCAATAGAGAAGAGAATCATTTAAATTTGCGTGATTTGTATCTAGAGATAGAGTTTGTTGTATTAGATGAAGCTGGTGGTGTATTTGCTAATGATGCTAACATCAGATTAGTTAATTATGGTAGGATGGCATTGTTTAGTTCAATTAAGCTTGAAACTAGTGGTGGTAGGACTATTGAAAATATAGATTATTGTCATCCTAATCTATTGATGTATAAGTTATTAACTAGTATTGGTGATGAATATGAGAGTGGTTTTGTTAGAAATCAAGGGAATAGAGATAGTCAACTTAAAGGTGACCATATTGCTGCAGAACGAGGTCATATGTATATGGTGATTAAGATGAGTGATCTATTTGGTTTTGTAAATGATTTGGAAAAGATTATATATATGGTTTAGGATTTAAACTAATATTAAAAAGGAATAATAATGATAGAGCTCTATATAGAGTTAATGCTAATCCTGGTGCAGTTGCTAATGATGGTAATATAGATATTAGAGATATATCATGGTGTGTGCCTAGTATTGATCCTAGTAATGACAATAGAATTTTTGTGCAAAAGGGTTTAAGTAAAAAGAATAATGTAGACATTAGTTATTATGAAAGGAAGACATTTTATAAGAATGTACCCAATACTACTAATTTCTTGTTTCATCTAGGTATGGAAAGTGGTATGGAAAGACCACAATATAGAATAGTTGGTTTTGAAAATAATAATGTTAATGAACAAACTCATGATGCAAGTACATTTCATATAATGAATGTTACTGGATGTTATTGTCAGCTTGGTAGCGAGTTTTATCCTGAGGATAGAATGAATATTAATTATGGTTCTAATAATTATAATGAGGCTTTTAAGGAGATTGTTAGCTTTAATAAAGATTATATTGGGCTACCACATAATATAAAACCATATATAAATCATAGATTACTCAAAAGCAGTTATAGAGTATATGTATTCGATACTAGATATCAAAATGATCATATAGGCCTACAACCAATACAACTTAATTTTTAATTTAGTGCTGCAGTTGCTGATGTTATATGTCATGCATTAGTATTAACTAGAAAGGTTATTAGTGTGAATAGTGATGGTAATAAGATGGTTGATATAGTCTCGTAGTAACTAATGACCGAAGGTCTATTATATCTTAGGCACAGTTATAGTTATAATTATCTGCGAAGCAGTTCCTGATTGTCATTGTTATAATTATAGTCCTAGTTATAATTATAACTATAATCCTAGTCATTATTTTTGATATATCTCTAGCTATAATTATAATTATAACTATTTCTTACTTGTCTTAACAAAACCTTTAGCATAAATAATATCTAATTTCTTTTTATTCTCTAGAGATAGACCCTTAGCTTCAAGCTTTGGTTTAGACTCAGGCTTAGCTTTAGACTTAGGCTTATTCATAACAACAAAAGGATTATACATTTTAACTTCCATTATTTTTTATATATAGAAATGATTCTTTTAAATAAGTTCAAAACTAATTCATATTGTGTTGGTGGTAGACATTATTGTGGTACTATTAATATAAGAGGAGCTATTACTTCAAAAGGTACTAAAATGTTAAAGGGTAATTGTGTTAAGTGTAAGAGAAATAAGTCCATGACTGTCAGTGATGCAACAATAGAAGCAGAGGGATTGAAAGATTTCTTTAAAAGTGTTGATAAAGCTACAGTTAACTTTGGAAAGAAAGTTGCTAATAATCCAGTAAGAGCATTAGAAATAGCAAGCAAAACAGGAAGTGCGGCTGCATCTAGAAACCCTAGAGCTGCTTTATCAGCCACACCTGATTTAGTTAAATTTGCAACTACTGGTGAAGGTATAAAGGTAGTACAAAAGGAAGAGGGTTATATTTAGGTACTAAGAAAAGATAATTAATTATATTAGATTTCAAATGTAACTATGGGTATGGGTATGACTAAGACTAAGACTAGCTCTAATATTATCTATCTGCGAAGCAGGTTCCCTGATCGGTGTAACCGCTTCGCGGACATATATTAATATTAATATTTTTATTATTAAATACATTATTATAACTGAACACTAACAACTTTAGTTTAAAAAAACACAGCTTGTTTTTCTTGTCAACGGAGTTGCGGCTTCGCCGATTCTTCTTATAATCCTCATATACCTTAACTAATTCATTATGCTCATCATTATCTATTTTATTATCATTCATTGATTTAGTATATAGTCTATTAAACTTATCACTAAACTGTTTACCTAAAATATACATTTGTGAATAATTTATAATTTTATTTCTTATTTTAGTATTCATTGTTTTTGATAATGAACCACAAACAGTTGGTGTAGCAAAAGCTGTTGGTATAGAATAAGTAATCCTAGACCTGTTAATGCAACTGATGTTGATGTTGCAGTTGTTGTTATAGATGTAATACTATCTCTGTTATCTCAGCTACGTCAATATAATTCTTATATCTACTTAACTTCTTTTTATAGTATTAGTTTCAGTTTCATAATAATTTCTCATATCTTTTATAATGTTAATATTGTTGTTAAATTTATTATTGGCGTGAATCTTTTCATTTATCAACTGTTCATTGGCAGTTGCAGCATTGCTGATCTGGTTCTCAGCCGCTTCGCGGATTAATCGTTCTGATACTGAAGACAGGTCTGGATTTAGTAATCTTTCACTCGGTGCTGTTGGATTTGTCATGGACTCCGTCATTGCTTTGCTTATTTTCATTAGTAAAAAGTCTTTCTATTTATTTCATTATATCTTCTTGTTTAAAACCATAATGCATCTCAAATCTTGCTTGCTCTTTATTATCAACCAACGTACTTTGTAAAAGTATAGCTATTATATATTGTACTATAACTTTTCTATGAGATTTATTGTATTCTTTCATTTCTCTTAGACCGTTAGTAAACATATCATCTAAATGTATGTTAGTAATATTTTCATTAAACTTATTATCATCAAATTCTTGTTTTTATTGATTATATTTAGAGATAGTATCAGCTGCAACTTTATTACAAAAGTTAACAGTATTTGTGACTTCATTTGCTGATTCAATAAACTCATTAATTAGTTCATCATTAACTCGTGTTTCATTTAGTTGTAATGTTTTAGTTGTAACTTTATCAAAGTCGCCCTTTCTTAGTTCAGTTAAGTTTTTACTTAAAATGTCTATTAGAAGAGGATAATAAGTTATTGTCACAATACTCTTTATTAACAACATCTTTTTCATCTATTGGAGGATGTACATTTGTAATTTTATAGGTATCTTTCAGGTCAATATTATCGTTATCTTCTAAGAATAATTGACGGGCCTTACTTGGTGATAGACTAATATTTGATGATGCTTGTTTAGCCTGATTAAATCTATTTCTTGTCATCTTTGTAATTATTTACAGAAAGATTTTTATTTAATGATTATAAAACTTTATTATTAGATTCAAAGTCAAGCTCGCATTTTAATAATTCCTGTTCATAATACTTACCTTCTATTATCTCTCCATTCATATCTTCTATCTTATAAGTTGGTGGTTGTGTTTTTAAAATCTCATTAACTTTAAACAACTCTCTATTCCAATTAGAAGTGAATCCTTTAGGGAAGATATTACGTTTATCTGCTTTTCTAACATAATCACCAATTTTAAGTTTAGGTTTAATATTCCTATAAAAGAATGAGTATTTAACCTTATCGGGATTATTAGAAGCATCAACTGGTGTCATATTAATTGTTGAATGAATGTTATTGTTATATGTTATGACTGCATCATTTATTATATTTACCCAATTACCATCACCATTGATGAACATTGGTTTATGAATTATATGTAATAATGTTCTATTGAATCTCTCTATAAACACAGCCTTTAAATCACTATAAGTAGAATATAGTTTTGTTTCATATTCTTTAAGTAAAGATTTAAATGTTTTATTGCAAAACTCACTACCTCTATCTAGCCATAACTTGTCTGGTTTTCTATGTTCAGAGCCACCTTGTGGACCTTCTGATAAGATTGTTTTAAAACCATTAGTTATAGATAAACCAGATTTATTCTTTAATGGACTAACCCATGCATATTTTGTGAATATATCTTTAACTGTTAATATAAACTTATAATTATTGTTATATTTACTAAGAGATGATTTGTCTATCAAATCAGCTGACCATGTTTCATCTTTATATAATGGTATTATTCTTTCTCTTCTAAACTTTGTGATTTGAGGACTGAAAACTTCTTTAGTTAATAATTGTTGTTGTTTTTCCACATTTTTTATGGATGTAGTCATGGTTTCACCTATCAACGAAGTTGTGAGCTTGCTCATTTACCATAGTTAAAAACAAAATTATCTAGTTGCTCTTGATTAATAATATTCATAGATAATAGTTGCTTAGATATATCTAGCATTTCATCATATAATCCATCATGACCAGCTTTTGTTTCTATTATTAATAATTCTAGTCTTTCTACTTGATTATTTGGGTCGGCTTTATTGAGACCACTAGCTTCTATTTGTTTATCAGTCTCATAATCAGTTTCTTCTTCTTCTTCTACTATCCCTTGTTCATAATCACTAGTATCACGACGATATATTTCATCTTCACTGGAGGTTGGTATTGAGATAACACGAGAAGTGGGTTCACCGAGACTAGCAAACATTCTTCTTATAAGTTTTGATCTATTACTTTTAGTATCTGCTCTTTGTTTGTAACCAATATCCCTTAGAAATTGTTTTATTTTGTTTTCATCACCTTTTATATCTCTTTCAGTTACATCTTTATTAGTAATAAATAAACCAAAGCCCTTAGAAAAAGCAGAGACTTTACCTTTCATTTTTATACCATCAGGAACTAGAGATACATCTACATCATTTATTTTAAACTTGTTTGAATTTGGATCAACTGATATTAATCAGAATTGTTTATTTGTTTGTTTACCCATTAGTAACAAAATATCAATCATATCATTGTCTACGGCAAAAGTTTGCCCTCTATCATCTTTTAATGTGTGTGGATCGGGTGTGGGTGTTAAGAGGTCGGCCCGTTCTTCAAGATAGCTGTTTTGTTGATGGTGTCCTAGACTCTTTAAAGTATTGGTGTTACTGTCTAGCACAGCCAAAGTTTTGTTTTGAAGAGCTTGCATTGTTTCAGCGTTTTTATTTAAAATTTTAGTTAAAGGATCAAATAACTCTTCTATTTCACTATAATATTTTTGTTGTTTTAATTTATCTTCTAATCTATTTCTTCTGTTTAGTTTTTGTAGTTTATTTAATTCTATGAGTTTATCTAGCCTAGTCTTTTTTTATAAGGTCATTATATAATCTAATAGCGGCTTCAATAAACTTTCTATCTTCCTTAATTTTTAATTCTTTAATATTGTTTATCAGTGCTTCTTATGATTCTTTACTTACATCTAAAGTAGTATTATTAATCAGGGGACCTGCTTGGCTTGCCACCGACGAAGTCTGTTGGATAACCACAGACGAAGTCCGTTCGCAGATTTTATTTAATAAATCTCTTTTGAATAAATACATGTTCTCAGCTAGGGGATAACTTTTTATGTTATTTACATGAAATCTTTTATCATCAAAATTACTTAAACTTCTTTTACTTATCTTAATTGTGGTCATACAACTTCCTACTTTTTGAATCCTACTTTCCTCTACTGTCCTTTCCTTATTATCTATTAGAGCATTATAATATTCCTCGTGCTTTCCATTACTTTCTTTCTTTATTCCTTTTTCTCTTGCGCCATAGTTCTTTATACTATATGTTTTGAGTTTAATACAATAAATTCGTCTATTAATTTACTCCCTAGCTCGTGTTTAAACTTGACAGGGACTTTTTTATTCGTTTTAATAAGAATATCTTGATTAGACAAGTCCATGTGCTCGTTGTCAACATTACCTCTACTATAACTTAAAACTGTCCGTGTCCATATAGTGAAGGTTGATGTCTTCTAGCGATGGTTTCAGTACATCATAATAAAATTTATACATATGGAGTTTACTTAACTCCAATACAGTAGAGACTAGATATATGGGTTTATCATATTGTATTTCTTTTTTATAGAATTCTATTAGAGTATACTTTTCATATCTAATTAAATCTTTACATGTTGGTTTACTAACAGCTTTAAGTATTTCATAATGATTAGTTAGGATCTTGGCTTCTAGATACTTTAATGGATTCTCACAACTTTTACCAAACAATGAGTTATTCATTAACTTATATATATCTTTCTCAGGCTCAGTTTTAGCTTCTGCTCTCATTTTAGTATTAAGTTCAATATAGTCTCTAATTATATAATCTTGTTTAAATTTAATTATTCTATGGACTTTAGTAACCTTTATACCCATCTTAACAACAAACTTTAACATCCGATAGTGTATTGGATGTTCATATTTATTATTCTGATCTAATATTAGTTTCTCACTTTTTGAAGAAGTTGAATGTCTTTGTTTGTATCCTAGTTCATTATTCTCTACTTCTCTTCTATGGGGTAGTAGTTGGAAGTTGCTAGTTCTCTCTTTACATTCATTAGTATATTCTAAATCACAGATAAGCCAATAGCCGTAATCACTATCATCTGAAGTATTTAATACTTTGTCTAGAGTTGCGTTTGAGTACTCAAAATCTTTATATGGTAGCTTTCGCATGAGTGCATAACCGTATAAGTTATTAGCGTCGATGTACCATATGGATCTTTGATCATGCTCTGCCATTGGTGAAACCACTTCGTGGATCTGCGAACGGACTTCGTCCGTGGCAAGCCAAGCAGGTTCCCTGATAGATCTTTGAATCTGACTTCTAATATACCTATCACCCATAACACCCATCTAATAGCCTTTAGATGGGTAATACCCATCTAAAGCAGGTCCCCTGATTAATAATACTACTTTAGATGTAAGTAAAGAATCATAAGAAGCACTGATAAACAATATTAAAGAATTAACAATTAAGGAAGATAGAAAGTTTATTGAAGCCGCTATTAGATGGGTGATAGGTATATTAGAAGTCAGATTCAAAGATCTATCAGGGAACCTGCTTGGCTTGCCACGGACGAAGTCCGTTCGCAGATCACCCATAACACCACATATGCCACCTTTCATTGCACTAATGAAGTCTTTTAGTATTTGCTCATCTTGTATTGTGTCTAATTCAACGTTGCTTAGTTTTAGGAAACAATCGAAGCTGTAGCCTGGTAGACTAATATAATGTAGAGGTTTGAGTTTATATGTATTCATGTTCAACTTAACAAATAGATTGAAGCAGTGTCCTAATATGAATATATCATTCTCAATATATTCCAATGTTACTTCTTTACCTGTTTTATTACTATTAGAATTATTAAAATCATCTACTTCATCTTGGGTTTGTAACTTAGTTGTTAGTGATTATCTAAAATCTTGAATTGATTGATTGCCTAGTTTTTTATTATAGCTATTCTCATCTTTAAAGTATTCATAAGGATATAATGTTTTATTTTAAACTTTATAAACTTTTGCCATTTTATCAAGAGACATTGTCAAGAAACTGTAACTATCTATAAACTTCAATATGCCCACTCTAAACATTCTAGCTTTACCATTAGTACTAGGTAAGATATCAATTCTTCTCCTGCTATTATTCTGTTTAAATATCTCATTAAATAATAGATTAAAGTCATAGCCTTTTCCATTATGAAATGTTACTGGAATGAAGTTTTGATGTTTATAGTTTAAAATACAAATATTACATGCTGGACCTCTATATCTACCTGTTTGGTGACAGTGATCTCTAACTTTATTAACACAGTTTTTATTACAAATGTGACATATATCATTAGCATTATGATACAATTTATCTTCTTCTGTGAATAGCATTGCTTTGTTTATCTTAATGCTATGTTTTGTTTCTATTTCTAATAAATCTCTAACATAATGTTTGATGCAGTCTGGACCAAAGTATGATCTGCGGAGCAGGCTCCCTGACTGGTGTCTGCTATGCCAACTATAGCCAATAGCAATAGGTGCATGTTCAGATATCTTATATGTATTGCTACCAATCTTTCCATCTGTTCCTTTCATGTAACATTCAATATCACTAAATATAACATTATTCACTTCTTGTTGTTTATGTTCATTCTTGAATTTATTTTGTTTTAACTTAGGGCAAGCAATCTTTGGTTTTACTTGGACACAGCATTCATGAGTTTCATATTTATATTGAGAGCTAAACCAATAGGTGCAATTATCACAAAACCAGAACTTTTCATGTTTGGTATTGGGTCTTTCTAGTAATACTTCTACATTTTTAATGAGAGCGCAATGTTCATTCCAGACTAGAATCCTAACATTTTGTCTATCTTTTACAATGTTAGAACATTTCTCTAGGCGTTCTACTTTTGCTATGTTACTATCTTGAGTAGGCCCGTATAACCAAA
This sequence comes from Convolutriloba macropyga, assembly GCF_964194025.1. Taxonomy (NCBI): domain Eukaryota; kingdom Metazoa; phylum Xenacoelomorpha; order Acoela; family Convolutidae; genus Convolutriloba; species Convolutriloba macropyga. Next base: position 39,864,681 of record NC_134473.1, on the reverse strand, counting down.
TTTTGATATTATATTTATTTTGGATTTTTGTTATATAATCATATGCAGTTTCATTATATTCCCAGTCATCGACTAGATTATTAATATACTTATTTTCTCTAGTTGCATCTTGGGTCACAGCATATAATGCGGCTGTAGTGCATAATTTTACGCAATTAAAATTATTACTTTTAATATTTAAAATAGCTTTTGTTCTAGTTCTGAGATTTGGTGGTAGTTCAACATATAATCCTATTGATGGTTTAGTTCTTTCTATATTTAGCTGAATGTCAGTTATGCAAAGAAACTCATAATCATACCCATAACCCTCATATGTTTCTCTAGTATTATCTAGCCATTGGTTTAGATACAGTCGATGATCTTTAGTCATATATTCATCAGTTCTAAAGTTTATAAGAGTTGTCTTAGCCTCTTCTTCTCCTCTCTTCTTATAAAAGCAATTGGCCGTGACTTTATATTTTTATGATTTAAATGGTTTAAACCCATCTAATGTGTAATCTATAGGCTCATTAATATCATTAATATAACTACCCGGCTTAGTAATATATAGCTGTCTTTGATTAAAGCTTGATTTAATAGTATAATTATCTGCGAAGCAGGTTCCCTGATTAGCAAAGCTTGGATCAGTTGAGATAACACTTTCTCTCATGTGTTTATTCATGTGAGTTTGTAGACCAATCTGATTTTTAAACTTATCACCACAAACTCAGCATGGCTGGGTTTTAGCTATATATATGCTAGTTTCAGTTTCAGTTTTAATAATATCCTTAGTTTTAATAATATCAGTTTTAGTCTTAGTTTCAGCTTTAGCCCTAGCTTTAATAATATAATCATCTTCATCCGAATTATACACCCTCTCCGAGATTTCTTCTTCTTCAGACTCAAACATTTTCTCCAATAGTTCCTTATGTTTGAGATCGTATGATTGATGCCTGTATAAACCCTTCTTTGATTCAAAGGATAGATTACAGACGTCGCAGAAGTTTATGACACTAGTATTAGTTGATTGAGACATGATGTATTTATTTAGGGAAAAAATCGAAAAATAATTTTTCGAAAAATGAAAATGAAATGCAATAAGTGTAAAAATAAACCTTAGAAAAAATGTTGTAATAATTGTAAAGAATTAGAATATTCTTGTTATGTATGTAAAAATATGATTAAGGTGAAAGATTATATAGAACATTTGGGATATCATTATTCTGATCCTGATCAATGTCTAGCATGTAGTATGTGTAAGGTTTATATAGATTTAGAAATAGATTTACATTATATAGATTTACATTATATAGATTTAGAAATAGGAAATGTAGACTATGTATTTATCTTCATAGATATAGATATGGTCATACTAGAAATCAGTTCAGAGAGCTTGTTTATAAGTATAATTTTCAAATAAGCTAATTCTTCTGTGATGTAGTTTTGGTTTCTATTGATTTTTTTTATTGAATATAGAGCTAATGTATAGTAGTGAATAAAATGGGGGTATAAGCAAGTAGTAGATATATAGAGTAGTTGGTGGAGGGGGCTCGAACAAGTGCATGAAAATTTTTTGAGGTGTTTTTACTATGTAAAAACAGCTCAAAAAATTGAAATGCGCTTGGAGAGCACCTTTTACCCACCACTAAAATATCTAATCTAGTATATACATTTTTGCTTCGTTAAACTTGTAGTTTAATTTGATAATGATCATAGCAGTAAACAACGCTTATGATGACATGTGCATTTGTCCGCAAGTTGTAAAAATTTTGAATCCAGGAGCACGAGTCGAGTTTTCTCGAAATGAGACTTGACCAAAAAGTTAAGCAATCGATGCCAAATGTGAACAACTGTATTTTGAAATCTCACTGATTCAAGTTCTAATGAAAGCTAGGCATCTGATAGCTTGCTTGAATATCAAAAGCTGCGATTGAAAGCAGTCTACCCTGTTCCATTTTGTACCTGTACTAGGGAAGAGGATCTTACCAAAGAAGTAAACGTTTTCTCAACGAGAGGTTTGAAAATCAATCAAAATATGGGGTAACTTTTTTTTGCACAGAACAAAGAAATCTTCCGTTCTGACATGCAGCGCTGATATACAGTACTAATGACATTTCACATGATACATTCATCTGTCCATCATACCTTTTTCAGATGAAGCTTTGAGCGAAACCGAGCTCTCTGCGTCTGAATTTTGTGAAATTGACCCCGAGTCGCTGTACTTGGATGGAGGGCTGACGAGTGCACAGAGCAAAATGGGGAAGAGGGAATGCGAAATGATCTACAAGGCAGGAGACGACCTCAGACAGGACGCACTTGTCATGCAACTATTTGAACTCATGCTTAATGTAAAGAGAATTTAAGTTTCCATTAAATTGTTGCAATTATTAATTCCTCGCATACGAAGCTTGTAGCAATTGTATTAGTACTGCTGTTTTTTACAATCCAACGTATTTGGAATGTATTGCTGTGCTGTCTTTTAATTGCTCTCGGATGAGAGGCAATTATTTTAAACTTGTCTGTCTTTTTTATGCATTTTTTTTACCGTTTTTGCGCTTTATTTCTAGAATAATTTTTGACTTCTCAAGGGACTTTTTCAAGCACTTCTACTTGATTTGTGAGTGATTTTAATTGCTCTCACTCCAAAATAAAGTTTGTTGTTCAAACAAAACCAATTGTTAGAGTTACAATTACAAGGCCCTGATAGCCGAGTTGTTAATACCTCCGTCGACCCATAAAGAAAAATTTGTCTATGCTACAGCCCCTGAATTCAATTGCCCCGCCTGTCATTCGAGAACAATTTTTCCAATGTTAGTCGGTTTATGTTTTAATGTCGGTTCACTTTTTTAGGCTTTTTCACGTCAGTGAAATGTCAAATTAGACTGGTGATTTTAATCGCGCTCCAGTAGTAAAGGGAGCGAAAAAGCAAGTTAGTTTGAAGCGTGATTTTTATTAATTACCTTCAATTAAGTAATTTTTTTTGTTTAAATGGAGTACCTTTAAAGTGGAGTGAGAAGTTGGTATTTGAACAAATTTTAGGTGTTTGAAAGCTAATTGTTACGTGCGGCAGTTTGACTGCTGTTTCCAGTGTTTCTTCTCTTGAGTGCTATTAATATGATACATAATGTTTCTAATGGCGCCTATTTACAACCACCAGCACCCAATTAAGGTTAAACTATCTCCTCAAGAGCTAGCTACCTACCGAAGCCAAACGCTCGACAGTCCTTTGAGAGCAATTTCCCCAACCTTAGTCGTCGATGATTAATTACTTTCGAACGAAGTTTGAAGCGATTATGGCTAACGTGTCTTTTTTATGAAAGCAGTTTTTGGCAACCATTTTTTCTGGATCATTTTGTTGTAGAACATTCTTTCGGCTTCACTTCTCGACTGAATTTTTCACGCTTGACTTGAGTTTTGCATGATGTAAGCTGCGCTTAGTCAGAAATAAGGTTTGTTGTCAAAACGAAAGCGATTGTAAGAAAAGATATCAGAAGGCCATGATAGCAGAGTGGTTAATGCTTTACCCCATTACGACCGGGCTTGGACCCTTCATTGGTCGAAATGTTTTGCTACCATAAAAAATTATCTAGGCTACAGCCCTCTCTGAAATAAATTACCCCGCCTGTCTTTCGAGAGCCATTTGTCCGACGTTAGTCGGATTATATTTATAATAGCTTCAAAATGATGGTTATTTTTTTTGGTCACATGGGTTTTTGAGGACTCTAAGGGGATTATTGGTGGATCATCCTTTTAATGTCGGTTTTTTGTGAAATGAATTTGAAGCAGGAAATGAAATGCGTGTAAACAAAGTGTTTAGGTTAAACTGCTAATTAAATTGAATAGCAGAGGGAAGCAAGTGTATTTTTTAAAAGTCCTTGATGTGGTTCTTCATTATCATCGTTTTTATCTTTTCACTATCTGGGTCTGGTCCAATCATGTTTGGATTCACCGAATAAAATTCTTCCAATATTCTCCAGTCCTTTTGCCTTTACTCTTGAGTGAATTTTTTAATAGATACCGTCAGCCTCAACGGCTATTATTTAAGCGCTCTCGTTTTTTCTAATTCGCTTTTCCTTTTGATCACGTTTTTTTTTGTTTTAAATTAGTCACGATTTTCATGTTTGTCGTCTGACTTGCTTCACTCACTGTTTCAACTAAATTGTTTTTAAACCCATTCACTCAATGAATTGCTTGGGTGCTATTAATATTATACATAATGTTTCTAATGGCACCTATTTACAATTGATTGAACTCATCGACGGGCATCTAATTTTTTTTACTTTGGCACTATTAGTTGTCATAAAATATTATTTAATATTATTTCTGTGGTCTTATTAACTAGTATTAATAATGGCAGTATCATACTAATTTTAAGGACGAATGAAGGCATTTTTTTTAGAAATTTTGATACTTTAGGGGATTCTCGAAGCACTGGGTTGTATAAAAGTGTTGTCAGGTCAATTTTCACATTTCACTCTTGACTAAACTCTCACACGGTTTCACATTTCACTCTTGACTAAACTCACACACGGTTTCAAATGAATGGTTTTTAGGTTTTTTCTCTCATTGAATTATGTAGTACTTATGGTCAATGTCAAGAGCAAAATCTATAGAACCGGGGGTAAACTGATAAAATCCGGTCGTTATGTCACAAAGCATTAGATCATCAAAGTTCACTAGAGCCATTGCTAGCTGATATTAGTAATAAGCTTAATAGCTTTAAGTTTAGAAGCTGAATTAAGTGTAGATTTAGAATCCAACTCAAACTGCTTACCAAATAAGGACCCCTTTTTGACTTTTAGAAAAAAAAGTTCTGTTGAATTCTATCTCCTTTCAAATGCTCTCGAATCAGAAGCAATTATTTTAAACGTGTCTTTTTTATGCAGATTTTTTCTTGACCGCTTTTTGCTTTTCTTCTAGGATAATCTAACTGTCAAGTAATTTTTTCATGAATTGCTTCCTGATTTTCGAGGGACTTTAATTGCTCTTACTCCAAAATAAAGTTTGTTGTTCAAACAAACCCCGATTGTTGGCGTGAAGGTGATTAAATTTCCCCGCCTGCCATTCCAGAACAATTTTTCCGACGTTAATTGGTTCATGTTTTCTGTCTCTGTTTTAATCCTGATTTGCAAGCGCGTCAGCGGCGGTTTTTTGCCGGCTATGATTTTTGTTCTGACCACCACATTTTTGTAACTTTTATCTCGAGAAATTTTGTCACCACATATTTGTATCGAGAATTTGGATAAACAGGGAAAGCCCTTGGGAACTGGTGAAGTCACTCAGAAGTTATCAGAGCGTTAAGAGTCTTTAATTTTGCAATTTACTGAAGCTGTTGAGGAGAAGTAAATTCATATTTTTGGGGGGATTCATACCATTAAGGATTTCATTTTTTCAACTTCGAGTGTTACGTCTCTTACGTGATTGGTTCTTTTGACTGCGTGACGTACTTCATTTAAAATTGACCTCTGCAAATTAAATGAAGAAAACAACTCAAGGGCAACTATATGCATGTTTTACGTCTTCAGTTGAACAGAAAAGTTTTCATCAGAGGTCATGAATTTATTGGTTCCAAATTTTGAACTAATTTTGAATTTTTGAGAACAATTTTTTCTATTATAGCTGCGAAGCTAAGCGGAGCTATTTTGCAGTGCTCTTGGTTTTTTTGTCGTCTGACGCTCTTTTTTGTTTTATGTTGGATCACACAGCAAAGCTGAAAAAGTCAAATTTTCTGAATCACTTCTTCCTCTCACTAACAGCGTTTGCGCTTGTGAAGTCTGTTCTCTTTCTCTCTCTAGCAAAGGTTTTAATTTCGTTTGCGTGATTAGCTTTTGATCATACCTGACTTACCTCACTCAATAAATTGACTTCTGCACTTTAAAACTCAAGTTTAATTTGAATTAGTTTAAGGTCAAATGAACTCATATGTGCAGTAAAGGTCCCTTATAAAAGGTTTCTGTGGAATGAAGTTTAACTAGCTTTAGTAATTTATTGCTGAATGTTTTTTTTTCCTAGCTTGTTGAGTAGCGTCGATTTTTCATCATTTTAGATCTGTATCTGTGTCTATCTTCTCCAGTCAAGGTCAGGCGCCGTTTCTCGGACAGCTAATTATTGCGTTATTTTTTTTTCCTATTTGTCCGATTATTGCTGTCGAGCGAAGTTGGAATGAATTATTGTTCACGTGTTGGTCTTATTAATGGAAAATTCTTGCTGCCTGACAGTTTTGAATTTTCGATTGACTTCTACGCCCTTAACTTTTCTAACGTGTGAGCAGCTGAACTCAAGTGGTGGCGGTTCCCTACTAAAATTCAATATAATAAATTTTGTTGCCTGAATATAATAAACTCTGGTACATGACTATTAGTTTACTGATGACGTCGTTTGAAGCCCTCCTTGGTGAATATAGTTCTTTCACCCAACTGAAGCAGGCTGAAATCGATTGGAGCTTCACTAGTCGGTTGCTCTTTTGTTGTCTTACAGATTGATGTTTTGTTGTCTGACCGGTGATGTCCCCGAGCATAGATTTTGATGAATAGCCGCCTATCAATTGTGTGGTTTCCTTTTGTTTAATAGCCGCAGTCAGCTGCTCAAAGACTATTATTTCGGTTCTTTTTATTTTCGTTCTTAACTTTCTGTCTTGTTTGTTTTTTGTTTTACGTCTTTGTCCGACTTTGACGTTTGCTTTCTCACTTACCTCACTCAGTTTAAACTTAATATAATTTCGAATTTGTTCGCCCAATATACAGAACCAAGAGAGACTAGATAAACCAATTAAGTCCGGGAACTGGGGATTAATGTTTAAAGACATTAAAAGACATTCGTGAGTTGAGTTGCCAGAGCTTGAGTAAACCGCTAAATTTTATTGGCATTGAGCTTATTGATCTCCTATTTAGAGGTTGAATTCACCATTTCTATCGTATCTAATGGATCTGCGGTCCAAATTAGAACAGTTTTTGATACATAGGAAAATTTTGTCTGTCATCAATGTTTTCTCTAATTGTTTCATTGCCAATATTCGTCAGTCTGGTCAACCGCGGCTATTTTCCTGCAATTTCCGTGATATATATTTTGAGATTTCGATGGAACTTGCTTGTATCGGTGCTTTTATTTATGAACAATTGTGCCCAAACGCTGAGCTCATTAAGTCGATTTTTGAAAACCGTTATCTAATTAATCGTTTTGGTTTTTGAGTGTTTTTTCTTTGATTTGTATGTTTTTTGTTTTTGAATTTTTTTTTGAAGTTTTGAGTTTTACTAGTCTTTGTTTTACTTATTACTGTTTTTATCACTAAGTCTTATTAATGGTCGTTGTTTTCGTTAGCTGAGTAATATGTGATTCTAATTTGTCGCCTGAGTTCACAGTACTCGTTTTTAAAAATTTGACACCTGCTTTTCGGAAAATAAAAGTTCTATAAATTTTTTGTCTTTAGTGTTTTTGTTGTGGTTTTTTCACTTAGTCCTAAAAGCAACATTAAGTTCCTTTTTTTAACTCCAACATTTTTGATACTTTAGGGGATTCTCGAAGCACTGGGTTGTGGAAAAAGACTCAGGTGATTTCTTTGAGTTATTATTCAGGACCTGTCCTGTTGTTTTTTTCATTGCGCTTCACATTATGATCTCGTTCTTTGTTGTAAATAATTCAAAATTTTCACTTTTCACTCTTGACTAACCTCACACATGGTTTCAACTTTTCAACTGAATGGATTTTAAATTCTTTCATTGAATTATGGAATGTAGTAATTATGCTCAATGTCAAGAGCAAAATCAATAGAACCGGGGGTAAACTAATAAAGTCCGGTCGTTATGTCAATAAAGCTTTAGATCATGAAAGTTCACTAGAGACATTGCTAGCTGATATTAGTAATAAGCTTAATAGCATTCAATGTAGAAGCTGAATGAAGTGTCGATTGAAATTCCAACAAACTGAACACCAAATAACCCCTTTTTTGACATCTAGAAAAACGTTTTGTCGAATTCTATCTCATTTTAAATGCTCTCGAATGAGAAGCAATTATTGTAAACGTGTCTTTTTATGCATATTTTCTTCTTGACCGCTTCTGCTTTTTTTCTAGGATAATCTAACTTGTCAAGTGACTTTTTCATGTTTTTCATGGTTTTGGAGTGATTTTAATTGCTCTCACTCCAAAATAAAGTTTGTTGTTCAAACAAAAACCTCGATTTTGGGCGAGAAGATAAGAAGGCCGTGATAGCCGAGTGGTTAATGCCGCTGTCGACATGATTCCGAACCGGGAGGTTGGGTTCAAACCTTGCCTTTGTCTGATGTTTTTGCACCCATAAAGAAAATTTTTTTAGGCTACAGCCCCTGGATTAAATTGCCCCGGCTGCCATTCCAGAGCATTTTTTCTGACGTTAGTCGGTTTATGTTTTCTGTTTCTCTTTCACTCCCGATGCGCAATCGCCTCAACGGCGGTTTTTTGCCGGCTATGATTTTTGTTCTGACCACCACATTTTTGTGAATTTTATCTCGAAAAATTGGATAAACAGGTAAAGCCCTGGGAACTAATGAAGTCACTCAGAAGTTCTCAGAGCGTTACAATTCTTTAAGTTTGCGATTTACTGAAGCTGTTGAGGAGAAGTAAATTCATATTTCTTGGGGGGATTCATACCCTTAAAAATTTCATTCTTTCAACTTCGGGTGTCGCGTCTCTTAAGTGATTGGTTCTTTTGACTGTGTGACGTATTTCATTAAAAATTTACCTCTGCAAATTAAATGAAGAAAAAAACTCAAGGGCAACTATATGCATGTTTTACGTCTTCAGTTGAACAGAAAAGTTTTCATCAGAGGTCATGAATTTATTGGTTCCAAATTTTGAACTAATTTTGAATTTTTGAACAATTTTTTCTGTTATAGCTGCGAAGCTAAGCGGAGCTATTTTGCAGTGCTCTTGGTTTTTTTGTCGTCTGACGCCATTTTTTGTTTTATGTTGGATCACACAGCAAAGCTGAAAAAGTCAAATTTTCTGAATGACTTCTTCCTCTCACTAACAGGGTTTGCCCGCGTGACGTCATTTCTCATTCTCTCTCTAGCAAGGGTTTTAAGTTCGTTTGCGTGATAAGATTTCGATCATACATGACTTACCCCACTCAATAAAATGACTTGTGCATTTTAAAACAAGTTTAATTTGAATTAGTTTAATGTCAAAGGAGCTCATATGTGCAGTAAAGGTCCCTTATAAAAGGTTTCTGTGGAATGAAGTTTAACAAGCTTTAGTAATTTATTGCTGATTGTTTTTTTACTAAGCTTGTTGAGTGGCGTCGATTGTTTTTCAATTTAGATCCGTATCTGTGTATATCTTTTCCAGTCATGGTCAGGCGTCGTTTCTCAGACAGCTAATTTATGCGTTTTTTGTCTCCTATTTGTCTGATTATTGTTTTCGAGCGAAGTTGGAATCAATTATTGTTAACGTGTTGGTCTTGTTAATGGGGAATTTTTGCTTCACGGTTTTTACTTTTCGATTGATTTCTACGCCCTCGCCTTTTCTGAAGTGTCAACAGCTGAAATCAAGTGGCGGCAGTTCACTGCCAAATTTCAATGTAATAAAATCTGTTGCTTTGGTATAATAAACTCTGGTACATGTCTAGTAGTTCCCTGATGACGTCATTTGAAGCCCTCCTTAGTGATTATAGTTTCCCCCACCCAACTGAAGCAGGCTGCAATAGATTGGAGCTCCACTAGTCGATCGCTGTTTCGTTGTCTTACAGATTGATGTTTTGTTTTCTGACCGGTGATGTCTCCCGTGCATAGCTTTTGATGAATAGCCGCCTATCAATTTTGTGGTTTCTTTTTGTTTAATAGCCTCTCAAATACTCTCAACGACTATTATTTAGGTTCTTTTTATTTTCGTTTTTAACTTTCTATCTTGTTTTTTTTTGTTTTACGTATGTCCGACTTCGACGTTTGCTTTCTGACTTACCTCATTCAGTTTGAACTGAATATAATTTCTAGTTTGTTTGCGCAATTTACGAAACCAAAAGAGACTAGATAAACCAATGAAGCCCGGGAACTAGGGATTAATGTTAGACTTGACTTCGTGAGTTAAGTTGTCAGAGTATCTCAGAGTAAACCGCTAAATTGTATTTGCTTTGTGATTATTGTTCTATTTAGAGGTTGATTTCACCATATTTATCGTATCTAATGGATCTGGGGTCCAAATTAGAACAATTTTTGAGACTTAGAAGAACTTCGTCTGTCTTCGATGTTTTTTCTAATTGTTTCAATGCCAATATCCGTCTGTCTGGTCAACCGCGGCTATTTTCCTACAATTTCCGTGATATATATTTTGAGGTTTTGAAGGAACTTATTTGCATTGGTGCTTTTATTTATGAACAGTTGTGCCCGAACGCTGTGGTCATTATATCGATTTTTGAATACCGTTGAGCTGAGTCAATGAATAGAGCATGAAAATGATCGTGAAGTTTTTCGGTGCTTTTTTGAAATATTTAACAAATTACATATTTTCATTACAAAAGTACTTCCTTTTAGAACTTTTGTTCTTGTGTGTTTTTTGTTTCCCACTTGATTGTCTGGGAGTAATCAAAAATTTAATGCAATGTTTTTTTTTCATTCCGGCACTATTATTGGCCTTTTTATTGCTCTAGCAGTTCTATTCGTCCTCATGATTGTTTAATGCAATTTTTAGATATCTCGATGCTGATGTTGGCCACCTAAGGAAAAATTCGCTTTGAAAGGATAATTCTGGTGCTGCCCACTGAATAACTACAGCACACTTCTTTTTTGTCCATTATTACTCCGACCTGATATCAATTAATTGATCGAGATCTTCGTTTCCTGATTTCCATTGTATTGCGTAATACATGCGTCAAATGTGAGGGCTTTTTCTAAGAATTTTAAAAAGCTTCGAACTTACTTTTGAATTGATTAATTTTTTCACTACTCTACGTGACTCACAGTTTGATCCAAACGTTACTTTTGATTAGTCAATAGAATACCGTTGTGCTTTTTGCCATTCTTAACTAATTTCTGTTTATGATATAGTTTTTGAATTGATTACCTTTTTCTGTACCATATGCATAGTTATTTCTGCCGTGTTGTTTTGAAATCCATATCTTGGTCAGATGAACGCTTGTACTGCTGCTACTTTTCACGATTTTCACGTTTGACTCTTCTCGTGAATCAGCTCACTCACGGTTTAACTCAATTAAATTTAAATTCTTTCTCATTGAATTAGGGAATGTAATGATTACGGCCAATGCCGAAATAGCAAAATGAAGAAACTGGGTAAACTGCTAATCCCCGGTCATTAAGTCATAAAGCATTTGGGCATCAAAATTCATTAGAGCTATTGCTAGCTGATACTAGTAATAAGGTGAATAACTTTGAATTTAGGAGCTTCATTAAGTATAGTTTTGGAATCTAACTGGAACTGCACGCCAAATTAGAAAACTTTTTGACACTCAGAAAAAAAACTGTCAATTTCTATCTCTTTTCTTTTTTTCTGTTTCAATCACGTGCGTCAACGGTTTCTGTTGCAATCATGTGCGTCAAGCGCGTTAACGGTGGCTTTTGGCCGGTAATTTAACGGCTATCTTTTTTCCTCTGGCCACCAGGTTTTTACTTTTCGTCATGAGAAATGGGTTAAACAGCTAAAGCCCGGAGGAACTGGTAGTCACGAAGAAGTTCTCTTAGAGCCTTACTAATCTCTAAGTATGCTATTCACTGAATCTGTTAAGGATACCTAATTTGATGGTTTTGATAGATTTCATTTATTTAACATCGAGTGTTTAGTCTCTTACGTGATTGGTTCTTTTGACTGTGTGACGTACTTGATTCAAAAAGATGACTTCTGCAATTTAAATGGAGATACCAATTGAAAGCCATTTAAATGCAGCTTTTACGTCTCAAGTAGAATAGAAACGAGTTTTTAAGAAGTCCATGAATTTATTGGTCATAAAAATTTTGTTCCAAATTTCGATATAATTTCGAATTTTCGAAAACAATGTTTTTATCTGATAGATTGTCGTCTTTTTTACTCCTTAAGTTCCAGTCAAGTTCAATGGCGTTTTTTCTCAGACAGCTGCTTTATGCGTTATTTTTTGTGTCTTGTATTGCTCTCGAGCAAAGTTCTAAGCATTTATTTCAGACGTGGTGGTCTTGTTAATGGAAAATTTTTGCTTAACGGTTTTGACTTTTCGATTGACTTCTTCGCTCTTGGCTTTTCCGTTTTGCGTGATCTCAATTTTTTTCTCATTTACAAGTGTCAGCTGAATTCAACTGGTGGCAGTTCACTACTTAAATTGAAGCCCCGCTTAGTGAATATAGTTATCCCCCCCCCTCCCCCGACTGAATTAAACTGTAATAGATTCGAGTTCCCGCAAGTCGTTAGTTAGTAATTCTTCCGACGCTAGTTGGTTATGCTTATATTTGACTTGCATAAAATGGATGAACTACCACATTGAGGTTTAATTCATGCTCTAAGTTGTCGTTCAGGCTATTTTTGAAAATGTGCGATTTGAAACCGAGTATTTAAAATGTTAGAATTTCGAAATCAATCGAATGTTGGAATTGAAATTTTGTACGTCTTTTTTCTACTACATTTCAAGTAATATTCTCATTCGTCTGATGTTTTGCCGGGTTTCTCCGGCAATCTGATGGCGAGGCTTAGTGTTATCTACGTTGGGAGAGAAAAAATATATAAAAGCCGCGAATTATCAAAATTAAGCTGAAGTTTTTTATTAATAGCCGCGAAGCGATAGCTGGGATTATTATTGGCCTTCTCTTGATTTTTACAATTCAAATAATTTGAATCGTCTTGGGGCTCTGCTTTTTTTTTCAAGATCTGTTCACACTTTTCTTAGTTTTTAAGGACAAATTGGTCCAGTGATTTGGGTCACGCCGAAACAGGAAGTTTACTTCAATTTTGAATTAGAGTGAGAAAATTGTGTTTGAACAAAAAGTCGCTTTCTCTATTATGATGTTTTGTTTACATGTGGCAATTTGACTTCGATTTTGACTGTATTTTTTTCCATTTATTTTCCACTTTAGGTATAGTCCTTTTTTACTCAATGAAAATTGTCAGGAATTGTCCTGCTATGTTTTTTTTCGTCAAGATTTTTTTTACGACCAATCACATCACAATCACCCCAAATCTTCCCGATCTTGCAATTTCAAGCGAATTGCGCGTGACGTTTTTTTTTTCACTCTTAGTGGAGCGAATTTTTTTGTTCATTCGGTGTGATTCAGTTTTTGGCGAAAATGAATTCCTCACCCTCAAATTGACTTTTGTTCTTTAATTCAAGGAAATAAGGTCAAGTGAGTGGGTATCACTCCAATTAAAGGTTGTTTAAGAGCAGCTAATAGAAGCAGCAATAGGTTTTGAGCTGCTATCTGCTTCTTTCCTCATGTCTGCTCAACCTTGCTTGTTAACAGATCTGGAGGGACAAACCTGTGATGAAGCACATAGTGTTGAGGAGATACGGCTGTCTTGCCTCGAGTCAGAATACAGGTGCTATTGAGGTCGTACAGGACGCTGTTACCTTGTGCAAGGTAACTACTTTACACTTACCTTTGTACTGCTTTTGATTTTGACAGCTGTCAGTTCACAAATCAGTTTTGCTGATTTTTGTTTGATAGATATAGCGTTTATCAGTGTGGTTCACTGGGAAAGAGTGTAACTTATAACATATCCTTATTAATAGCCGCCCTCATCTTCTCAGCCGGCTATTATAGCGCTCCTATTTTTTTTACAGTTCAAAGAATTTGAATTGTATTGGGGCGCTGTCCTTTTTTTACGACTCCAAGAGGAGTATTGGAGAAGTCCTTTTTTAAATCAATTTTATTGCAGTTATTTTTGAGGCTGGAAATGAAACGCGTGAAAAAATTTGGAGTGATTTTGGCGCTGAACAAAAGTGAAGAGCGGAGCGAAAAGAGAGTGGTTTTTGTTCATACCGCTGTTTTTGAGAGAGCGAGAAATTGATGTGTGAAAAAATTTTGATTTTGTTTTAATTTTAGGCTGGTTTTGGTAGTGGTTTTAAGGTTACTGGAAATTAACATGAATTTTATTATAAGTCGGAGGTTTTTAATGTATTTTGCTGATTTTCGGGCTAATTTTTGCGTTTTTTTGACGATTATTTTGTTTTGCTGGCTCAAATGGGTATTCAAGAAACCCCTTCTACTTGAGCAATTTTATGATAACAATTGGTTACAGTTTTGTGGGTAAGAATTTTTTTTTTTGTTGAGAAATATGACAAAAAATGGAGAAATTTGGAACTATTTTTCTTTATTTTTTGCAGGTCTTCGTTTTTTCTCTTTTTAGCTAAATTCCTTAGCCTATTATGACTTGCCTATTGTTTTGCGAGCATCTGGATACCCGATTGGCTGAAGGGAATTTTTCTTTAGATTTATATGTTTTTGAAATATTAAAAAATTTAGTAAATTTTTCCAGTTTTTCAGTGAAAGCTTTTTCATAATTTTAGCCTAAAGTATTTTTCAAAATTCACATAAGTGGTTTTTGTAAGTACTAGTTGTTTTGATGGAGTTATTTTGGCAGAGATATTTTATTCGGGATCTCAATTTATAACAAAATTTGAACAGATTTTTTATCATATTTTAACAGATTTGGTTTTATTGTTTTTACTTTTTTGTTTCATGACTTTGTTTCAAGATAATCATAAATTAGTGAAGGCAGGTTTTAACTGATGAGTAGTTGGATGGCGTTTAAATCGATTTTCACTTCGAGTTGCTTCCGGAATTGTTCCGGCTATGTTTTTCTTTTAAGATCTGTTCACACATTTTCATGATTTTTGAAGTCAAATTGGAGTAGTGATTTTGGTCACGCCGAAACAGGAAATGGAGCGAAAAAGCGAGTGGTTTTGCGGCGTGAATTTTGTTCGCCCTTATTTTAAAGTAGAGTGCGAAAATGGTGTTTGAACAAAAATTCGGTTTCTCGGTTGTGGTTTTTTGTTCACAAGCGGCAATTTCACTCCGATTTTTACTGTTTTTTCGATATTTTGGATCGGATTTTTTTCTAAATGGTTTTCCCAATCCATTCACAGCTCATTCTAGGCCTAGTTTTTTGTTTGAATTAAATTTTCTTTTCTCGCTAGTTGTTTTGTTGTTCACATGCGGCATTTTGACATTTTGGTTTTTTTTGTTTTTTTTTCTTATTTTTTTATCTGATTTTTTTAAAAATGGTTTTCTCAATTCACTCACAGTCCATTCTAGGTCTATTTTCTCTGTTTAGTCAATGAAAATTCTTTGAATTGTACGTCAGGACTTGTCCTGCTATGTTTTTTACTTCGTCGATCTTTTTTTCGCTTTACCAATTTTGCCGCTTTTTCGACATTTTGCGTGAAATCTTTTTGACTTCTCTAGGCTATTTTCACTCTTCTGTCATTCTGCTAAAGATTCTTTTAAACAGCAGCTGCTCAGCAAAGCAATTCAAAATGGAGAGAGTCAGTATAAAAAAATCAAAGTCAGAAATAGAAACGTGATAAACCTATAAAGCCCATTTTTAAATGCCCGGTACTTGAACTTTTTTCTCATAAGTTTTAGTTACTATCTATAATGCTTATTGCTATTGATAATAGACCCTGTAGCCTCTCACTGAGAGACAAGAGTATGTTCAATTACGAAATGACATCAAAACAAACCGCACTTAAAAAAGTTTTTATACAAAAATCAATTTTTGTTGATATTTTCTTTTATTTCAATCCCAATAGAGTTATGGGAATCAACGCAATCTGCCGGGTATGCTTGATGGTCTCCACCCATGAAAATAAAAAACTGAGGGAAGATGATAAATCGAATAAATATTTATTTGTTTTGTTTTTGACAAGAGGGAAGAGGTCCGTAATAGAATATTTAACCTAAAACTGGAATCGCAATAAAGCTTAGTCATTTGGTATAATTCGACCAATAAAGGGAAGTAGTTCCTGGTTCGGATGAAACTGTTAGATGCAAACTTATGGTTTTCTCTAGACTCAGCACATCTACAACGCGAGGCTCAATCGTAGGAAGGACTACTGGGATAAAGAATCTCTGAAGAGGTGGTTGGAGGAGAACAACCCCCCTTCTCGGATGCCAGCTGTGAAAGAGAGGTTCTTCTGGTCTGCTCTCGGATCATGTGTGGCCACTTTCGTCCTTGTTAGTTGTCATTTTTTCCATCATCGCAAATAACGTATACTGGCATGTTAATCTGTTCCGCCTTTCGGTAGCCTGTGTGAACAAACGAATGTATGGTTTTTAAAACTTATTATGGTTTGTGCAGCCTTACAAGAAGTGAGAATAGCCTCTACAAATAATATATTCCTCTTTGAAGGTGTAAAAATATTAATTAAGGATGGTCATTTTCTGTCAGAGGAAGGGAGGCAAATTTCAAGTCTTGTGTGTGTGATATAGGGAATTGGAGACAGACACTCAGACAATATGATGATTGAGAGAGACGGCACTTTTCTCCATATCGACTTCGGACATATTCTGGGAAACTTCAAAAAGTTCAAGGTCACCTCACTGTTCGAAATACCTTTCATTCAATGGTGTTTTCTTTGAAAACAAAATCAAGTTTTATTAATATGCTTCTCGATTCTAACCATTATTTTTATGGTACATGAGCTCTCTCAGTAAGCACAATGGCACTCGATGGCCATATGCACCTCAGTACGATATGCACCCCTTTATATAGGTAGTGGGCGTGTTATTATAGCACGCGCTTGGTTGTTGCAATTAGTACGCACCCAGCATGCTTTGATGGATCGGGGCTCTCAAAAAGAGTGCAACCATTTTTTTTATATCTTATACAGATCTGTTGATCCGTCTGATTTGGTATTTGTCCTGTTCAGATGATAGCCAGGGAGACTACCCCTTTTTTCTTCACACCTGATTTCGTGGAAGTCCTCGATGGCGCTGTGAGTTTACCATTATTTGATTTCTTCCGTATTATTTTAAAACTTACAGACTTTGAGTTTTAGGGTAGTGCGACGTACACCAAATTCAAGACGTATTTTGTCCAAGCATACATGCATCTCAGAGAGCACGCTCATCTCTTCGTCGCCATTTTTGAATTGGTGAGAAGTTTGGTGTTCACATCATTCAAGACTTACCTGTGCTGGTTTAGTTTTAGAATTTGAACAATTGCGCTAATTTTTCCAACGTTTTTTTTCAAAATGGGAGAATATATATGCGATGCTGGCTTTTTTCTTCAGTCAAATTTTTCATTATTGTTTACGCATCGTAGAGTAAAAAACACCATTTTGTAGGCCTTGGGATCTGGGTTTCATTTATATTAAAAAAAATTAGAAATTTGAAAAAAGGGGGAACTATTTAAAATTTTGAAGGAAAAATTTATGAGGACAAACAGACATCGTTGTAAAATTAATAAATTAAACTATTGACCAAAAATTTCTTAAAAAAACAAGTGGTTTGTTTTTCTCAAGAATTTGTTGTACTATTTTTATCCGTCTCTGTTTCCTGCTGGCTAGAAACTTTTGTGCGAACCATTTTTTTCTCTTTATTAATAGCCGCCCTCATCTTCTCAGCCGGCTATTATAGCGCTCCTATTTTTTTTTGCGACTCGAAGAGGAGTATTGGAGAAGTCCTTTTTTTTAATCAATTTTATAGGAGTGATTTTTGAAGCGGGAAATGAAACGCGTGAAAAAATTTGGAGTGATTTTGGTGCTGAACAAAAGTGAAGAGCGGAGCGAAAAGAGAGTGGTTTTTGTTCATACCGCTGTTTTTGAGAGAGCGAGAAATTGATGTGTGAAAAAATTTTTTCTAAGCGAGCGTAATTTTTTTGTTCAAGTGCGGCATTTTAAAGCAGTTTTTTTCATTTATTTTGTTTACAAGGTTTGGTTACAATTTTGTTTTAATTTTAGGCTGGTTTTGGTAGTGGTTTTAAGGTTACTGGAAATTAACATGAATTTTATGATAAGTCGGAGGTTTTTAATGTATTTTGCTGATTTTCGGGGTAATTTGTGCGTTTTTGTGACGATTATTTTGTTTTACTGGCTCAAATGGGTATTGAAGAAACCCCTTCTACTTGAGCAATTTTATGATAACAATTGGTTACAGTTTTGTAGGTAAGAATTTTTTTTGTTGAGAAATATGACAAAAAATGGAGAAATTTGGAACTATTTTTCTTTATTTTTTGCAGGTCTTCGTTTTTTTCTCTTTTTAGCTAAATTCCTTAGTCTATTATGACTTGCCTATTGTTTTGCGAGCATCTGGATACCCGATTGGCTGAAGGAAATTTTTCTTTAGGTTTATATGTTTTTGAAATATTAAAAAATTTAGTAACTTTCTCCAGTTTTTCAGTGAAAGCTTTTTCATAATTTTAGCCTAAAGTATTTTTCAAAATTCACATAAGTGGTTTTAGTAAGTACTAGTTGTTTTGATGAAGTTAATTTGGCAGAGATAGTTTTTTCGGGATCTCAGTTTATAACAAAATTTAATCAGATTTTTTATCATATTTTACGAGATTTGATTTTATTGTTGTTACTTTTTGTTTCATAGTTTTTTTCAAGATAAATTAGTGAAGGCACAATTTGTTTGATGAGTACTTGGATGGCGTTTAAATGGATTTTAACTTCGAGTCGTTTCCGGAGTTTTTTCGGCTATGTTTTTACTTCGTCGAACTTTTTTTCGCTTTACCATTTTGCCGCTTTTTCGACATTTTACGTGAAATCTTTTTGACTTCTCTAGGCTAGTTTCTCTCTTCTCTCATTCTGCTTAAAGTGAATTTGAAAATCAATTGCTCAGCAAAGCAATTCAAAATGAACAGAGTCAGTATAAAAAATTGAAGTCAGAAATAGAAACGGGATAAACCCATAAAACCCAATTTTAGATGCCCGCTAATTGAACGTCGTTCCTATAAGTCTTAGTTACCATCTCTAATGCTTATTGGTATTGATAGTAGCCCCTGCCCCTCTAGCCTGTCTCTAGGAAACAGAAGTATGTTCAACTACAAAATGCCATCAAAATAAATTGGACTTAAAAAAATGTTTTTGTACAAATCTTTTTTTTCAATATCTTCTATTCTTTCAATCCCAATCATGCTTATTGGAATCAACGGCGGCTATTTTCCGGCAATCTGCCGGGTATGTTCGAAAAGATTCTTTGGGAAATTGAAGATTTCAGGAAAGATAGAGCTCTCAAAATTGCACAAATTAACTCTGAAAGTGTAAAACTAAACGCAGAAAAGTTTACATCTGTCTAAATTCTACTTTTTTGCTCTTCATTCTTCGTATTTCTTCAGAATCAATCATTCCAATATGTTCAAAACCTTGGCAACGTAAATAAACGGATTTCATGAAAGGAACATCACATCAACCCAATTAGTTATTGAAAGTAAAGATGAAAATGTTTTCTTTTTTTTGTATTCTTTTCAATTGCTCTCAAACGTCGTTTGTAACAATTATTTTAGTCCTGTTGGTCTTTATTCATGCGGTTTTTCGCTTGACCAATTTTTGTCTGACCCATTTCACTTTTCGTTTTTAACAATGGGATAATCAGAGTTATGGAGCCCAAAATGTTGCAATTTTTTGTGTTGTTTCGTTATTTGTTGAACTTTTTGTTGGACCAGTCTAAAATAGAGGCTGCTTTAAGTCGATTAATTTCTTTTGCAAGACATAAGTACTTTTTATGACCACTTTAAGAGCTATATGTTTGGGTAATCTAACCAAAAACGTGCAAATTTATACTAATTTTCACAATTTTGGTGCCAAGGAACCTCCTCTAGCGTTTGAAAACAGATTACTGCACAGTTTCTATTTGTAATGGAATGATTTTTGAACATTTTAAGATCAATTATTTTAGCATTTCTTGACAAAACTTGCAATTTTGTTCAATTTTTTTACCTTTATTGTCATCATTCAAGTTTTTCCAGACGCAGAGGCCAGAAAACCTACTTATTGATTTGATAGTAAGTTAATGAAACTTTTTTTGGCCATGGAATAGTTATCAACTTTTTAATATCACAAAATTTAGCAGTTTTTTTTATAGAACTTGAATTTTTTGCAGTTTCTTTGAAAACTATCTTTTTTTAGGTTTCTCCAGCCTCAAGAGCGCACAAGTCTCCTCTAGGGTTTGCTAATAGATTGCCTTAAAGTTTCTAGATTAAATGGAATGCTTTGCAATATTTTTACATCGCGAATTTTATTTTTTTTTTTACGAAACTTGCATTTTTTATATTTTTTTTTACATTTATTGACATCGTTTAGGTTTTTTTCAGCTTCAAGTGTAAGAAAACGTCCTTAAGAGTTTGATAATAAGTTACTTAATAGTTTTTTTTAGCCGTGGAATAGTTTTCAACTTTTTTAATATCGCTATTTTTTATAAATTTATCGCTATTTTTTATAAAACTTGCATTTTTTTCAAGCTTTTTTGAAATTTTTCGTAATTTTTTAGGCATGTCCAGCGTCAGAAGCCAAGGAAGCTCATCTAGGGTTTGTTAAAGATTACTGCAAAGTTTCTAGCTGCAATGGAGTGTTTTTCAATTTGTTTTAAAAATATTTGCAAGTTTTTTGAGGGACGTGCTCCGAGGTTTGACAATACGTTGTTGTTTATTTCTTAGAATTAATGGAATAGTTATCTAAATTTTAATGACTCCGTTTTTAGCAGTATTTTGATAACATTTAAATTTCAAATTTTTTATCTTGTTCCAAGTTTATGGATCTTTTTAAGCCAGTGAAATTATTTTAGACTTAAGATGGGGATACTGGATAGTCTCTTAAGACAATGAATTGGTTCTGAAGATATTAATATCCCAATTTTTCTCAAATTTTGCAATTGTTTTCAGTTTTTGAATGTTTTTGTCCTTTTCTGAGTTTAACTACCATAACTGGCCAACGAAACATTTTGTCTTGCAGATGGGTTGCATGACAGAAAACCAGAGAAAAAAAATGGGTTTGATTTTTTTACTGCGAATTATGAAAACTCATTTTTTGAAATTTGCACTTTGTTTTTTTCTAACGAGAAAGGGAAGGAACGAAACTCCAGCCAACAGAGAGAGAGAGAGAGAGAGAGAGAGAGAGAGAGAGAGAGGGAGAGAGAGCTCGGAATATTTCCAACGATGAGATTCAACTCTGCAATTTCTATTTTTCTATCCTTGTTAGTAATTAATTGCTAACAGGGACAGAAAACTAGAAGTTGCGGACTCGAATCTCGTCATGGAAAATATTCCTAGCTCTCTCGCTCTCTCTGTTGGTTGGAGTTGCTTTCCTTCCCTTCCTCGTTCACATTGTCTCTCGCTCACTCTATCACTCTCTCCCCCCTCTCTCTTTCCTTAACTTCTTTGTTGATGCCGCTGTTCAGCTGCCGTTATGTGGCGTGATGTTATCATCTTTTACCCTCACCTCACGATTCTTCAATTAAGCTGAAGATAGGCTCACTAAACCGTTGCTATCTACTGTCGAAGCCAACCGCTCGCCGATAGTTTGAGAGCAGTTCGCCTGACGTTAGTCAGTTATGGTTTGTTTTGTCAGAGCAGATATTTTGAACTAATCTTTCCTAGTATAATGAAATACAGAAGAAATTGAGATTTAGAGGGTCTATGGATTGCCAATTTGAAAAATGCAATACAAATTTTTATATTTCTTTAATTTTGAATTTTTTTCACTTCCCTGTATCTTGACCCTTGCTCGTTGAACTGATTTTTTCCAGTTTTTTGGCGTTTCTCTAAATTGAAACACTATGTAGTTTAGGGATTGGGAAACTTTTTATATGAGAAAAGACAATTTTTTCGAACGAAAAAGGTTTTTCTTTCGCTGGACAAATACTATGACTTTAAAAATTTCAAAGAGTGCAAGGGCCAAAAACTAAACGTTAATGATAACCAAGGGTCCTAAATACTACTGAATAAGAGCCCTTAAGGACATCTTTAAAGAACCTTCTCATGTCAGCCACTATTAAAGACGGAATGCAAAAGAACGTCAGAACAAAACCGTCAGAAAGTTTAAAAAAATTATATAAAGTTCGCCACTGTTTGCAGCTTTCAATTGATTCAAAATCAAAATTATTTTTATCAAATCTAGTTGGTAACACATCTGCGAGATCTTATCAAACTAAAATAAAGTTTTAATTGTTTTGTTTTTGATGGCGAGATTTGCATACTTGTTTGATTGTGTCTGTGTGCTTGTGTGCACGTGTGTGGGTATGTACTGGTGTGCGTATGTTTAATTTGTGTATGTGTGCGTAAGAGAGAGAGAGAAAGAGAAATTGAGTTAGTTCATTTAAAATTTAGACACAATTAGAGGCACAATTAGAGGCGATTTTAAATACGCTCAAAACAAAAATTGTGTGAGTTTAAAACTCGCTGTTAGCACGACTTTGAGCTTTTTAAAAATTATTTGTCCCCTTATACTCGTGAAACATTGAAAGTTTTAAAATTTTTCTGAAGGCTGCGGAAAGCTCATTTCATCTTTATTGTCAATTTTAAGGTTACCGATACAATCGAAGTCTACACTTAGTTTCCAGATAAAACAAACAAGACTGAAGTAATCAATGAAAGACCTTGAGTAAAGATCAGCTGCCATAATTAAATTCAGGGTTTTTGATTGGGGCTTTGTTTTTGTGTGTCTTTTTTTCTGTGTTTGTGTGATTTGTGTGCGTAAGAAATAGGGAGAAAAAGAGGAAGAGTGAGTCAGTATTAGATAATATTTTTTTAAAAAAAGTTAGACGAATACAGGCACAGTGAAAAATCTTTCACCAATCATGACTAAATTAGAAAAATTAACTAACATTTGGTACAAATTGCGGATTCGAATATGCCCAAAACCACGGTTGTGTGCGTTTAAAATTTGCTGCTAGCACTTTTTCTTTAATTATTTGTCCCATTACTCGTAAAAATTTTTCGGAGGGCTTCAGAAGCTATTTTCAATTTTATTGTCAATTTTAAGATTACCGACACAATCGAAGTCCACACCTAGTTTACAAATAAAACAAACAAGTATGAAATGATCATTGAATGACCTTGAGTAAAGATCAACTGCAAAAATGAAATTCAATTTTTTTGTTGGGGCTTTGTTTTTGTGTTTGTATGCGCGCGCCTTTGTTGGTGTATGTGTTTGTGCGAGTATTTGTAGTCTGTGTGCTTTGTATGTGTAAGAGATAGGGAGAGAAAGAGGAAGAGAGAGTCATTATTAAAGAGTAATTTTTTAAAAAAGTTAGACACGAATAGAGGCAGAGTAAAAAAATCTTTCACCACAAAATTAGAAAAATTACAATTTTCAAATTGCGAAATTCAATATGCCCAAAACGAAGATTATGTGCGTTTAAAAAATTTGTCCCATTACTCGTGATACATTGAAAATTCTCAAATTGTTCCAAAAGATTCAGAAATCTCCTTTCAAAATTATTGTCAATTATACTACTAACGATGTAATAGAACTTCACGCCTAGTTTTTAGTAAAAACAAACAAGACTGAAATGATCAAAGAATGACCTTGAGTACGGAGCTGCCGGAATGAAGTTTATTTTTTTTGTCGTGGGTTTATTTTTGTGTTTGTTTGCGTGCGCTTTTGTGGGTGTATGTGTTTCTGTGCGTTTTTCTAATGTGTGTTGTGTGTGTAAGAGATAGGAAGAAAAAGAAGAAGAGGGAGTAAGTATGAGAGTGTAATTTTTAAGAAAAAATAGTTAGACACAAATAGAGGCAGTGAAAAATCTTTTACCAATCATGACAAAATTAGAAAAATTACTTTACATTTACTACAAATTACAAAATTAAGTATGACCAAAACCAAGTTTGTGTGCGTTTAAAACATTTGTCCCATTACTCGTGAAACATTGAAAATTCTCAAATTTTTCGAAAAGCTTCAGAAAGCTCCTTTCAAAATTATTGTCAATGTTACTGTTGACGATGTAATAGAAGTTCGCGCCTAGTTTTCAGCAAAAACAAGAAAAACTGAAATGATCAATGAATGACCTTGAGTACGGAGCTGCCCGAATGAAATTTATTTTTTTTGTCGTGGGTTTGTTTTTGTGTGTGTGTGTGTGCGCTTTTGTGGGTGTATGTGTTTCTATGCGTTTTTCTAATGTGTGTTGTGTGTGTAAGAGATAGGAAGAAAATGAAGAAGAGGGAGTAAGTATGAGAGAGTAATTTTTTTAAAAAAATAGTTAGACACAAATAGAGGCACAGTGAAAAATATTTTACCAATCATGACAAATTTAGAAAAATTACTAAACATTTGCTACAAAATGCGAAATTAAATATACCCAAAACCAAGGTTGTGTACGTTTAAAATTTGCTGCTAGCACGTTTTTGAGCTTTTCAAACTTATTTGTCCCATTACTCGCAAAATATTGAAAGTTTTAAAATTTTTCTGAAGGCTTCGGAAAGCTCATTTCATCTTTATTGTCAATTATAAGGTTACCGATACAATCGAAGTTTACAACTAGTTTCCAGATAAAACAAACAAAACTGAAATGATCAATGAATGACCTTGAGTACGGAGCTGCCGGAATGAAATTTATTTTTTTTTGTTATGGGTTTGTTTTTGTGCTTGTGTGCGTGCGCTTTTGTGGGTGTATGTGTTTCTATGCGTTTTTCTAATGTGTGTTGTGTGTGTAAGAGATAGGAAGAAAATGAAGAAGAGGGAGTAAGTATGAGAGAGTAATTTTTTTAAAAAAATAGTTAGACACAAATAGAGGCACAGTGAAAAATATTTTACCAATCATGACAAAATTAGAAAAATTACTTAACATTTGCTACAAATTGCGAAATTAAATATGCCCAAAATCAGGATTGTGTGCGTTTAAAACATTTGTCCCGTTACTCGTGAAACATTGAAAATTCTCAATTTTTTCGAAAATATTCAGAAAGCGCCTTTCAAATTTATTGTCAATTATACTACTAACGATGTAATAGAAGTTCACGCCTAGTTGTTATTAAAAAACATGCAAGACTGAAATGATCAATGAATGACCTTGAGTACAGAGCTGCCAGAATAAATATTAAATTTCTTTGTCGTGGGTGTGTTTCTGTATTTGTGTGCGTGAGCTTTTGTGGATGTATGTGTTTGTGTGCTTTTTTCTAATGTTTGTTGTGTGTGTAAGAGATAGGAAGAAAACGGAGAAGAGGGAGTCAGTATGAGCGAGTAATTTTTTTTAAAAAAAATAAACACAAATAGAGGCACAGTGAAAAATCTTTCACCAATAATGACAAATTTAGAAAAATTACTAAACATTTGCTGCAAAATGCGAAATTAAATATGCCCAAAACCAAGGTTGTGTACGTTTAAAATTTGCTGCTGGCACGTTTTTGAGCTTTTCAAACTTATTTAACCCATTACTCGTGAAATATTGAAAGTTTTAAATTTTTTCTGAAGGCTTCGGAAAGCTCATTTCATCTTTATTGTCAATTGTAAGGTTACCGATATAATCGAAGTCTACAACTAGTTTTCAGATAAAACAAACAAGACTGAAATGATCATTGAATGACCTTGAGTAAAGATCAGCTGCCAAAATGAAATTCAGGTTTTTTAGTCGGGGCTTTGTTTTTGTGTGTTTTTCTTCTGTGTGTGTGATTTTTGCGTGTAAGAGATGGGGAGAAAAAGAGGAAGAGTGAGTCAGTATTAGATAGTATTTTTTTAAAAAAAGTTAGACACGAATAGAGGCACATTGAAAAATTTTTCACCAATGATGAATAAATTAGAAACATTAACTAACATTTGGTACAAATTGCGGATTCAAATATGCCCAAAACCACGGTTGTTTGCGTTTTAAGTTTGCTGCTAGCACTTTTTTTAATTATTTGTCCCAATACTTGTAAAAATTTTTCGGAGGGCTTCAGAAGCTATTTTCAATTTCGGAGGGCTTCAGAAGCTATTTTCAATTTTATTGTCAATTTTAAGATTACCGACACAATCGAAGTCCACACCTAGTTTACAAATAAAACAAACAAGTCCGAAATGATCAATGAATGACCTTGAGTAAAGATCAACTGCAAAAATGAAATTCAATTTTTTGTTGGAGCTTTGTTTTTGTGTTTGTATACGCGCGCCTTTGTAGGTGTATGTGTTTGTGTGAGTTTTTGTAGTCTTTGTGTGTGTAGGAGATAGGGAGAGAAAGAGGAAGAGGGAGTCATTATTAAAGAGTAATTTTTAAAAAAAAAAGTTGGACACGAATAGAGGCAGAGTGAAAAAAGATTCAGAAAGCTCCGTTCAAATCTTTTGTCAATTTTTCTCTTAACGATGTAATAGCAGTTCACGCCTAATTTTTAGTAAAAACAAACAAGACTGAAATGATCAATGAATGAGCTTGAGTTCAGAGCTGCTGGATTGAAATTTAAATTTTTTGTCGTGGGTTTGTTTTTGTTTGTGTGCTTGAGCTTTTGTGGATGTATGTGTTTGTGTGCTTTTTTCTAATGTGTGTTGTGTGTGTAAGAGATAGGAAGAAAAAGAAGAAGAGGAAGTAAGTATGAGAGTAATTTTTTAAAAAAAAATAGTTAGACAAAAATAGAGGAACAGTGAAAAATCTTTTACCAATCATGACAAAATTAGAAAAATTACTTAACATTTACTACAAATTACAAAATTAAATATGCCCAAGACCAAGTTTGTGTGCCTTTAAAATTTGCTGCTAGCACGTTTTTGAGCTCAAACTTATTTGTCCCATTACTCGTGAAACGTTGAAAATTCTAAAATTTTTTGAAAAGATTCAGAAAGCTCCTTTCAAATTTATTGTCAATTTTACTATTAACGATGTAATAGAAGTTCACGCCCAGTTTTTAGTAAAAGCAGACAAGACTGAAATGGTCAATGAATGACCTTGAGTACAGAGCTGCCAGAAGGAAATTTAATTTTTTTTTGCCGTTGGTTTGTTTTTGTTTTTGTGCGTGAGGCTTTGTGGGTGTATGTGTTTGTGTGTGTTTTTCTTATTTGTGTTATGTGTGTGTAAGAGATAGGAAGAAAAAGAGGAAGAATGAGTCTGTATGAGAGTGTAATTTTTTAAAAAATTTATAGACAAATAGAGACCGAGTGCAAAAACCGAGTGCAAAAACTTTCTCAGAAATCATGAGAAAGCTAGAACAATTACTAAATATTTGCGACAAATTGTGGAATTAAATATGACCGGAACCAATTTTTTGTGCGTTTAAAAGTTGCTGCTGGCACGTCTTTGAACTTTTAAAAATTATTTATACCAATATAATTATGATAGCTCATTTCAATTTTATTGTCAGTTTTACGGTTAACGATACAATAGAAATTCACGCCTAGTTCCATTAAAAAAACAAACAAGAGTGAAGAATGACCTTGAGTAAAGATCAGCTGCCAAAGTGAATTTTAAAAATTTTTTCCCGGGGGTTTGTGGGCGCGCGCTTTTGTTGTCGTTTTGTTTGTGTGCGTTTTTCTAATGTGTGTTATGTGTGTAAGAGATAGGAGAGAGAGAGAGAGAGAGAGAGAGAGAGAGAGAGAGAGCGAGAGAGGGGGGAGAGAGGGGAAGAGTCAGTTAGCATGAGAGTTTTTTTTTCAAAAACCAGACAAATACAGTCAGAGGGTAAAAGCTTTCAGAAATCATTACAAAATTAGAAAGTTGTTCATTCTTTTCTACAAATGGCGCCTTTTAATTCTCTTTGGTAAAACAAAATCTTAACAAATAAATTCTCCCATTATGGTCATGAAACATCAAAAATGACAACCTTTTTCGAAAATTTTCCGATTTGAAAATTTTCAGATCTGCAATAGAAAATATCAGAAATGTTTTTTATGCCGGGTTAGTATTTGTTTGTGTGTGTGTGTTTGTGGTTGTGTAGGTGTATGTATTATTGTGTTTGTTTTTAATATATCTGGCATGTGTGTGTGTGAGAGTGACAGGACGATAGACGTAGTCTCAGAGAGTTAATTCCTTTAAATTTTACACGAAAACAGAGGCATAGTACAAAAACTGTGATCATAAATCTAGAAAACTACCGAATGTTTGTTACAAAATGCGGCTTTAAATTTGTCCAATGGCGAAAGTGTTTAATCTTCAAGCTCGCTGATAACAAGTCTGCGAAATTTTACCAAATTAATTGCCCATTTATGCTCATAAAACATTAAAAATTATAAAAGTTTTTCGAAAAGCTTGAAAAAGTTCTTTTCAATTTTAGTGCGAATTTTACGATTACGGATTCAATTGCGTCAAGAACTCCACACTCAGTTTCCCAAAACACAATCCGGACGTAAATGAATGGCAATGGATCTCGAGTAAAGGTCAAAAGCCAACAGAAATTTTTGCAGAAGTTTTTTGCTGCTGGGTTTGTTTGTGTGTTTGCGGTTTTGTGGTTGCATGTCTTTGTGTGCGTGTTTTTGATTTGTATGTTATGTGTGTAGGAAAGAGAGAGAGAGAGAGAGAGAGAGAGAAAGAGAGAGAGAGAGTGTGTGTGTAAAATAGGGAGTTAGTAAATAAGTAATTTACTTAAAATAGTTCCAAAACCAACACTGAGTTTTTAAATCTGCCTGTCATATCTGCAAGATTTTTAAAATTTAATTATCCCACTATGCTCATGCAATAAAAAAATTGACGTGGATCAATTTTTCTTCATGGGTGCAAAAAACTTTTTTGCACGCCGGGATTCGAACCACTGACCTCCCAAACCGTGACCCCAAGTACTTCCAACTAGAACCTTATTCTTGATGTGTTGCAACTAATTTATATTAGCAACAAGCTTTACTTCAGAGTGATTGAAATAGAGATTACTCAAAAATGAAGAACGAAAGCGTGAAAAAGTCACTTGAGAAGTCAAAAAAGGTTCTAGAAGAAAATCGCAAAATTCTCAAGCGAAAAATTTCCATTAAAAAGGCACACCACCTAAATACAAAGCCCAATACCAAAATTTTCTTTTTGGCAATTGGTCAATACTCACGGTTCGTCACAGTTCACTTAGATCTTTATATTTCTTTCTTAAAAAACTAGCTGTAGACGTTTTGCGGCAATTTTGCCGGTAAATGTTATCTTGACACTAAATTTGGAATTTAAATATCTGAAATTTTTCAAAAATAGGCTACAGCCCCTGAATTAAATATGCCTCGCCTGTCGTTGAAGAGCAATTCTTCCGACATTTTTCCGTTTATGTTTTATTTTGTAATATATGTGGTGTGTGTGTGTGTGTAATTGTATTGTTTTTCTGTTTCTATTTCTTTTGAATTGTGCTACACTTATCTTTCTAGACTGTGTTGCAGTTTTTGTTTCTGTCTGCTAAAAAGAGACAGTTTATCTTTTAGTTGAAACAATACAAGAAATTTTTCCAATGAATATAAGTTGCTTTAGGATGCTCCCATCGCTTTCTCTGACAGTGCTTGAAAGTTGTTTTTGCAACCTTGAGATGTATATTGGAACGCTCTGTGCTACGCACAGACTTGCGCGAGCCGTCTTAAATATAGAGCGAATCGGCAGGTTGTTAAAGATTTGTCACGTAATGATCTCCTTGAATTGTCCAAACAATCCAACTTTACCACAATAAAGGTGTGTTTGTCACAGTTTTGCAGAAAATTATTGCTTATTGGTCCAGAACTGGCTGTTAAAGTTGTGTGTTTTATTATTATAGCTCTTGTTTTATTATAGCTGCGAAGTTGTAAACCGAGCAAAGCTATATTGCTCTTGGTTTTTTTGTTTGGTCGTCTGACGCTCTTTTTTCGTTTTACATTTGTTCACACAGCAAAGCTGAAAAAGTCAAATTTTCTGAATGACTTCTTCCTCTCACTAACGGCGTTTGCCTGACGTCATTTCTCACTCTCTCTGGCAATGGTTTTAAGATCATTTAAGTGATAAGATTTCGATCATACGTGACTTACCTCACTCAATAAAATGACTTTTGCACTTTAAAACTTTTGTTTAACTCTAAAACGTCAAGTTTAATTTGAATTAGTTTAAGGTCCAAGGAACTCATATGTGCAAAAAGGTCCCTAATAAAAAGGATTCTGCGGAATGAATTTTAACAAGATTTATTAATTTGTCGCTGAATGTTTTTTACATAGCTTTTTGAGCGATAAATTTTTTCAACTTATATCTGTATCTGTTTCCTATCTTTTCTATCTTTATTATACGGCACGCAAGTCTATTTAACAGCTTTTCGGGCAATCTGCCGGCTATGTTAGTAAATGTAATTTAAGTTTCTTTCTACCAAGTTAAAAGATTGTGATTTTCAGAGGATAGTTTTTTCTACCAGTCCGATATGGATTAATTATCAATTAAATCTTCTGATGATTGCTTAGCTAAAAGCAATTCTTGAACTCAGGGGAAGAATTAGAAATTTTTCTCAGAAATTAAAAAGTGAAGTGTTTTTAATTTTTTTAAATAGGAGTGGCTATTAATTGCTTTCAAACAAAATTTGTATCAATTATATCATCCTTTGGTATCTTCCGCCATTTTTGCTTGATTTTTTGTCTAACACTTACGACTTTTCTTCTTCGAGATTGGAATAAACAGTCACTCCGCAGCCCTTCTAAAGCTCTGTTAATATAACTGTTAAAGACAGTTTTTGACGACTTGAACTTCCAGTACTCCGTTCCGCACTCCCCCAGCTCCCCCACCACTCGTCTCGCCCACCTGAATCCTCCCACCTCACTCCACCTCAACGTCTCATTTGACCCCTTATTGGCTGTTTTGTATTGCCTGTATTGTATTGTTGTTACGTGTTTCGTCTGTTGAATTGCTAGTCATTGATTGAAGAATAATGATGGAAAAGGCCTAGACAGGTTTTTAGCTGAAATAAACTTTTTGGTGACTTGAATTTCGACTTTTTTTCGAACAATTACCTTTGTTTTCGAGTTGATTTCTGTTTCGAACATTAGAATTTAACAGTAGCTTAATCGCTGTTTATAGTAATTAGGAACTGCTGGTAATATTCAAGGTGAAGAGGTTATTTTGAGAATTTTTGATTCCATGTTACTCCCTATCCTAAACTTCAGGCCAACCAACTAACTATCAAACCTTTTTGACATTTCACTCTTCTATCATTGTGCCCAAAGCGTTTTTAAACAGCAGTTCCCAAGCAAGGCAGTCTAAGATGAGCATAGTCAGTACCAAAAAAGAATTCAGAAATAGAAACAGGATAAACTCATCAAGCCGTTTTTGAACTTTGACTTGATTAGTGTATTTTAATTCCAAATTGATTTCGAGTAGGTTCCAGAGTCTTCCGATTGTGTTTTTTTTGCTTCGTCATCTGCTGCCAACCTCGTGTTTCCTTTGTTCTGTTACTGCTTCTATGTTCCAGACTTCATCCTTTACCTTGCATCAGTTGAAAATGATTTGGAATGTAAATTGCGATATTTTGTGATTTGTTTTTCATTCGTTAATTTACAATTTTTCCGCTAATGCATAATAATTTGCCTGAGCAGTTTGCCTACGTCAATTGAGGCTGCTGTAAAGCTCTGTTTAAAGAGGGTTTGTTCTGAAGCTTCTCAGGATTGTAGCGTTGCGACCGAAACAATGTAAGAATGTGGTACTTGCGAGAAATAAATATTGAAACTTCTAATTTCGGAAATGCAGACTAACAAACAATTAGCTAAGATTTTTAAAAAGAGTGTAAAAGTCATAAACGGCGCTGCTACGTTCTCAAGACATTAATAAGGTTTATTTATCCCTCATTAACAACCGTTGTAATTTGCGATTATTAAGACTTCATATTAGACTAATGAATGAACAATAAAAGAGGCCCAACAAATGGACCTTCCATTAATGAGACTGAGAAATATAACAAAAAAACTACAAAACTGGGCAGTACTCGAAAAAATTAATCAAATTTATCTAAAAACAAGTTTTCAGAATACTTTTGAACTTTTTTTAAAATTAAATGTTTGTTTTTTGTCTTGCCCGCTTCTGTTGCTTTTCTTACGGTCTCTACACATAGCCTTAAAAATAACAGTGCACTTCTCATTATCCTTCTAGTGCGCCGTAGTTTTCATCAGTTGGTGGGCTTCAATTTTCAACTGTCGCTTCCATTGACTGAGATACCCCTTTTTAGATGACTTCGAGGTTTTGATTCCGCCTTCATTTGTTCTTTGTTCATTTTCGTCAAACAGATTTGCTAATGGTTGTAAGTAATTTCTAAGGTTGTATTTTATTCTGTGGCTAAGGATTACAGTATGTAGTTTTGCTTTTCTCCCTACTTTGAGGCCACTGATTTTCAACAGGATTATGATTTTTGCCAACTTCCTCAGTTTTGGTTGGCCCTTTTTGATTTGTTTGGTCGCAATTCTTTCGACCTGTTGGTATCAATGAGAAGTCGGATTAGAGTGGTCTTGTTATTTGAGTTTAATCACGAGTTGTAAAGCGAAAAAGTTGTGCAGATTTGAGGAGTGATTTATGTCAACTTACAATTGAAGGTGAATGGAAATTTGGTGTTTGATCAAATGCTTTATTTTCTAAAAAAATATATATTTTTTTTCACATTCGGCGTTTCGACATCTAGTTTTTCTGCTGATGTTCTTAACTAATGTTTTCAAAAGGTCACGCATGTGTTCTAATAATGGTTGGGAATTTTGAATTTACCATTTGAATATTTTTGTGTTTTTTGAGTTCATCTAAATGCAATTAATGTTTTAATTGAATCAAGCACTTTGTTTTACCTAAAAAAGTTAAGCGATTTTTTTCTGTCCTTTTTCGTAGTTCTTTTTCTCATATTTTTTTCTCATTGATATTTGGTCTCTTTAGTGAGGCCTTATAGATTCAATGTAACAATTTCAATTAATATCTTAAGGTTTTTACTGCTTTATCACACAGTTGTTTTCAGAAAAATGCAATCAATTTTTTTATTGTTCCCTAATTTTGTACTTTGTTTTATCGCTGAGTCTCCTATATGAGAGGTCCCATCTGTTGCGCCTCTTTTATTGTTAATTTATTTGTCTAATACTTAAGTCTGAATCGTGATTTTACCGGTTCCTAATGAAGGATAAATGAACCTCATTAACTGCTTGAGTACGCTTTTTATGTCTTTTAAGCTTTTTCGTTTCAAAAATTGTCATTGGAATTAATAGTAGAGTTCTCGCGAACCTTCTATTGCGCTTTAGTGGTCGTTCATTCGTCGGCTTCAATTTGTAGCTGTCGGTATCATTGATTTAGATACCCTTTCTTAGATGTTTTTGATGAGTATTTGAATCTGCTTTCATTTATTGTAATTTTTGTCCATTTGTCGCCGAACAGAACTGATAATGCTCTTATGTAATTTCTAACGTTGTATTTTATCATATTTTTATATAACTTTTAAATTTGTATTTTATGCTGTGGTTAAAGATTTTAGTATGTAGTTTGGCGTTGTTTTTTTGCTACTTTGACGTCACCAATTTTCAACAAGATCCTGATTTTTGCCAAGTCTCTCAGTTTTTGCTCTTTTCTAATTTCGGAAATGCAGACTAACAAACAATTAGCTAAGATTTTTAAAAAGAGTGTAAAAGTCATAAACGGCGCTGCTACGTTCTCAAGACATTAATAGGGTTTATTTATCCCTCATTAACAACCGTTGTAATTTGCGATTATTAAGACTTCATATTAGATTAATGAATGAACAATAAAAGAGGCCCAACAAATGGACCTTCCATTAATGAGACTGAGAAATATAACAAAAAACTACAAAACTGGGCAGTACTCGAAAAAATTAATCAAATTTATCTAAAAACAAGTTTTCAGAATACTTTTGAACTTTTTTTAAAAATAAATGTTGGTTTTTTGTCTTGCCCGCTTCTGTTGCTTTTCTTACGGTCTCTACACATAGCCTTAAAAATAACAGTGCACTTCTCATTATCCTTCTAGTGCGCCGTAGTTTTCATCAGTTGGTGGGCTTCAATTTTCAACTGTCGCTTCCATTGACTGAGATACCCCTTTTTAGATGATTTCGAGGTTTTGATTCCGCCTTCATTTGTTCTTTGTTCATTTTCGTCTAACAGATTTGCTAATGGTTGTAAGTAATTTCTAAGGTTGTATTTTATTCTGTGGCTAAGGATTACAGTATGTAGTTTTGCTTTTCTCCCTACTTTGAGGCCACTGATTTTCAACAGGATTATGATTTTTGCCAACTTCCTCAGTTTTGGTTGGCCCTTTTTGATTTGTTTGGTCGCAATTCTTTCGACCTGTTGGTATCAATGAGAAGTCGGATTAGAGTGGTCTTGTTATTTGAGTTTAATCACGAGTTGTAAAGCGAAAAAGTTGTGCAGATTTGAGGAGTGATTTATGTCAACTTACAATTGAAGGTGAATGGAAATTTGGTGTTTGATCAAATGCTTTATTTTCTAAAAAATATATATATTTTTTTTCACATTCGGCGTTTCGACATCTAGTTTTTCTGCTGATATTCTTAACTAATGTTTTCAAAAGGTCACGCATGTGTTCTAATAATGGTTGGGAATTTTGAATTTACCATTTGAATATTTTTGTGTTTTTTGAGTTCATCTAAATACAATTAATGTTTTAATTGAATCAAACACTTTGTTTTACCTAAAAAAGTTAAGCGATTTTTTTCTGTCCTTTTTCGTAGTTCTTTTTCTCATATTTTTTTCTCATTGATATTTGGTCTCTTTAGTGAGGCCTTATAGATTCAATGTAACAATTTCAATTAATATCTTAAGGTTTTTACTGCTTTATCACACAGTTGTTTTCAGAAAAATGCAACCAATTTTTTTATTGTTCCCTAATTTTGTACTTTGTTTTATCGCTGAGTCTCCTATATGAGAGGTCCCATCTGTTGCGCCTCTTTTATTGTTAATTTATTTGTCTAATACTTAAGTCTGAATCGTGATTTTACCGGTTCCTAATGAAGGATAAATGAACCTCATTAACTGCTTGAGTACGCTTTTTATGTCTTTTAAGCTTTTTCGTTTCAAAAATTGTCATCGGAATTAACAGTAGAGTTCTCGCGAACCTTCTATTGCGCTTTAGTGGTCGTTCATTCGTCGGCTTCAATTTGTAGCTGTCGCTATCATTGATTTAGATACCCTTTCTTAGATGTTTTTGATGAGTATTTGAATCTGCTTTCATTTATTGTAATTTTTGTCCATTTGTCGCCGAACAGAACTGATAATGCTCTTATGTAATTTCTAACGTTGTATTTTATCATATTTTTATATAACTTTTAAATTTGTATTTTATGCTGTGGTTAAAGATTTTAGTATGTAGTTTGGCGTTGTTTTTTTGCTACTTTGACGTCACCAATTTTCAACAAGATCCTGATTTTTGCCAAGTCTCTCAGTTTTTGCTCTTTTTGATTTATCGGGCATTGATTTCCACGAGTTTGCTGTACCTTGTCATTATAAGGTCTAAGGATGTTTGGTGTCAATATTAATTAAGCGTTGTGCTGGTTGCTGGTTTTTAATACCCTGATGTTTTTGGAAACAGAAATTTTTAATTGTTTAAGTTTTTTTTTTGCTTACATAGGATCATGTGCTTTTTTGATTGTCATAGTTAGATGCCGCTGGCAAGTTGTTGATAGTCAGGTCTTTTCTCATTTCAATTTGTGCATAGTATTTTAAGAATTGTCTTGTTTTGTTCGCCGAACCAAAATGTGTTTTGCTTTACCTCAGTTCACAGCTTGTTCAACATTTGGCGTGAAATCTATTATTTATACTGTTATCGTTTCAAAATGATTAGTGTGATGAATTAGGAGGTTAACTTCGTTTAGCGAGCAGTTGGCTCGGGCCTATATGAATATCTACTTCGCGTCGGTTCCGGAGCCTTCTTTTTTCGAACAATTTTTATTCGCTTTACCTAAGTTGACAGCTAGTAAAATCTTTTTGACTTTATCTCGGCTAGTTTCACTTTTCCCTCACTCTGCTCAAAGTCATTTTAAGCAGCAGTTGCTCAGCAAAATAATCTAAAATCAACAGAGGCAATATCGGAAAACAAATCAAGAAAAAATGGAAACGGAATAAAGCCATATAGTCAAATTTTTCTGCCGGCTACTTGAACTTTGTTCTTGCTAGTCTTAGTTCCCATTTCTAGTGCTTATTAGTTTTAATAATAGCGTATGTATCCTCTCACTGGGAAACAGGAGTATGTTCAACTACACATTGGCATCAAAATAGTTCGCTCTTTTGAAATGTTTTCGGACGAAAATCATTTTTTTTTCATTATCTGTTCTTTTAATCCCAATCGGGATTATTGGAGTAAATGGCGGCTATTTGCCGGTAATCTGTTGGGTATTTTAAAAATTTCTTCTGTCGTTTTCAAGCTTGTTTCTGTAGTTTCACTCGATTTAGTCCGCCTTAGGTAGACAAGACTAAACATAGCTCTTTGAGGTGATTAACCTGCAGTGTCTGCTGTCATTGCCAAAGTTTTTTCCGGTTAAAACTGAAGCTGAGTTTTATACTGACATTTTCAAAGACGTCTTAACTACAAATGTTTCAGATGCTGGGAGCCGGAATGCCGGAATTACGATTCCCCGAACATATCAATTTCTTAAAAGATAAAATGCTCATTCTCGATGACAACTCGTCCTCTGCAGAGGAAGCCACCGTTGAGTCAACAGCTGCCATGTCCATGGGAGAGCGCAACAAGGATATCCACTCAAAAATTATGGACATCTTTGACTCGGCTGCCGCAAACCAACGACAGATTCTAAATCAAAGAATTCATCAGCTCAAATAATTTGTGAATTTTAGAATTTACTTGTAAAGTATTAAGTTGTAAAAATATATAAGTTGTTTTTTATCAATAACGGAATTTAATCAGAATTTAGAAAATGAAAGCACATTCTAATTATGTAATTTAGACTGCTCTGTACTTGTTTGTTTCCTTTTTCGCGTTGTTTGAGAAGATTATTGATAATGCATAGTTAAATTTATTTCTTCCTGACGCAGCAAAGTGGCTTTCAAGTTATAATCCTTCAAAGTAGTAGAAAAAGGTGGAAGTTAGCATCTTACAAATATACCAGATGAAACGTCAGTTTAAGACGTTAAGGTATTTCAGAATCGAGACGTTTAACTTCATTACGCCGCAAAACGTGGCCTTTTTCGGGCGATTTGACCAAATCGTGTACAAATGTGACAATACCTCGTCACATTTGTCCACGATTTATGTCGCTACTTTCGACTGCCTTTTCTGCATTCAATTAACCCCCAACTAAAGTTATCAATTTTATTATTAATGATCTAAGACATAGTTCAGAAACTAAATTTTGTTAATAACCATACGTTAAAACCAGCTATTTGCCTTTTAAATTCGCAATTAGTAAAATGAAGAACTTGTAATTAAAATCACAACAAACCACAACAGATGAAAAAAAAATCGTGGAAAATGTTAAATATTTCCAAACTTAGATTTACTCCTAACTTAAAAGATGGGCTGTGAAAAACCTCGACCAAATTTAGCCAATTTGCTTATTTTCGTGTACGTTTTGCGGCGTTATGTGTCAGAAACTTTGGGCTTGCTCTACTCTTATCATTAGACTATACTTTCTTCTTAAATTCCGAAATGTCAATATGTGATCGGAATTTGACGCTGTGATTGGGAAAGAGTCTGCATAAAAATTACGGAAAAATATGTTCACTTTGTGCTTACAAGCAATAGCGAGAATGTTATTGGTCCCATTCTGCTGTATCGCAAACCGAAGTGTAGCTAAGGTGGTCTTCTGTTGTTACGACTCAAAGACGAGTAATGGTGAAGTCTTTAATGACTCGAAAAGGAATATTGGTGAACTTGTCTGTATTGCGAATAGAAGGGTTATAGTGACGTTTTTTATTCTAATAAACGAAGTTCCTAGCATTTATATTATTCCTGTGGTCTTTTTATGCGATTTTTTGCTTGACCGATTTTTCGTCTGCCCCTTTTAACTTTTCGTACTCAAAAATGGGATTAACATGTAAATGGCAAAGGGCATTAAGTGTTGAGCAGCTCGCTTCATGCCTTACGGAGTCTCCAAGTATACGATCCACTGATCTGCACTGAGTCCAGTCAGCACTCCCAAGTCTAGCTCCATCGCTTGACACCCCCATTCCACTCACCCCTGCAGCCTAATGCTAGCATCCCTAAGCTCCATTAGGCTACTTCCGAAGCCAACAGCTTGCCGGATGTTTGAGAGAAATTCGACCGACGTTAGTCAGTTATGATTTTTAATGGGTGGGTTCTCTTTCACAGGATTTACAGTCAATTCCGCACGTGAAAACAAAAGTGAACAAAATTAATGGGAAAGAAGTGAAAAGCAGAGTGAAACTTTTGAGGGGTTTTTGTTTCTTTTATTAATCTGAGACAGAGGAAGAGCAAGAGAGTGAAAGCGAGAAAAACTGCCTCAAGAACTTAGCGAGAGGACTGTTTTTACGTTGTGTGGTTTTCATGAATTTTATCCATAACAGTGGTTTTCTGCAGTTATGGTTAGTAATTATACCTCTCCATCTGTAGGACAAAGAGCCTCTTAAATGCAAAATTGAACTATTTTTCCAATTGCACTGTTTGAACGCTGTTTTTGCAACCATCCTAAAAGTTCTCATTCTAGGCCTAGTTTTCTGTTTGAATTAAATTTTCATTTTTCGCTATTGGTTTTTTCGCTAGCACATGCGGCATTTTGACATTGATTTTGTTTTTTTTTCTTATTTTTTTATCTGATTTTTTATAAAAAAAATTGTTTTCTCAATTCACTCATAGTCCATTCTAGGTCTAGTTTTTCTGCTTAGTCAATGAAAATTCTTTGAATTGTACGTCAGGACTTGTCCTGCTATGGTTTTTTACTTCGTCGAACAAAAAAATGTTTCGCTTTACCTCATTTTGCCGCTTTTTCAACATTTTGCGTGAAATATTTTTGACTTCTCTAGGCTAGTTTCTCTCTTCTCTCATTCTGCTAAAAGTGATTTTGAACATCAGTTGTGCAGCAAAGCAATTCAAAATGAACAGAGTCAGTATAAAAATAGAAATAAAAACGGGATAAGCCCATAAAGCCCAATATTAGATGCCCGCTATTTGGACGTTGTTCATATAAGTTTTAGTTACCTCTCTCTAATGCTTATTGGTATTGATAGTAGCCCCTGTAGCCTCTCTCGAAGAAACAGAGGTATGTTCAACTACGAAATGCCATCAAAATAAATCGGACTTAAAAAATATTTCTGTACAAAAATCTTTTATTTTCAATATCTATTCTTTCAATCCCAATCATGCTTATTGGAAT
This sequence comes from Convolutriloba macropyga, assembly GCF_964194025.1. Classification (NCBI taxonomy): domain Eukaryota; kingdom Metazoa; phylum Xenacoelomorpha; order Acoela; family Convolutidae; genus Convolutriloba; species Convolutriloba macropyga. Next base: position 39,825,674 of record NC_134473.1, on the reverse strand, counting down.
CAACGGCGGCTATTTTCTAGCAATCTGCCGCGTATGTTTATCAAATTAAATTTGTTCTGAACCTCTCCTCGTTTTATATTAGTTTGGTTTTTGTTCATTTTGACGCTTTTCACATGTTTTTTGCCTATATCTTCTGTTTTGTTCTCCTGCTAGGGTTCTGTGTTCTTTTTTAATTAATTATAGAGCCCTTCGCTAGGTGTTGGTGATAGAAAACACTCAAATGTTAAATAAAGAAGTTTTTAGTTGATATAGGTTAGAAGAAATTTGATTTTTTTTTCAGATTTTTGCTTCATTACTTTCTTGTTTACTGTAAGTTTTGGGTGCTTGGTAGGTCAGAGTTCGAATTGCAACACTTGTTTGTACGTTTTGGAGAATCTTTTAACATCTTACCTCAACATCTGGACATCAACTCCTGGACGTAAATTTGAGCTATTTTTGATTTTGCTATTTTTGGACGCGGTTTTCTGTTGTATTATTTTGCTTAATTTGTCTTTTTTTCTTCTATTCTTATTAGTTTTTCTCGATAAATTGCTGATCACTTGTTGTGTTTAATTGTATCTCTGTATTCGCACAGTTTAATTTTTTTAATTGTATTTCTGTGTTCGCACAGTTTTAAAATTAATCGCACAGTTTTTTTTTCATTTTTGCTTGAAATTTAATTGATGTTGAGAACTTTTATGCCCTCCTAGTGATCATCATTGTACAAAGTTCTTTAAAACAATATCTGGACAAAAATTGGGGCCTCTGTTTTTGGTGAACATGTAAAATTGCTTACAGCTTTGGAGGTTTAGATTTTTTTAGTTCTTATTTATTCTCCATTGCTGGTTTTCTCATTTTTTTCCAAAATGTGCTGACTGTTAACTGGAGATCAGTTTATTTTTTGAAGTCGTAACTTGTGAACAATTTTCAAAGAAATTTGTACATTGTTGTCTCAAATTGAGATCAGAAGAATATATCAACTTTAGTAAGTAGATATTTAGGACTTACGTTGCGGTTTACTTCGAACCAACTCTGGAGTCTTCTGGCAACTTTAACAGTCAAATTCACTAGAATAATTTTGAAGCAGGAAATGAAACAGCACAAAATGTCAGGAAAATATGAAGTGGTTTGACCGTTGAATATATGTGGGTAACGGAGCAAAATAAGAGTAGTTTTTTGTTTATATCTGTTTTTGAGTGCAAGAAATTGTGATGTGATTTTTTTCGTTGAGGTGCAGCTGTTCCATTTGGATTTGACTTTTTAGTTGACACGTTTCGATTCGAGTTTTATGCTGATTTGGAAGTTTTCGCTTAAATTGGCAAAACTATGTTTTCAAAGTTTTTGTCCTTTTTAAAAATTTTATCCATTGGTAATATCAGAAAAATCTTTTGCGCAATAGGATTACAATTTAACAAATTACTACAGTTTGGTTTTTATGGATCAATGTTGTTAGAAAAATATGAAGAAAAATTAACACATTTTGTACTTTGTATGTCATTTTTGTGGTTTTTTGTTTTTCTTGAGAATTGGGAAGTTTGTGGGCCTTTTATTTCGGGCCTGTTGTTCTGTGAGTATGTTGTGCTCTTTTTTACCTAACTATTGTTTGAGCTTGGTTTATCTGAGAACTATTTGACCTTTTGTATCTCTGTTCTTCAATTAGATTTTGTTGCTATTTTTTAACGGAGCTTTGATTGTTTTCTTGGTTCTCATAATTGGGTGTTTTATGGATTGTTTTTGAAAAAAAAACGATTATTTAATGGTATATTATTGATGAGTTGTTTCTTGAGTTGTTTTGACCTTGCTTTTTAATCGGTGAATTTTCTCTTCACAGGATTGAACGTTAAGGCTAAAAATGAAAACAAGGGTTAGGTTAATCTTCTAAACAAACTTCAGAAGTTATTGAGAAATTTAGTGTCGATTAGAAAATTTTTCGACCACGTGCAACTTTTTCAAGGTAGCTTCTTAGCTTTAGCAATGTTTAGATAGATGCCAACGTGATTTTTAGTATCAAATTTGTAAGCACAGCTGTGCTATTTTGCTGTGATCTTAATTCTTCTTTTTCGGTCAAGTGATAAAGTGGTAAAGAGCCCAACAAAAACGTTTGTAGCAATCATATTAGTACAGCAGGTCTCTTTTAAATTATTTTTCTTGCTGCCGATTTTTCTGCTGAAACTGTTTTTGTCTGACTAATTGATTATTCGTCCTCAGGAATCAATAATCAAATCGAATAAACTTGTTAAACAGATCTCCTAATGTAATACTGCTTACAAGTCTCCAAATTAAGCGATTCACCGAATGCTGTTAAGAGACCAGACGAAAAATTCGTGGTGTGAAGGACGAGTTTGGCTTCGTCAACATTTCAAACTCACCCCCCCCCCCTCCCCCACCCCACTTCAATTCAACCCTCCACCTCATTCTACCTTTACGAAAACTCGTTTGTCAACAGAAGAAAATTTGTATTGTCTGAGACAATCGCGATGAAACAGAATTTTTTTCGAGGCTTTTCTAAACACATTAAGTTTCGTTAACTCTATTCATGACTAATGTTTGTCAATAAAAAGCAGGAAAGAAAGTCATTGGTTTTGTTTGTTTGTGAATAGATGACATGTGAATGTGTTGCATTTTTTATTGGCGTCATTCCAAAGTTTCCATGAGATATCATTTTAGTTGTGAATCAGATTTGACGGGGTTCTTAGGAATAAAACTAGAAAAATTCCTCGGATTCAAAATTAAGTCCTGAAAAATTGACTAAAACTTTTTAGACAATTTGAAAACAAATGACTAAACCAGCTGGAATGCCATTAGAGAAAAACCAAACTTTCCCAGCGTTACTGACCTCAGTAGAATGGTGAAGAGAAACTTATATTGAGAAGTTATTGTTTCCGCAGTCTTTTAGGTTTTCTTAATTAATTGGCGTTTTGGAGCAGACCTGAGATTTTTTGCTGCTAATTTTGAAGTTCTTTTGCCTAAAGCCTCTGAGGGGCTCATTGGAAAGCGGCTAAACAAATTTTTGGATATTTATGGGGAACATTAAATAGCACTTTATTATTTTGTTAGATTTACAATCTTTGTTGAGTTTTTGTGATGCTGATGTGGACCGGAACTGACAGATAGGGAATTCAGTAGTTTTTCTTTTAAATTAAGTGAGTCTTTTGGAGCAATCAGCTCGATTTGTAGGTTTCAGAAGACTGTATCAACATTGACTGCTGGAATTCTTGGTGGAATTCATTGACTTGCTTTAATTGGAATTCTTGGAGGACTTAGGAGTTAAGTTTTAGTTACCTTTAAAAATTTTGTGGAAATATGTCCTGGATTGTTCTAAGGAAACATTATATTTATCTTAGAGGAATCAAAATTTTTAGCTAGAAAATTTCAGTTTGTGCCTAAACTTGTAGAAAACGAAAAATTTAATTTTTACTAGTTAACAAAAGAAAAAAAATGCTTTCAGAATTTTTACCAAAACCGTTTGGAATAAGAAAAACACATTTTTGTACATTTCTCCTTACTCAAACCGAGCTCGAAAAAAGGGGTTTCAGCATGTTTCACAGAAGTTACACAATTATGAAGGTGAGAAGAAGGGTAGCAAAGCGTGAATTTCGAGATCATTTCACATCCAGATCAAGCTTTGTTGGGTAATCTACAGTATTTATGTAAATTGATTTACTACTTACGTTTGCCACTCATAGTTAAGAAACACTTGTTTCTTTCTTCATCTCCTGTGAATTTCTGCCTGCCCCTCTAACCCTGCCAAATGATTTTCAGCAGTTGGAAGTTACCGCGAAAACGAAGAGACAACCCAGTAGACATTTAAAACTTATTTGAGTCTTTTACGTATTTAACTTTATTCTTGTTTACTTGGTGTTGATTTGGAATAAAGAAGCCAATAACCATTACTTAGTTATTTAAAAAAATTGTTGATAAATTTCTATCTAATGTGGAAATTCAGATGTAAGTAAAAAGCGATAGAGTTTACTGGCCAAATTTTTTATAGTTAGCATTTAGAATACGCTTAGCCGTCACTAGAAAGGCAACTGAAAAGAAGTGATTTTGAATGAAAGAAAGCTGTCAGCTATCAACCGGAGGCAACTATTGATGAAATCCATCTGAAATGAAAAGGTACACTTGCAAAGGTGTTATCTCCGCGGCAGTTCATTTCCGGATTATCACTCACAATGTAATAACTGGCAATTCCAAGAATACACTCTGGAATTCTTGTTCCGCAATGGAGTTTGTAAAGGGGACCTCCCTCGTCCAAATTGCAAATGCTGCCACCCTTTGCTACCGGTTCCATGCACAGTTGGTCATCTGGGCAAAAGCCAACGTTGAATGGGATCGAATAGGAGATGAAAGTTTCCCTGAAGAATAATTCGCGCAGCGACGAGGCAGGTGCGACTGAAGATCTAGAGGTAGATCCGAGTCCACATGTTGCAACCAGGGTTCCGAACTCGGGTGTGCTTGTGCACATTTCTTTGATTCTGTCATTTGGGACGGGTCTTTTCAACTCTATCAGAGCAATGTCATGGCTGTTTGTTGTTACGTTGAACCTGTTTGCAAATTTTAAGAATTAAACTGCAAAGTGCTAACATAGATATCTTTTAGTACTAAATTCCCGTCTAGCTTGCTCTTTAAAACAGCTTGGGTAACTTTACCCTGAGTCAAGGTAAATTCAAGATAAGGTACAGGTAAAAATTTACCTGAACATTTATTGTAAGGTTTTGCTTTGAAAAATTGTAAAACTTTAGTGACTTTTTTAAATACCGGGTCAATTGATGCCATCAGCTAAAGTCAAGCAGATTAGAGGTTTATTGCGTTCTGATGCAAAAACTTTGTGTTTTTGTGCACTATTTTCTATGTGGAATCAGTAAAGTAACCGTTTGTTCTGTTGGTTCAGAAATTCAATACAGGTTATACTGCTTTTCACCCCGATTTATTTAACCAGCATCATTTAACTTCAAATCTTTTCGCGCCTATACTTCTCTCATTCCACCCCGAAAACTTTTAACCCGAAAACCATTTCCTCAAACCCGTACGAAAATTTTGACCTCATGGCAATGCGTTCCTTATTTTTAATGTTAATTGTACCTATTATAGAAGCAACTAAAATCCGGGTGAAATAATCAAGTTGAAAAAGAAAACGGGACACTTTCAATACAGAAAACGGCTAGCGCGTAAATTCATTGCGTTAAAGCAGCAAAAAAAATCTGGAGTCTATACAGTTTGAAGGAGTGACAGGTTGGAAGTGAACGAGAAGTGAACGAGACCTAGTCATTGAGCTTAAGAGAATCTTATGTTTGGCTCAACAAGCAAGCTTAGGACTTGATAGTAGAAAAATTTTCCCACCAATCCCAACCCCCCTCCCACAGGGAACAAAAATAGTGTATTCGTTAATTTATGTCAGCAAACAATTATAAGGTTTTGCATTTAAATAAAGGCTTGCGATGGCGAAGAAGCTTATAAAAAAGGCATTGAGAACAATACTCACAAACAAATACACAATGCCAAAATACCCAATGTACAAAATTACGCAATGCGATAATGTCCAATTTATTTTCTCTGATCTTTTCGTTAAATAATCGCATAACATTAACAGTCGGTATTACAATCATTTTATGAAACGTCAGCGTGTAATCTAATCCCACGTCGGTTGTGATAGTTTCACATCAGGTCCATGGGCAGTTGCGGCATGGCCATGGCTCACGAGGCATGACCGAATAAACGATTATTACATTTAAAACATGGTAAATATACTTTATTGCACTCTAAATTATCTCAATTAGATATTATTATGATAAATATCTGATCTGGCAATTTTCGCAATAGGTTTAAATATTGGGTATAATTAGAGTTTTTTTATTACATTGGGTATTTTGATATTTCGTATTATGTCCTTGACAGCGAAAAAAAAAGAAAATGCAATTGCCGAAAGGGATTCGAATTGATATGAACTAACTCAGGATGAATGTGCACCCTGGAAACACGGAACTTGCTTGTTTCCGGCACCTGGCTTGTAAAATCTCCCACCTCAACCGTCAGATGGCGCCCTAGAAACAAAAACCAATTATAGTAATCCAAATTTGCAACTGTTGCGCTCTTTCCCCCAAAAACTATCGGTGACGCATGCAATTAGAACGGCCAAAATAAATTAAAAACTGCAGCAACGGTTTGAGGTATGTAAAACAGTGCCATCAATCTGCTGTACATAATAAGTTCCGGATCGTCCTATCCAAACTCTAACTTAAGCGCCGCCTGGCCATCGATTATAGAAGATTCTGCGATAAAATGCAGGAAAACCAAAATCGTTTTAACAGAATCTGGACAAAAAAACAAAGTAATCATTTAGATCTCAAAAAATCTCTCTGGAAGTGGTTTTGTGTTTGAATCCTTAGAATGTTATGTGCATTGTAATGGTTATTTCAATCTCTTATCAGACCATCTAAACCGTGATTACTGCAACAAAACGCATCAGTTAATTAACACGTGGTTTTAAAAAAATCTTTACGTGGGACAGTTTCCATGTTTTAAGTCTGCAGCTATTGATAAAAAAAGTTGCAAAAAAGTGATTAAAAACTATCAAGCAATGCAATAACCAAAGACGTGTCTCCTAAAATATAAACTGTTGATTTCCATTAAATAATTTAGAAACGGCTGACTTTTCAAAAATCTGATATAGCTGTAACAAAAAAAATTAGACATAGGACAAGAAAGAATTCAGAACAAGGAGTCTGGGTCAGGTTCATTCTTAGAGAATCTTGAAACGTCGACTGCTCTTCACAACGCATAGATTAGACCACGTAATAAAATTGTTTTAATTCAGTTGTGCAATTTAACTGTGGAAGCTTCTTAGATTGTGTTGCCCCAGTATTGCTATCAGAAAAAATCAGAATATTTTTTGATCTGTGGGACAAAACGATTAATCTAATGACATTAAGAGATGTTTTTAGAAACAAGTCACGTCATTTTTGTGGGTCATGTAGATTTTTGTGAGTTCAATCAGGTTGACCTCTAATTTTTTGCAGGTTAACATAAAAGTAGATGAAAGTGTTTTTGAACAGATTGATAAAATCCTAAAAAATTGTTTCACTCTTTTTCACTCTTTTTAAACTTTCTTTTGTTCCTTTTGTTTTTTTTGCATTCAATGTCGAATCAGTTCAACAAATTGAATTTCTTCATGGTCCTTTACCAAAAAAATAGCAGTTTAAAATTACTTGTGGTTTCTAGTTTCAGTCACATTTTAATACTTATGTTCATGCACTTTTTTGTGGATGCTTATGTTAGTTCACGAGTGTACCGTCCTCTATTTTTGGCTCCGATGAAAACATGCGGACAAGAATAAAAATTGTTGTCTCATTTATTTCCTCTGAAGCTCGATGCCAGATTTCAAAAAAGCTTGTATGAAAATATTGTCATAAACATTCAACCTAAATCGTCGAGCCACGGCACGTCAAATTGTGCTAATATTTTCTAACTGCTGTTGTGATTTTCAACACATCAATTGACCAGCACATTGAGAAAGGCCCCAGTTCCAAATGGCCAGTTATCTTGCAAGATCTTACAAGAATCTCGCAAGATTACGCATCATCAAGCAAGATCTTGCAAGATAAAATAACCGTCCATTTTGTAAATTCTAAGATCCTTGCAAGATAAGTGTCTCACAAGAAGGGCTAGAAAAATGCCTTAGCTGGTTCATGAGCCTCTTTAGCTTCTCTGAACAAACCGATCAACTGTAGGATTAAACTTTCCTGTTTTCCAATTTGCAAACTAATTTTTCTCTTTGTCCTTTTCTTCCAAAGTTTTTACAGTTTCTGTGATGAAGAAATTACATTTTTCAAAATTGGAGTTGTCCTGTTAAACCTTCCTTTATTTATTGTTCTCTTCAGTTTTTGAGAACATTTGATTGGTTTCACAAAATCAACTGTACAACTATTGGAGTTTTTGAGTGAATTCTTAGACTCGTGTTTTTAATGAGGTATAGAGATTTACAACCAGTGTTTTGATATTTTTCATTTTCATTTTTAGCTTTGACCTTTTTCTCAACGACCTCTGTTTTGGAACGCAGAAGAAAGGATCAGCAATCCGCCTATTAAAAAAGATGTATTTTTTTATGATGCAAATCTGAAATTGTTCAGTTTCTGAAATTTACAATGAAAACTTAGCCGATTGTTTGTTAGTTTTGTTGAAATTCCGTGACGAGTGAGTCATGCCAGATCATACATCTTCCTGTGCATCAGCCTTCTATTTTTTCTCAATTGAAAATTCTAACTTGTGTTCTCAAACGAGAGTCTTTGTTGTTCATGGACAATTCAACCCATTTGATTGATTATTTTTGGTATCAAAATTTCGCTTCCAGTATTTTTGTCAAAAATGGGTGAATATATATCAAATTAAATCAGAGACATTTTAAAAATGAAAACAAGGACGATTTTTAAACTTTTTCAGATTTCTATGACTTCTCGCTTTCTTTTTGCTCGCATTTTAACTGTTCACAATAACTGAAGAAGGAGACCGTTGGTCTGTTGAAGTGGAAGTGGACCGATTAGTGGAAGTAAACCCATGGATCGTTTAGTTTGAAAAATCAGAAAGTAAGTTTTCGTTTCAAAACTCAAAATGTTTACGACTTCGTAGGCTCTTCTATATTCTGAATACCTGAGACTTCTTTATTAATACGGTTTTGGACTTCTTTTTATTTCTCCTATGAGTGAAAAACTAGAGCCGTTTCCTATTTTTTCCGTCAGAAGAAACGTAAACAAAAAAGAAAGGCAAAGTTTTGCTTTAGTCTTCAACAAGGATGATATATCCACTGCCATTTTTATTTCCTTCCTCTAAAATTGTTGGAATTCAATTATGAGCTCCCCTTATTCTAAATTTTTGTGATTTTTGCTTCCAATCAAAACTCAAAAATTGAGCGTGCGATGAATGCGCGTGGAATTACTTAGTTTTTGTTTTTTCCGAAAAATCTTTTTACAGTATTTGATGATGTCCTGCGTTTCTGTTTATGCTCAAATTTTTTTCTTTAGTTTATTCAGAGCTGCATTAATTTGGTGTCAAGCTAGAAGAATGCAGAACTACTGTTTTTAATTGCAAATTTTACTTAAGTGCCAACTGTTTTCTATTCAATAAGAATAAGAAGTATATTTTTTAATTTTCAATCAGCTCTTTTGTTTTTTACGGTTAAACAAAACAACCCTAAACTTTCATAAATTAAGAAAGATTCCTCGCTGTATACAGAATCATTTGGAATTTTGTCTAGAAAAATTTCAAAAAAATTCATTTTAGAAGCCAGGTGGAGAGTTCGTGAGCAAAGTCTATGCCGAAGTTGGTTTGATATCTCACAACCTTGGTCACAATCTCTTTTGCAATCTGAGCATTTGAAAAGACCACGTTTCCTACTCACATTCATAAGGCTGTCCATTTACTTGATCCACACACCTGGCCGCAGTAAGAACCCAGAATTCGTCTATAATTGCACCTCCACAAAACTTCGTATTGAATGTAAACCCAATTCGGGCAAAAAACTTCTTTTCTGTTGTTGGAAAACCATTTACAATGAAGGAAACATTGCTTCTACTTTTCAAATTACTGTTTGTTGTGTTAACTGCAGGCTTAGCATCCACTGAGGTTATAGACGCTAAAGTCAAAAGTAACGTTGACACTTTACACAAAGTTGTCATTTTTATGCCAAAGTTTTTCAAATGTGGGGATGCCTATTTTTGATGAGTTCTGCTTAATTAAATCGTTTTTATTAATATCTGTATTTTTTCAGTTCACCTTTGCGGATACGGTCATTAATGTCATTCATATACGTGATGGCAGAAATGAATGCGTGAAACTATAAATCTGATTAACTAAAAGTTGGTCAATTTAGTAAATGTTGATCTTTTAAATTCAATATGTGAACATTTGAAGACAGTTAAAATGTTCAATTAAAACGTTTCAATTAAAAATTTAAGGCCTTGTGATTAAATCAAACTGAAACTTATACCTTGAAAACTGATAATTAACCTTCAAAGTTTACAGAATGTGTGAATAAAATACTCGAGAAACCTTCAACAAAACCTTCTGTCAATTAGAAGTACAACATTTATTGACAAATTGATGGCGTCACGTCTCTTAATTCTTGTTTTGTTGTTATAGCAAAGAAAAACTGACAAATTTGTATCAAAATTGTAAACAAGTTCCACCTCGAAGGCTATTTAAAGAGACTGCTAAATTGAATTCCAGGTGTCATTTGAACCGACCTTGCTTTCAATTGGTTGTGTTTTACTACCCCAGTGCTCACAAACATGAACAACAACTAAAAATTTATTCGACTATACACTTTTTGCAGTCTCGTCCTAAAAAGGATCAAGTCTCTAGGGTCTCTTGGTAACTTAGCACATATGTCGTGCAGTTTTTTTGTAGTATAAAAGTCACATGGATAGTGATAAAAATCGAAATACAAAAATAAGGTTCAAGAACAAAACAAGTTTTCGAAATCAAGAATAATACAAAATTTTTCACCTTATACTGGATTATTAGAAGTGCAGAATCATAAAAATAGGAGTTGAAAAAGAGAAAAATCTTTTTCACTTTTCAATTGCAAAACCATACTCAGCAATGAACGCGCTATTGTTCCATTGCAAACACTTCTAGTGTTGCAAGTGATTATGATTGTGAACATGAGCACAAGTTCTCGTCATATAATTGCAAGAACCTCACTTAGTGGCCGGAGGAAATACTGCTGGGTTTGCTTCTTTGTTCAGTCAATTTTGGCAGACCCATATATTATCAAAGAGAGCTGTGAGTTGTATAATCAAAAACCCGTAAAGCGTAGAAAAATTAATTTTTCCTGAATTCCACTTTTCGTGGAGTTTTTGTTGATTTTCACCATGTTTGTTCACTTCCTCGAAGTTTTTATTTCCCATTTTCTTAGATTTTGCTAGAGTAAAAATTCAAAGTGTGACCAATTTTTTTTCGTCCCAATTGTTTCTGATATATTGATCAGATTACTGAATATCCAATGTACTGATAAGGAAAGTGTTACCGAGTAAATTGAATTGAATAAATTATATCAATAGATAGAGAATTTTTGTGCGAATTATATCAAAACTTTCGCTTAGATTTTCCGTTCTAAATGCAACGTACGTATTATCTCTGAGAAATACCAAGGCCGATTTCCCACTAAGAATAACTTCCAAAATGGCTCAAAACTGATTGCTTAGCCTAACAAATTCGGTTTTTTGAACGGATTAATTTAAATTGGTGACCTAGACTAAGACCTGCTAAAAAAGATCAAGCTAGATTTGTCTTCAAGTAAAGGATGCTTATTGCCTTGACGTTTCGATATACAGTTGACTGTAGACTGACTATATATACATCTCGAGAATTGAATTTACACATCGAAAGACTGCACTTTTGTCAGCTTTATTTCTGGTGCCGCGAGTGGTACAAACAAACAAGCTGAACTTATGACAGATTACAGCAACAAAAAGGACCGTGTGGGCCTGAATAGAAATAGTTCACTTAATAACGCCTGCATATCAGTTCGCTAAGCTAGAAATTTATACTTCGATTATTACTTATAACTTTGCACAAATAACGGTCATTAGCGCATGCAACTGCCAAAGAAGTAAACTAATTTTGAGTTCAAATTGTGTTGAAGCAGATCTGAACACTTCGTCTACGGAATCGCCAATATTTATCAAGGTCTACGTCAGATCAGTTTATTAAGCTAATCGTTTTATTGGTTCATGTTACAATTAATAGTTCGAGGAATCGATCAATTACATCGAGTTCGACATTTCTTGACGCCCGTTGTGTTAGAATGACGCCCTCGAAACTACAGTTGTGCGGAACGGAAGTGTCTTGGAAACCCAATTCTAAAATTAGCTGGTCGGGGACACCCTTGGAACAGAACTGAACGTGTGCTATATCCTCTCCTCCCTGTAAGATCACAGATTGAGTCAAAAAAAGACGAGGAACTTCGCCCTAGAGCACCAAGAAGTGTTCTACATCACAAAAGGAATTCTGAGGGGTAATGAGCATTGCAGAATTGAAGTAAAGCAGGTGCACCACAACAACTTGAACAGCTTCATCCATCCAAAACTGTAAGACTCATCCAAAAAAAACATTGTGTATTGCAGTAAATTGATATTATAGAAACCGGCAAATCTGGTAACCCCCCTTACCCTTTGGTTTCATTTCCCCTAATCCGATATTTTCGAAAGTCTTCGGTTACCAAAAACCCATCCCTAGGATTTTTTTCTTGAAAAAATACGATTTTGACAGTTTTTTTGTCAAAATCCAGCGATAATCAAATTGCGGTGTTTTTTACAGTTCTTGATATAAAAGCGAAGCAAAAAAGTTAGAAAAAAAATTGACCAAACTTGATAAAACTTGATTAATATAAAGCGTTGATAGATGGCAGATAGAACACTTGTATAAAAAAGGGTAGAATTAAGAGTTTGGTCAAGATTTTCAAATTTTGAAAAAAAAGAATCAGATAACTGATTTTTTTTGCAAATAAGCGCCTATTCTTGGTAACTGGTGAAAATTGTACATTTAACATCAAGGTTCGGAGTTTGCGCAAAGCTCACATCAGTTATGTGGTAAAAACATTATATGGTTTTTATATTAGCTGCAAGTTCACTGCATCACGCCATAAAACCTTGCCTCAAGCGTTACAAGACCATTATAAAAAATGATTTTACGCATTAACGGGTCTGAGTTTTAATCCTAACGCTTTGAAAGTCCGAAAAACCGCGCAATTTCAATTGAGTCTTTTCTTCCGTGATAAAAAGAGGCTAGTTATATGGCATGATGTGGTGAACAATTCATTGTCCCGTCATCGCAGTAACAACAATAAGCCTTTAACACCTTCGCAGCTAATTGAAGTGCTTGAAAAGTATCAGGAGCGCATAGAAGCTATAGTGTATTGCCCCAGAGAGGGAACTCCTGATATCTACGATCAGCTCAAGCGTAGTACTCTAGTTACCATCCATATAGTGAAAAACATTGTGTCTAGACGTAAGCAGAGAGACCCTAGTTTACTTAAAGAGTACAGAGCATTACATCAAAGACCTGCGCTTGAGCTGAAAACACTCACTATAGTGTTAGCCCATAAGAACAACCTCCGGTCCTTGATAACACGCTCCCGACCGAAAAAACTTTCAAAGCGCCGTCGTAAAACGCTCCGCACCCGTCACGCGTTCGAGGAGAGGGAAATCACTCAAGCCTTTGATAACCTGAATGTCACTTAGTCTTGCGTTGTTGTGGGAGTCTACCCAATGACTGGCGGTGTGACTTAGTTAACTCACGAGTTATGGGTTAGTTTGTGGTTGATACCTTCCAATAGCGCTTTACTAAACGTATTGCTCTCCCCATTCTTTGAGTTATTCCCTACCGTCCGTTTTCCGCAGGTTATCTGGTTTCATTTTACCGTTTCCGTCCCTTTTGTTTCCGTGTCACCTTGTTTCTTTTTATCCCCCGCTTATTTGTTGTATGATGTAGTATGTTGAATTTTGCTGTAGTAAATTTTTTTCTGCTAGTATGCTGGTTTGTTGTTTAGCCTCGTTCCTTGCTAGGGTGTGACTTAAGTTTATTCTGGAGTTACGGCTGGTTTGTTTCGTGACTTTCACCACACTTGTTTTCTAGCAGTTTGTTGTAGCTTTATTAATTTTTGCAGTATGAACTTTTGTTGTCTGGGTATGGTGGTTTGCTAGGGTGTGACTTAAGTTTGTTCTGGAGTTACGGCTAGTAAATTTCCTGACCTTTTCAACTTTTGGTTATACTACATCGTTGCCGTAAATTGTTTCATGTTTGATGTTTTGATGCCGTTGATACAGCCCCATAATGTTTTGTGCTAGTTTACCTGGCAGTAGCTCCTCTCCTTCATTCTAGGGTGTGACTTAAGTTTATTCTGGAGTTACGGCTAGCTTGTTTGGTTGAGTCTGTTGCTGTGGTCTGCTAGCATTGATCTTCCCGCCTCCTCGCTTGTGGTTTACCGTCTCCCTCCCGTGCTATCCCGGCTTCCCGTCCCGTTGCGCGCTACCTGCTCGACGTTCCCTTCTCCTCCGTACCGTTTTCCCGTTTCGTCGCGCGCCATCCGCCCGACGTTTCCGCCCGCCCGTGCCATTTTCCCGCTTCGTCACGCGCTTTTCGCCCGACGCTCCCGTTTGTCCGTCCGGATCCCCGTTGCGTCGTGCGTTAATCGTTAGGCGTCTCTTCCCGTCCGTCCCGTCTCCCGTTCTGCCTTTTTTTGCGCTGCCTGCGCACCGTTCTTTCTTTCTTTCGCCGGGTACTATTGTACTCGACAAACATCTTTGCTCTTTGGCAGTTTGCTAGCAAACCATCACACTAGGGTTCGGTATAACCCATTTGTGTTGTGCTGTTGCATGTCTGTGTACTTTATAGTAGTACTAAAATAAACTTGTGGTTCCTGTTTTAATAAGATCATGACAACCATGCAAGACAAATTCAACAAACTTTATAGTGCGAGGGCAAAATTAGAGTCGGATCTTAACAACATCTATGGTGAAATTAACAATGCCGTTTATAAGCAAGACAGGAAAGTTAAGATCGGACGTCTGATTGTGAAGTGCAAGGATGCTTTTACTAGAGTAGTTGATAAGAATGAAGAGCTCTTTGATCTGGCACAAAAGACTGAAGATCCAGATGCTGCCTGTAAGAACCTTGAAAAATGGTTAGAGACTGTAACAAAGAAAACTGATGAGTTCATTGCTGCTGCTCGAGGGTATATCAATTCGGTCCATGACAAAGAGACAGCAGAGCTGTGTACCCCTCACCATTCAAGATCAGGTTCACATATAACTTCGTCAAAAAGATCAAGTCAGCGCCAACGAGACTTAGAACTATCAGGACTCAAAAGGGAGGAATTTGAGAAACAACATGAGGCAAAGCTTCGCATTGCTAGACAGCGTCTTGAAATTGAAAAACAAACGAAATTGGGGGAATTGGAAATTGAGCAGCTTGAGCAGGATCATCGCAAGGAAGTAGCTGCTGCAGCCCTTGAGGAAATTGAGTTGATGACAAGATCATCAGCAGACGGGTCTGGTACAGGCAAAATGAGTTGGCTCTTTACGGAAAGAAGTTCAGTCAAGAGCAAGAAACTTGTTCATGATTGGGTTAATTCGTCACCGGCCGGGAACATGGCAGATGTTGCAAACGAACCGAGTTTGCACTTTTTTGGTTACATCGCCCAATCCAACCAAGCAATTGTCCAACGACCTTCTTCAACTCAACTTCCAAACTCACACTCCAATTTCAATACACATGGTCAAGTTGAGGCCAAGATCAACCTCCCTGTCCATCAGCCGCAAGAACCAAGTAGTAGAACCAATGTAACCAATGATGCACATGTTGCAAACAACATCATGAAAGGGCACTAACAGCCTCAATATACGCCTCCATCACCCCCAGTAAACTTTGGTATGCAAACTCAACTAAACGCCCCAAACACAGCCCGACAACTGTCTCAAGCAACAATGCACTTCGATGGTTTACAGTTAGATCATCAATTCCCGCGCAGGTTGAACATACCGGGACAGTTGAATTTAGTCAGCCCTCCAAGTTCACCACCTTTAAATACACTCGCTAATGCTCCGCTAGCACTTAATCCGCAACAAGCACACATAAATGTACCAGCCCCCCATCCCCTCTTCTAAACCCCGCACCACCGCATTGCCCGTTAATCCCACCAGCATTCCACTTTCCTCCTTCGCCGCCACAAGCACTCCCACTACACGCCACTAACCCCGTGGCGAATAATGTCAATCGGTTACCCCATTCTCCGCCTGCACCAATCATTTCCCCCGCAAACGTTTTTGTACCTCAATTAATTCATCCACCACCCCCACAAAAGAGTTTTCAGCCCCAAAACTTTGTCCCTATAACCCACGCACCTCCTGCTCCTCCGGATCCAAATGTTTGGCGTTTTCCGGCAGCAGTTCCATCTAATGCAGTACCACTTGTACGTACATCTGCAAACTTATACATCGCACAACCGGCCCCGTTAATCAACCCTCATATCACTACATCGCTCCGCTCCTCTCATGTACAAGCAGCAGAAGGCGCTCAAAATTACGTAACATCAGACTTCATGCAAGCGAATCCATTTAGTTCTTCCACAGGTACCGCCCCCACCTTTGTCACTCCGATCATTCCGCCAACGTATGGAGCTACCGTTCCGAACCCGTTGTGTTGGGGTGGCCCGCCGCATCCCACACCTTAGGCTCCTTCTTTGGACTCTGCGGATTTGATAAAGCAGCTGGCGGACGGAAATACTTGTAAGAAGAACGATCCACTGCCCGAGTGGAAGTTGTCACAGTACAATGGTGATCCCCTGCAGTGGCACGAATGGTTCGGACAATTTAAAAGCGCCATAGACTCACAGTCCTTGACTGATGATGTCAAGTTAACATACTTAAAAACTCTGGAAAAGCTAAAACCGCCATCGCTGAGTTCGCATACTGTGGTGTAATGTATAAGGACGCACTTAAGACACTTGAACGTAAATTTGGCCAACCACAGGCAGTAGTCAGTGCAGACTTAGAAAAACTCAGCTCTTTTCATCCATTAAAGATGAACAATAGTGATAACATCATAAACGATTCTGCAACAATTTCAAGTATTATTGGGGTCTTTAAATCACTTTCGTACGACTCAGACCTTAAGAGGGCCTCACTTCTCAACACGGCTGTGCAAAAATTGCTGCCCAATCTGAAAGAGTCTTGGTCACTCTTCACAGTGAAGAAACATTGGGTAAAGCCAACACTCCTTGACTTCAACGATTGGTTGAAGAAGAAGGCCGAGGCACATGATTTAATGAAACAAACTACATCAAAGGCAAGAACTGAGGATAACACCAACTCAGTAGTAAAGACCAAAGTTGCCTCAAGAACTTTTGCTGCTAATACACAAACTGAGGGCACTCAGAGACCAGCCTCAACATCGGCAACGCCTGCAACCCCTCGCTGCATTGCGTGTAAAGGTAACCATCGCATCTGGGAGTGTAGTGTATTTAAAGAAAAGTCTCCCACTCAGTGAGCAAGGGTAGTGGCGGAGGCAAAACTGTGTTTCTCATGTTTGAGAGAAAAACATATGTTCAGGCAATGCCAAATTCCTAGGAAATGCAGAAAAGACGGTTGCAACAGCTCCCATAATACACTACTCCGTTGAGCTGAGAGGGTTTATCCATCAAAATCCCCCTCAAACAACAACAACAGTAATTCTAATGCGGGCGCAAATCAAAGTAAACTTCCTTGTGTCCAATCATCGAGTAAGACCACCACCTTGTCATCTGTGAGTAATGTGAAAGGCCTCCTTCAGATGACTGAATTACAGTTGAAGAGCTCTTCTGGTAAAGATACCATGGATTTAGTTTTGTGCGACACCGCTTGCATTAACTCTTGGGTGTCAAATGATCTTGCGAATAGGCTTGCTTTTCACGGCACAGCATTGAAACTAACAGTCAAGGGTATAAATACCGAGGAGGTTGTAGACACTAAGTTAGTTGAACTAATTGTAACACCACGCGACAACCAAGCATTTGAACCATTTAAAGTCAGCCCTTACGTAAAAGGAGATTTAAATGTAGGCGCCGATGTCATTAACATTAAAGCACTTCAGGAAACATACCCGCAACTAGCAGTTCTAGACCCCGTTACATATTGCTATGGAAACATCGAGATGATACTTGGACAGGATCTGTATCATGCCATCCGCCCGTTAGAGTACTTCGCTGCCAACGAGAAGTGCTCGCCCTTCGCTGTTCGCTTAGCCATAGGTTGGGTTCTAAGTGGCCCTCTGCCGTCGTCTGCAGGTTTAGTCTCGACTTGTTTTCAAGCAAATATGGAGCAGGATTTTGAACTCGCTAGTCAGGCAAAATTTTGGTACGACATGGAGTCGTACGGCGCACTTAAGCAAGTAGACCCACGATCCTCCTCGGATGCACGTGCGCATGAAATTCTTGAAAACACCACAGTGCATAATGGAAAAAGGTACGATGTAGGAATGCTATGGGCTGGAGATAACATCGAACTACCCAACAATTATTTCTCAGCGCTTGTTCAATTAAAATCTTTGGGAAAACGGCTTACGAAAGACCAGACTTTAAGGGAAAAGTACTCGAATACCATCAAAGAGGACTTAGACAAAGGCTACGTAGTAAGGGTCAAAGATGCTCACATGGTGGAAAGTCGCTCGGAGCGAGAGTGGTACCTACCACACCATCCAGTTGTTAACCCGAACAAGTCGGGCAAGGTTCGTAGGGTATTAAACTATTAAACGGAGCAGCTAAATTCCATGGCGCATCTCTTAACAACTCGGTACTCACCGGACCTGACTTGCTGCAAAACCTAATCTATGTACTTCTACGGTTCAGACAACATCCTTTCGCCGTATCCGCCGACATCGAGGGAATGTTCCTCCAAGTTGGAGTGTTACCATGTGATCAACCATCATTGCGCTTTTTGTTGCGGGAGGACCCCACATCAAATGTTGTGGTACACCAGTATACGCGCCACATCTTTGGGGCAGAAGATTCGCCCAACTGCGCCAACTACGCACTTCAGCGCACGGCACGCAATAATGCTAAGGAGTACCCAGAAGCTGCGAAAGCCGTCCTTGCGAACTTCTACATTGACGATTACTTGGACTCAGTGGAATCCCCCCAGAGGGCCCTCATTAGGTCGAAGGAATTGGTACATCTTCTCCATCTAGGTGGGTTCAAGCTTACTAAGTTTGTAAGCAATGTACCAGATCTGGCTGACCAAATTGATGGGTCTGCTCAATCCACTGAACCGAAGGTCATCGTTTCATCAAAGGAGGAATCAATGCACGTGCTTGGTCTTAAGTGGGATCACAACAACGATACTCTGGTTGTGAGCAGGGGTACTAACAGCACCATCACGAAAAGCTTAACACAGCGCTTGGTCCTAAGTCTTGGGTCAAAGGTCTACGACCCAATTGGTCTTGTCGCACCGTTCACTGTTGGTGCTCGGTTAATCTTGAAAGACATTTGGCGTGTCAATAGACAAAGTTGGGATGACGAGTTACCTAAAGACACAGTTGAAAGATTCCTCGCCTGGTGTGTTGAACTGCCGCGGTTAGCTGAGATCACTATACCGAGAAGTTACTTTTCAGGACCATCCAAACATCTTGAACTCCACATGTTTGGTGATGGCTCGCAAGACGTATTCAGTACAGTAGGATTTCTTAGGGATCAAGTAACTTGCACTTCCGGGGAGATTATAACAGAGCTTGCGATTGTCTTGGGCAAGGCCCGTGTTGCATCTATGAAGGTAATGACAGTTCCTAAGTTGGAATTACAAGCCGCTCTCCTCGCTGCCCGTTTAAAAAGGGAAATCTGTCGAGCATTAACAGTTACTGTGGACAAAGTTAGTACCAATCGTCTTGCAGTGGATAAACTCAACAAACAAACAGCCCATCTTCATTGCAAATCGGGTTAGTGAAATCCTGGAGAACACCAGCGTTGACCAATGGAACCACGTCGCCACTTGTGATAATCCGGCAGATGCTGGCACGCGTGGTATCTCCGCTGAAGTTTTGCAATCAAGTAGCTGGGTGACTTCTTGAGAACTAAGCAATTTCCTTTTGTACCAAATACTGACGTCGTTGATAACATCAAGCTCGGCGTTGTAACCAAGGAACAAGATGATGACTCCATCTCATCTTTAGCCGCATCTGTAACCAATTCCCCAAAGGAACAAAGCATTAATCTGATCCCGTTTGATAAGCTCTTTTCTTATCAAAAATTACTTGGTGTCACCGCATATGTGCTCCGTTTTTTACCATCTCATGAAAGTTATCGTACCGTAGACGGCAGCATAGCCGACCCTGTTGAGCTTGACGAAGCCGAGCGTCATCTCCAGTACTTGGCAAGGAGAGTCCTTTAATACTGAAAGAAAGGATCTTCTTGACAACAAATCCGTTAAGAAGAGCAGCCGCATTGCTCAGTTTACTCCGTTTATTGGACCTCATGGTCTCATCCCTTCCTCTGGTCGACTCCGACGGCTAGTGGAAATTGACTTTGACACTAAGCATCCTATCGTGCTGGATGCGCGTCATACTTTTGTTAAACTGTTTCTGCGGCATACTCATTTGAAGAACCATCATCAGGGCATCGATTACTTAAGGTCAAAGGTACAAGAATGTTATGCCATCCTAAAACTACGTTCCACACTGCGTTCCATCAAATCAAACTGCGTCTTGTGTAGAAAGTTCCGTGCAGCAACCATTCAACTTATCATGACAGACCTCCCAAAGGAGAGACCCGCATACCAATCTCCTCCCTTTACCAACACCGAGGTTGATTACTTCGGCCCATTCTACGTCACAGTTCGTCGGACTACCGAGAAGAGGTGGGGATTTCTCTTCACTTGTCTCACTAATCGTGCTGTCAATATTGAATTGTCCCGTGCATGGACACTAGTTCCTGTGTAATGGGAGTGGAGCGGTTCGTCTCCCGTCGGGGTACTCCTGCTATGATTTGGTCGGATAATGGTACGAACTTCATTGGAGCGGAGAAAGAGCTCCGTGAATGTGTGGAAAAATGGAATACGCTCAACATTGCTGCCGAACTTGCACATAAGGGCATTAAGTGGAGGTTCAATCCACCCAGTGCGCCACACCAAGGCTGCATCTGGGAGAGGTTAGTTCGAAGTTTTAAAAGAGTACTGTACACTATCCTCGGTACGCGTCGCCTCACAGATGAGGTGTTGAACACTACTTTTTGTCCGGTCGAAAACGCACTAAACTCACGTCCCTTAACGCCCGTAAGCGCCGACCCGTCCGACCTAGGCGCAATAACACCTAACAATTTTCTACTCGGTAACCAAGTAACCAGAATTCCGTCTATCGTTGGCGTCGACGAGTTTGATCATCGTAAGCGGTACGCCCGTGCACAATCATACGCCAATGCAATTTGGGCACGTTGGCTCAAGCAGTATGTACCTGCACTGAACCGTAGGTCTAAGTGGCAGACGCCTGCCGAGCAGCACCTCAAGGTCGGTGATTTAGTTTGGATCGTTGAAGAAAGCAACCCTAGGGGTTACTATCCAACTGCTCGGATTGAAGAACTCCGGTACAGCTCCGACAGCGTCGCCCACTCCGCCGTCTTACGCACGTCATCCGGATCGCTCGTCCGCCCACTCGTTAAGCTTGTACCAATCCTCCCAACATTTTTTTCCGGGCCGGAGGATGTTACCGAGTAAATTGAATTGAATAAACTATATCATTAGATAGAGAATTTTTGTGCGTATTATATCAAAACTTTCTCTTAGATTTTCCTTTCGAAATGCAACGTACGTTTTATTTCTGAGAAATACCAAGGCCGATTTCCCACTAAGAATAACTTCCAAATGGCTCAAAACTGATTGCTTAGCCTAACAAATTCGGTTTTTTGAACGGATTAATTTAAATTGGTGACCTAGACTAAGACCTGCTGAAAAAGATCAAGCTAGATTTGCCTCCAAGTAAACGATGCTTATTGACTTGACGTTTCGATATACAGTTGACTATAGACTGACTATATATACATCTCGAGAATTGAATTTACACATCAAAAGACTGCACTTTTGTCAGCTTTTGAAAGTTTTAACTTGTCTTGTAGCACTTAACTGTTTTTTTTAAATAGAAAACTGACATTTATTTTCGGTAAAATTGCTATGAAAACTTCCCTACAATCTGCTCAGATTAAGATCATGAAGTAGATTGAGGATTAGTTGAACGTCTATCATCTGATAAAGCAATTCAGAACAGTAAATGGGAAAAATTTCAAAACAACTTAACGTAATTTTGCAGATTTGTGGCGCCATTTTGGTCCATTTCTGATATGCTTTGCAAAGTTAAATTGACATTTGGAATTGTGACGTGTTTTATAACAGCCGCAAAGCAAAGTTGAGTCGGTTATTGGCTTCATTGTAGGCTTCTACAACCCAAAAGATTAATTTTTTATAAGATATATTCTCACTTTGCTTATTTCAATGTCTATTAAATTATATCTGGTTCTCATTATAATCATGGCATAATAATACCTGGAGCAATCAATTGAGTGTTTTTAAGGGATAAGTTGTATCTCAAGCTCTTGTTGAAAAGAAGCTGAACTATAAATTTTTTTAGTTATTGGAAATTTTTTCTACCTGTGGCAAATCAATCTTCTGATTTTGCTATTCTTTCCCTTCATTTGCTTTTGAATGCCACCAAATATCAAAAAAAACATTTAGTTGTTGTGCATAGATGCAATTGTTTGAATTGAGCAATCGGCTGTTAATTATTTTATGACTTTGAAGCTAAATGTCTTTATAAAGGAGTCATGCTAAGTTATGTTTAAAAGAGTCATGCTAAGGCCTTTGAGTTTCAACATTACCTGTTTATGGTTTAAGGTAAGTATGGCTTTGACTATATGTATTTGTGAGTTTTCCCTTACTTGTTTTCCTTCTGTGGTCTCATCGTTTTGTCTTTTTACTGAGAATTCTCATTATATTTTTACAGAGGCAAAACGGAACCTATACAAGGCTTGCCGTGATCGCTAAGGTTTTATATGACTTTATCGCTATGTATTTTTTTTTAATTTTAGTTGCTTTTTGTGTTTTTGAGTATTTACTTTTTTGTTTTATTATATTTTATCCCCATACTTGACAGCTGCAATTCGCTATCTAATGAACTTAAAAAAAATTCTAATGTTTTCATCATGTTTGCATTCATCACTTAGCAGCTGGGTTTACCTGTACACGAAAAATTGTTTTCTTTCAATTTTGAGCCCTTGTTTGGTTTGATTTTTTTTCCATTCGAATGAAATAGAAAAAAAGGACCTCATCTTATCGGTACAAATGTTTGTGTTTGAAAATGCATAAGGTACACTGTTTTCTATCTCTACTTTACTTGCTAGAATGTTAAGAAAAGAATAATGACGAGCCGGGACGAAAAATTATCTGCAAACGCACATTACCGAGCCTCCTATAAGGCACGGTCGATCTATTAGAACACGTTAAATTAATAAGTTAAACTGAGCAAAAAAGTTGATGAAATTTTTTCAAATAAACTCTTTGTACTTGAGTTTTCGGACACATATTCTTCATAGGAAGGAAATTGTTTTGTATCTCATTTGTGTGAAAAAAAATGGTTTCATCTTGAGAAAGGTTATGTTTTACTTTTTCCTCATAACGCGAACCCTTTAAGAAGAACTAACTCTACCTTTTTCTGCGATGTTCATTTTTTAGAAGCAGAGAACAATTGGTATAATTGAACACTATAAATCTTCGACGCCGTAGTAAAAATAGAATTGCCCTAAAGAAATTAAGTTTATTTCCATTTCTTTGTTTGTCTTTCAAATGAAAATATTCTTGTTTTCTTTTCATTTTTTTGGTTTCTATATTGAAGTCCGGATGTACGTCTTTTGATTCGTTAATTAAAAAAGAGGAGCTTTATTAAAGCGAAAAGAAGTTTCGTTTTAATTATTAAAAGAAGGGAGTGAGAAATGAAAATCAGTCCAAGTCTTCGTTATTTAAAAACTCTTTTTCTTAACCACCAGACTGGCAGTCGACTGTTTTGAAACTATGGCGATCGTTATGCTTTTATGTCGTTGAAGTTTTGCTGTTTGTAAGTACAAGTTCTTTCGAACACAAAATGTTAAATTTTTAAAAATTATCTCAAAAACCTAGCATAGTAGAAACATCAGTTCTGCTAAAAAAAATTTGAAGTTGATCTTAGATTTAAAGAAAGAAAAAAAGAATGAAGACTGGTTAGGCTGAATTCTGACAAGTTGAAATGTAACTAAGTCAATAAAAGGAACAAGTTTTTGCTTAAATTATTGAAAAACCGTCATCTAAAATTATTCAGCGGTTGTTAATTGTTTGAATTGAGCTATTTGAAGTCTATTAAAACCTTGTTTTTAGTCATTGTGATTATAAATTAAACAACAAAATAATGACGGAGTCTTTTTAAAGGCTGTTCGACAATAATTGTCAATGAATCAAATGTTTATGTGAAATGTTTACCCTTTAAGAAAAGTCAACTCGAGCTTTTTAAGCGATATTCGTAATAAAAACCAAAAAACAGGTGATAAATTTGAATACCAATAAGCTACGACGCCGTAATGTTTAGTAAAAATAGAATGGCTCTTAAAGAATTCAGTTAATTTTCATTTCTTTGTTCATCTTTCTGAAAAAAAAACATTCCTGTTTTTCCAATGTTTTTTTCAATGTTTCTACGGTGTCGTAGAATTCTTGTTTTTTTCAATAAATGGAAGAACAGTTTCTAAATTTGAACAACAGAAATCTACAACGCCGTAGTTTTTAGTAAAAATAGAATTTCCCAAAATGAATTCAGTTGATTTTTTTCGTTTGTTTTTTAAACAAAAAGGCTTTTTGTTTTTTTCAATGAATTTGCAGGTTTCTTGATTGCACTCTTGACGTACCTCTTTTGGTCTTTTTTTAAAAAAAAGAGGGAGATTCATTAAATTGAAATGAATCTTAGAGAAAATGAAATTCATTATTCTTTATAGAATAAATAACACTATTACAGTTTAACAAAACTAGAGGGAGATAGAAGAAAAATTTGCAAAGAAAAAAATATATTGTCATGACTTTCCTAGAAAAAACTATTAGTTGATTGATATCATTTTGATTTTGTTTCAATTGGCCAAATTTTTGCACTTAATAGTCAACGTGTTTTTTTAGCAGTCACTGCAGCCACTGGAAAAAGTTTCAATACCTAACAAATGGGAACCTTAATCGTTAGAGGTTGTCATCAACTATTTTTGTCATCAACTTTTGGTTTAATTTCATTTAGTTGCAGACTAGTGGTACAGGCAAAATAAAATTTTAAGTAAAATCTTATATTTTTAGTGACTTGAATTCTGCAAAATACTTCAATTTTCTCAGGAGGATAAACATAACAAATATGCAAAGCTTCAAAAAAAATGTTTGGGTATTTCTGTTGTGTTAACCGTTTTGTACGTCAATCATAAAATTGCTAGAAGCTCTGAATTTTTCCTAATAAAATAAGGGAGTAAGAATAAGAAATAAATCCGAGTCTTCGTTATTTAAAAAACTCTATCTCTTAGTCAGTAAATTAGCAATAGACTTTTTGAAACTATAGAAATCGCTCTGTTTTTAGGTCGACGAAGGTTTGCTGTTTGCAAATACAACCCCTTTCCGATAAAAAGGGTTAAATTATTGAAAATTAACTCGAAAATCTGTTTTAGTAGAAAAATATAATTTGATAAAAAAATATTTTGAAGTTGATCTTAGATATAAAGAAAAAATAAAAGGAATGAAGAGTGGTTAGGCCTAATTCTGACGAATTGAAATGTAATTAAGTCAATAGAAGGAAAAAGTTTTTGCTTAAATCATTGAAAAACCGTCATCTGAAATTAATCAGCGGGTTTTAATTGTTTGAATTGAGCTATTTGAAGTCTATTAAAACCTTGTTTTTAGTCATTGTGATTATAAATTAAACAACAAAATAATGATGGAGTCTTTTTAAAGGCTGTTCGACAATAATTGTCAATGAATCAAATGTTTATGTGAAATGTTTACCCTTTAAGAAAAGTCAACTCGAGCTTTTTAAGCGATATTCGTAATAAAAACCAAAAAACAGGTGATAAATTTGAATACCAATAATCTACGACGCCGTAATGGTTAGTAAAAACAGAATGGCTCTTAATGAATTCAGTTAATTTTCATTTCTTTGTTCATCTTTCTGAAAAAAAAAAACTTCCCTGTTTTTCCAATGTTTTTTTTCAATGTTTCTACGGCGTCGTAGAATTCTTGTTTTTTTTTAATAAATCGAAGAACAGTTGGTAAATTTTAACAACACAAATCTACAACGCCGTAGTTTTTAGTAAAAAAAGAATTCCCCTACATGAATTCAGTTAATTTTTTTTGTTTTTTTTCGATTTTTAAATAAAAAGGGTTTCCGTTTCTTTCAATGATTTTTCCGGTTTCTTGATAGCACTCTTGACGTACGTTTTTTGGTCCTTTAATTGAAAAATAGGAGGTTCATTAAATTGAAATGAATCTTAGAGAAAATGAAAATTATTATTTTTTATAGAATATATAACACTTTTGCAGTATAACAAAACTAGAGGAAGACTGAAGAAATTTTTGCAAAGAAAAATTATATTGTCATGACTTTCCTTGAAAAAACAAGGAGTTGATTGATATCATTTTGACTTTGTTTCAATTGGCAGATTTTTTGCACTTAATAGTCAACGTGTTTTTATAGCAGTCACTGCAGCCACTGGAAAAAGTTTCAATACCTAACAAATTGGAACTTTAATCGTTAGAGGATGTCATCAACTATTTTTGTCATCAATTTTTAGTTTAATTTCATTTCGTTGCAGACTAGTGGTACAGGCAAAATACACTTTTAAGTGAAATTTTATATTTTCTAATGACTTGAATTCTGCAAAATACTTCAATTTTCTTAGGAAGATAAACATAACAAATATTCAAAGTTTCAAAAAATATATTGTTTGTGTATTTCTGTTGTGTTAACCGTTTTGTACATCAATCAATTAATTGCTAGAAGCTCCGATTTTTTCCTAATAAAATAAGGGAGTAAGAAAAAGAAACAAATTCTAGTCTTAAAAAACTCTATCTCTTAGTCAGTAAATTAGCAATAGACTTTTTGAAACTATAGAAATCGCTCTGTTTTTAGGTCGACGAAGGTTTGCTGTTTGCAAATACAACCCCTTTCCGATAAAAAGGGTTAAATTATTGAAAACTATTTCAAAAATCTGTTTTAGTAGAAAAATATGTTTTGATTTAAAAAATAATTTGAAGTTGATCTTAGATTTAAAGAGAGAATAACAGGAATGAAAAGTGGTTAGGCTTGATTCTGAACAGTTGAAAAGTAGTTGAGTCAATATTAAAAACTTTTTTTTTCCTAAATTGGTGAAAAGCCGTCATCTAATGTAATTCATTTGTTACTTCGCAATAAAGTTGACACTTTAAGTGAGTGACAAGGTTAATAAAATGCTTAACAGAAAATCAATTAGTATTAATTGTTTTAATTGAGAATCAAAGACGTCATCTGAAGTAATTCAGCAGGTACTGCGCAGTAAAGTTGACACTTTAAATGAGTGACAAGGTTAATAACATACTGAACAGAAAATCAATAATTATTAAATTTTTTAATTAAAGCCGTCAACCAATGTACTTCAGCAGGTACTGCGCAATAAAGTTGACACTTTAAAGGGTGACATCGTTAATATCATGGTTAACAGAAAATCGATAAGTTTACATTGTTTTAATTGAGCTGTTTAAAAACTATTGGATTCTTTTCTACTACTCCTTGTATTTTTAAATTAAATTAAGTGACAAATTAATGAGAGAGTGTTTTTAGATGCTGTTCGAAAATATTTGCCAATGATTCAAATGTTTAGGCAAATTGTGTGCCATTTAAGAAAAAGTAAGTCTAGTTTTTTTTGCCCGATTATCACAATTAGAACCAGAGAACAGTTGGTAAATTTGAACAACAGAAATCTACAACATCGCAGTTTTTATTAAAAATAGAATTCTCCTAAATGAATTCAGTTAACTTTCTTTTTTTGCTCGTCTTTCAAACAAAAATGTTCTTGTTTTTTTTCGATGTTTTTTTTCGGTCTCTTTATTGCAGTCTTGACGTACGTTTTTTGATTTGTTAATTAAAAAATAGGAGGTTGATTTAATTGAAATGAAGTTTATAGAAAATGAATTTCATTATCCTCTACAGAACATATACGACATTTTAGCAGTTTAACAAAATTATAGGCTGTTAGATGAAAATTTCGCAAGGAAAGAAAAAATCTAGTGTCATGATTTTTCTAGAATAAACTACAGGTTGATTGATATCATTTTGATTTTGCTTCAATTGTCTAATTTTTTTGCTCTTAGTGCTCAACGTGTTTTTATAGCAGTCACTGCAGCCACTGCAGCCACTGAAAAATGCTTCAATACCTAACAAATTGGGACTTTAATTGTTAGAGGTGGTCATCAACTATTTTTGTCATCAACTTTTGCTCTAACTTTATTTCGTTGCAGACTAGTGGCACAAGCAAAATCTAATTTTGAGTAAAATTTTATATTTATAACTGACTTAAATTCTGCAAAATTTTTGCACAAATCTCTCTCGAAGATAAGCATAACAGTTTCAAAAACGCTTCAAAAAGTTTTTTCGGATTTATTTGTCGTGTTAAACGTTTTGTACGTCACACAATTAATTGCGAGAAGCTACAGATTTTTCCTAATATTATAAGGGAGTGAGAAATAAAAATAAATCCGAGTCTTCATTTTTGTCGATGAAGGTTTGTTGTTTGCAAATACAAGCTTATTCTAATAAAAAAGCTTACATTTTTTAAAATTATCTCAATAATCTATCTTAGTAGAAAAATAAGTTCTGGTATTAAAAAATAATTTTAAGTTGATCTTTGATTCAAAGAATAAAAAGAATGAAAACTTGTGGGCTGAATTCTGACCAGTTGAATGGTAATTAAGTCATTTTTAGGAACAGTTTTTTCGCTTAAATGTAGTTAAAAGTTGTCATCTAAAGTAATTCTGCAGGTACTGAGCAATACAGTTGACACTTTAAATGGTTGACTTGGTTAATAACATGGTTATCAGAAAATCGATTAGCATTAATTATTTCAATTGAGCTGTTTAAGAACTATTGGATTTTTCTCTACTAGTCATTGTATTTTTAAATTAAATGACAAAATAATGAGAGTTTGTTGTTAAATGCTGCTCGAAGATATTTGCTAATGGATCAAATGAGTCTCGATGTGCAACTTTTTTGGACTGCATTGCTGTTTTCCTGTTTTTCAGAAATATTTGTTCAAAAAATGTCTTCAATTTATACAGAAATTCTTGTGGCCACATTGAACTTTCAGATAGATATGTTTTCTGGATAGGGTTATGTTTTGCATCCTGCGAAATAACTGATGAGCTCCCTAGCGCTTCTTATTTCTCTCAATGAAACCTTGTTTTTCCTAACTCCTGATTGTTTTCTCGAATTTTGAGAGCTATCGCTAAGTGCAAGTATTTCCCAGTTGCTTGGTGAAAACTTCTTGTTCTTCTAACATTTTGGATTAATAGCTTATATTGTGGAACGAAACGAGGTATTCCATATTAGGCTCAGCCATAATTAAGAGACTTCAGCTTCTGTATCCTCTAAGCAAAAAATTTTGTCAAAAAAGTATTCAAAGATGAAACAGCTAAAGGCAGTACATGAAAAGCCACTTCACGGTATAATAAATTAAGAGGCCTTTAAAAAATTTCTATCACATAAAATTTGCTGCAAAAATCAATGTAAATTAAGAGACTTTTGCAAGCTCAAAATTTTTATTTCTTGAAATCAGTGTGATTATATCCCGAGATTGTTTAGCAACAGCATTTCAAAGCATTGACTGTTTTTTGATATATCAGTTTTGACCTTTCTTTTTAAGACATATTTAAAGTTTGAGACTTTTTTCCACCAATTTTCCAGCTTTCACCGGAACGGATTTAACTGTGTTACCAGCACTTTTGAAAATTAAACCAGAGTCAAAATTATGGACTTTAGATTATGAAGCTCAGAAAGTTTGTCCGTTTAAAGATGACTAACGATCAGTTTTTAATCCCTATCAGTCTACACTTTCTCAATATACCAACATTAAACGCTTCAATATTCGAGTAGCCATATTGTGATAGTCTCTTTGAGCACTCGCATGTTCATTTTTCTACACACAACTTTTAAAATTGCCACCAAAGAAGAACAATTATATTGAATTTTTTGCATCTATACAAAAGGACAACCCACATCCCAAGATGAGGTGCACGACCCAAGCCAGCTCTGAGCAGGCCACTAGAGTCGCGCACGGGGGGGGGGGGGGGGTTAACTGCGACCCTTCCACAGTGACTGCTGGCACGGCTACCTATGGTCTGAAAGGTCTGATCTTTTCTCTCCTCTCATTCAGTGTTCTCATAAAGCAAAGCAGAGAAAATAAAAAATTATCTAGTTTTAATTAGAAAAATAATGATGGAAGTATCAACTATTGTATTCAATAAAAATTGTTTCGAAGGCAGTTTGGCGCTCAAGGTTGAATTAGGGAAACCAACGTTGACTTTATTTTGAAAGCTAAATAAAAAGCAACTTATAACAAGCCGACCTCAATCATAAACAAAACAGAGCTATAGGTTAGTCAGTTGATTGGCAGACCGGTGGAAATGATTGACGAAATCCATCTGAAATGATAAGATACACTTGCAAAGATGCTATCTCCGTTGCAGTTTATTTCTGGATTATCGCTCACAGTGTAATAGCTGGCAACTCCCAAAACACACTCTGGAATTCTGGACTCGCAACTGAGCTTGTAAAGTGGACCACCTTCGTCCAAATTGCATATGCTGCCACCTTTTGCTACCGGTTCCATGCATAACTGGTCAACTGGACAAAACTCAACTGCAAACAGACCGGTGAAGGAAAAGAGGGTTTCTCGAAGGAAGAGTTCTTGCAGAGACTCAGACGGAGATACACTAACTCGAGAGGTAGACCCAAGTCCACATGTGGCCACTACAGTTCCGTACTCGGCTGAAGTTGAGCATATACGTAGTATTCTGGAAGCTGGTGCTGGTCTGTTCAGTTGTATCAGAGCTACATCATTAGAGTTTGTTGTTAAGTTGAACCTGTTTGCACAATCAGTCAAATTTTATATTGGGGTTCTCGGGTCAAATTTCTGACCCTATTTCACCTCTACTTATTCCCTGGGATAAGATTGACACAATTTCTGCCATTAAATGTTGGGAATATGAGAGGAAAAGTGGTTACGGCATAAATCCACTGTAAGTCCTCTCTTTTATTGCTCATTCATTGCATTCTTATTTAACTTTGAAATCCACCTTTGAAAATTGGAGATAAGAATGGAAGAAGGACACAACATGAGCTGACTTTAATTACGCTATAAGTCCAATGTTAGTCTAAGGGACAGGTTATTGTTATTGTTAAGTCGTCAAATATGGCGTTGCACTCTGGCAATATGCGAAATATCAGTTCTGGAGTAGGGGGTATAAATCTTCCCATACAAACAAAAGTTTTTCCATGGCAAAAAATTTCCGCCTTTGTTTCCACCTATGTATCAAATTTTCGCAACTTAATCTCACCTTCAATTTGATAGCTTCGTAACAGCCCTCCCGCTTAGCTAAAACAGTGCTCTTTCGCTGCATTTAAAAGAGCATGTAGCAACAGTAATTTCTACCTACTTAAAGACAGTTTTGATTACTGTTAAGGCTGTTGTCTGGTGAGCGGTATCTATCTTATCTATGGTTAACGGTTTCATCTTGTTTTGTTTTTAATTCTTTTCCAGCATCTTGGGCAACTGTTGCCGGGAAACTGTTGTCCCATGCGTTTCATGTAATGAGACGCATTAGAAGTTATCTAAAATCAGAAGTTCACTGTGGTTTTAAGTCAGCTTTTCCCGACTATCAGTTTTGGGCAACCGATGTTTGTTTTGCTTGCCAAAAAACGGAGTAGGAAATTAATTTATGTCAGAGCACTCCTTTGTTATAAATATTGATGGCCGACGCAGCACTAGAACTAAAACTGCTTCATCCGGAACATTTTAACGGTACCGGTGACATAAAAGCCTATATAACACAGTTCGAACTTCTAGGTTGGCTTCAAAATTGGATTAAAAACGCGTACACTAGCGGCGGCGTCCCAAAAAGATACTAGCGGACAGCAGGTGTATATTGACAGACGGCATAAAACATTTCTTTTGCGTCTACGAGGTAGTGTCATAGAATTTTATTCTTTTCCTGATGATTTATCAAACGTTGACTATTCAGAACCTTGAAAAAACAATGGTCAGTATTAGGAACCGCCCGATCTTTCGGTTTTCACTTGCAAAGAGAACTCTAGGCAAATCCGAAAAAGTAAGTGAGTTCTTAGATGGAATTTAACTTTCGGCTGACAAGCTTATCCAACAGATACACCGGTCATAGGAGATCGTATTGTGCTCCAATCATTTATCGACAAACTTCACAGCACACATGTTACAGTTGAACTCGGTAAAAATAAACCAGCTACGGTAGATTCAGCTTTAGAGTCCGCAATGCACTTCGATCCAAATTATGGTCTCGAAGCACGTAAAAACGAAGCTTGTTCTCCACTTCTCTCTATAAATTCAATAACGGTCTACTCGCGTAAGGTTTATAGATTGGTAGCCGGACAGGTTTCTCACCATCAACGTTCTCATCTAGTGACGAGTAATTTGGGACTCAATTGTCCTTTTCAGTACAAAAATTTTTTGTTCACAAAGTGCAAACAAGATAAGTTTTTGAGCAGTCCCTTGCAGTTTAAAGAGCGCCGCAAGTCTTCTTCTCCTCGTCAAGCATTTGTAAATAATTGTAATAGTCGCTCTAATAGCAGCGAGCAGAGGGTGATGTTTACGGTTCCTACCGTTAGTTACAGACGTAACAGAAAAAGTCTCGCAGAACGTTTTGTACAAATTGTTGGAACTTTGGTTCATCGCAACATCAACGTCATAAATATCTCAAAATGCAATTTTAATAGCTCGAAACATTATTTTTTTCATCATTGAGAGAAAACTATTTCAAGAAAATTGCTCTTCATTTTTAGCAACCTATGGCTCAACCTGGACTCATATTTGTCATACAGTCGCTACCTTTCACAGTTTTTGTCGTTGATCACCATTGCCCGTTTTTATCAATTCGGGTGCTGCATTGAATGTAATTCGACATATTTGAAGAGGTGAGCGATTCCACTCATAAGTTAACCCTGGAGGCATATGATGTTCAAGCGTCCGACATTAACCGCTCGGCACTCACTTTTATGGATATTTGCTGGTTTCCATACCGTTGAATTAAAAGCGGTCCTTTTTTTCTTTCAAATTCCATGTTTGTTCCCATGTGAGTGTTCTTTGGGTGGTTGGTTTTAATCTGCTACATAAGCAAAAAAGTGCAACCGACTTCCAATGCGGACTCTTGGACTTTGAGGAAACAGTATTGGATTGCGTTAATCCTCTTTCTCCGTAATCCCAAAAAAACGACGAATTTTGACACAGAGTTTTGTTCTGTAAGTGACCATTTCCTTATTCTTTTTAAACAGAAGCGCATTATAAATGAAATCTGCAGACAAAAGTAGCGCAAAAGCTTCCGTTTGACAGTTCGCGCTCCTCGTTTGTCGCCACCGTTGTTGATTTGGTTAAAACATTCAACGGTTTTACTAATTCTAAAACTTTATTGGAAAGGTCTTCCATTGTTTTGGATGGCAAAACAAGTTTTTACATAAGAGTGTTGAATCCCAATTGCAACCAATGTTACTTTGTTTCCTTCGCAAACAGTTGAGGAATTGACACCCTTACTTGAGAAAACTGTGCCCTCTGTGGGATTCAACCCATTGAACTTTTTGTTTGAAGTGTGTTTGACAGCTATGCCTAAACCAAAATTTGACGCTCTATCCGAAAAACAGAGAAAAGACGCGCCTGAACTATGGTAAAACAACAAAGATGTCTTCGCCAAAAATAAATGGAATCACGGTTCATCCGAACAGCAAAAACTGCAAAGTGAGTTAAAGTAAGGTGCGCAACCCCGTCCAGTGCCCTATAGAACACAGAATCCTACCAAATGAAAACATTTGAATTTAAAAACGATCAAGAGAAGGAAATTGGACCTTATTTTGCCTACTCAAACGGAGCCGGCAGCTCCTGTGTTGTTTCCAAAACAGGGTGGCTTGTATCAACTTGTGATTGACTATAACAGATTGAACAATCAAGCGTCAAAACTTCTTGCCTTTACTTCGAATTTTGAATACCCTGCGTAAACTTGTGGGAAGTCATTCTTCTCTACTCCTGATTTATGCAGTGCTTTTCTACAGATGGAAATTGCAGGGGATGAACAGGATCTGATATTTTTAGCACAGTTTAGTTAATACAAATAGAACCGGATGCTCATTGGCCTATCGAATGCACCAGGATTTTTACAAAAATCCCTGGAAGTAGTTTTGTCAGGTCTGACGAATTAAATTGTGTTGGTATGTCTCTACAATGTTAATGTTTGTTCTCGTTCTTCCGAGGAGCACTTCAGATGTTTAGGACTTGTATTTATGCGTATACAGGAAAAAAAAACCAAAAATTTTCAAACCACGCTCCTTTTTCATGGTCACACAATATTCGCAAACGGAGTTCAAACTGATCCTGCGAAAACGGAAGCTGTTGATAGATATTCTGTATCACAAACACATCCGCAATTGAGAGCTTTTACGAGAACGGTTGGCTTCTATTGCAAATTTTTTCATATTTTTGATGTCATAGCAGACCACATTTATTGTTTAATGAATGAAACAACAAGTTTAGATGGACATCCGAATGTCAAATTGCCTTCGAAAAACGGAAACGAGCGTTTTTTTCCGTTTCGATTCCTCGTTTTCGAAACGAAAAAGACCCATTATTCCTCTGCACCGTTTTCTTGTTTACTTGAACAGGAGTAGTACTTCCACAAGAAGAGTAGGTAGGCAGAAAGTAGTTGCCTACGCTAGCAAAGCGCCACAAATTCGCTAGCGGAATTATTTGGCGAAAAAGTAGATCTCTTTGGCGTAGTGGTTTTCACATTATTTATCAAAGAATTTCGTCTCGGACAAAGATTTCGATTAGTAACAGACCTCGGATTTTTAGTTTGGTTAGACTCGTTTAAAGAACTGGACGCATGAGTAGCCCGATAGCTAGAAAAACAGAGAATATTCAATTTTGGAGTCATTCATTGCCCCTGTACTCTCGTTGCTAATGCTGACTCTCTTTTCGGAATTGCAAAGTTTAATCCTTGTGCTGTGTGGCTAATTCCAATGTTTCCAAATTGCAAAATATCCAGCGTTTAAGATAAAGGTACAATTTTATCGGTAGTAAATTGTGTTGTAACTCAAAAGATACCAAACAGTGCATCCATGTTTGGTCGTCCATCAGTGTTTTAATGTTATTGGTAACAGTTCAATTCACTACACTTAATTGCCAGTATACGATACCGCATGTTTGAAAATATCGATGACTCGATTCCTTATAAGCAATGCTGCGTTTCTTTAAGTCACTTCCAAAACATTCTTCATCAGCTACATGGCTGGCTTTCTTCGTGTCATCTGGAAAACCAAAAAAATATGTCTGGACCGTATACGGCAGAGATTTTACTAATCAGGATTGATGAATGATGTTAATTCGTGGGTCACAGGATATGGAAATTGTCAGTAAAAGAAAATCCTTAAGAAATGCAAGTTTGGTCATTCCATGAGCCTGTTCAAGCATCTCTGTCGATTTTCTTGAGCCTCTGCTAGAAAGCCAGGTAAACAAAAAACTTGGTAAATTTATTCTAATGATCGTACACCACTTCAATCTTTGGTTCAAAGCCGCTCCATTACAGAACAGTAAGCCGAGACCATCCTTAGCACCGTTTTGCATCACTGGGTTACATGATATTGTGTGCCAGAATACATTCACAGTGACAACGGTACCCAGTTCAACTGAAACTCATTTCTCATATGTGTTCAAGGTTACAGATAACTCCATCGATGTCCACTCGCTGTCATCCTCAAGAAGAAGCCAAAGACCAGCGCATAAATTGCACCTCGGAAGGTGGCCTTGCAAAATCGTGTGAAGAACTCCACGAAATTTGGAAGAACACCACCCTCTATCGTTCCGCAGTTCATGAATCGACCGAGCAAACATCTTGATTGTAAACATCTCTGCCATAGTTACCGTTTGGCACTTAAATGCGTATGCTCATCAATTTAACAACTGAAACTTTGCGGGTTTAATTTGTTGGTCACCGTGATTACATTCCTCAGGGCATAATTGATTTTTCCTTTATGTACCGTCATTTATGATTCAGTAATAGAGAAAAATGGAGAAATTGGGAGAGGAGTCGACAAAAATCTATCTTTGACAAAAATTGCATACAAACTGTTATCCATTTTCAACGCCGTTCCCGTGTTTTCAAACCTAAAAATTTAACAATCGGAAAAGAAACGTGTTTTTCGTCTATTCATTCTTTTCTCCAATTTTTGTCCTTTTCTCTGATTTATTATTAACCAATAATACGGGAAGAGCTACTGGATATGTCTCCAAGAAATTTTCAGCAGACATGTTGCTTGATACAATAGCAAATATTCAACACGGCTCTCAATTATAGCACTCAATTGTAATTGAGTAACTTTAATGCGTATTTTCAATTCATTACTAGTATATTGAAATCATTGAGCTTTCCAGACTGTTCATCCAATGCAGACCTTGACAATATTAATTAAAGCTTTGAAAGATTGGTCAACATATAATTACGGTAATAGATTAACACTGAAAACATTTTTAAAATTTTTTGAATATTCAAAAAAAATTTTGCGGCTTTGATTTGAATCGGAGACAAAAAGTTTTCTTGCAGGTATTACATAAGAGTAACATTATTTTTTTGGATGTTTTCTGTTACCTCCCGGCTTAGTTGGCTTATAATTCGTACACTCCAGGCGAACGTGCTAGTTTTTACACAGTAACGTGCTATATAACAAAACATAAATTGAAAAGGGCCTTAGAAACGCTGAGGGCCAAAATGGAATAGAGCCACTTTTTTCCACTTTTTAAAATGTAATCTAGCTGAGCCCTAATAGCTCATCAGTTGACTTTGCAATTTAAATGAAACTTTGCAAGTTCAATCGATTTGTTAAATGAAACTTTGCGAGTTCATTATGTTGGTTATCGTGATTACGGTCTTCAGGGCATAATTGAACATTCATTTATATACCTTCATTTATGATTCAGTAATAGAAAAAATTGGCCAAACTGGGAAAGGGGTCAACAAAAGGCTATCTTCGACAAAAAGAGCTACCGTTTTTCTTCGATATTCCCCTTTTTTCACACTTAAAAAATGAACAGTCGAAAAAAAAACTTTTTTTTCGTCTTTCTTTTCTTTTCTCCAATTTTTGTTCTCTGCTTTGATTAATTATTAGCTAATAATATGGGAGGAGGTACTGGATACGTTTCAGAGAACTTTTCAGCAGTCATAATGCTTGATGCAATAGCAAATATTCCTCTGGGCTATGAATCATAGTACTCAAGTGGAATTGAGTAATTTTATGCGTATTTTCATTTCACTACTAGTACATTACCTTCATTGAGCTTTCCAGACTGTAATAAATTAACACTCAACACATTTTTAGTGAATTCGCAAAAAATACATAGGAATGACATTATTTATCTGTATGTATTCTGTTACCCCTCCCTCCGGCTTAGTGGGCATATTACGCCCCAGGCGCACGTGCTAATTTTTACACAGTAACGTGCTATATGACAAAACATAAATTGAAATGGGGGCTTAAAAACGCTGGGGGTCAAAATAGAATAGATCCTTTTGTTTTTCCGGTTTATTTTACAATTTAATCTAGCTGAGCCCTAATAGTTCATCAGTTAAGTTCAACATCTTACTAAACACTGAGCATCAGCTACGAACAAGCCGTGGTGTATACCCACTCATTGTTATAGAACACCATGTAATTGGAAACCATTAAAATACTTTTGGTATTTAATTGATTGTCTTTAAAAACAGTTAAGGAGAGATAAATTGAGAAGTAAAGCCAATAACTTAAAATTAATTTAAAACACTCATGTGCACATTTTCAAATGCCGAAAGTCTGCAGTGCCATAAGTTAAAATGCCAGAAGTTCCTACTTCGCCTGAAGCTGACTTCCATTGATTTTCGTCATTTTTAAACGTGCGCGTTTCGTGCTTTAAATAATGGTTACGTGAACCTGCTTGAAGTCACTGAGAAGTTCTGGCGTTTATCGAGAACCGCGAAACGGTTCGAGATATTAAGTAAGAATTTCGAAGTGACCTCTGCAGAGTCACGTAACCATTACTTAAAAGAAGAAACGAGCACGTTTTAAAATGACGAAAATCAAGAGAAGTCAACTTCTGGCTTAGTAGAAACTTCTGGCATTTTAAATTCTGGCACTGCAGATTTTTGGCATTTTAAAATGTTCACATGAGTGTTTTAAGCAGGGTTACGTGACTCTGCAGAAGTCACTCCGATATTTTCAATTAATATCTCGAAACGTTTCGCGATTCTCGATAAACGCCAGAAGTTCTCAGTGGCTTCAAGCAGAGTCACGTAATCATTACTTAGGAGCCGTACTCTACATATACGAACTGAATAGCCCACAAGGTAGGTATGAAACGAGGCAAAATGACTTGCAACCAAACCCAACACCAATTAATGAGGCGTCAAATGTCATTTTCGAATTGTGCTTGATAACCTATCAAATTAGCCAATGCAGCATTACTTCTTAAGCAGGCTTTTCTTCACAATTTTCTGAAAAAAAGTTGAATTTATTTTCTTTTTGAAAACCCTGATTGTTACAGCTTTAACAAAGTTGTCACAAACAGGATAGAAATCAAGCATTTTCATGTTTCAATTACTATTGTTCGACTCGTAACAATGATATCACAAGAATCACCAATATGTGGCGAGGAATTTTTTTCTTCTTTGAACGAGCCAATTAGTTAATTAAAAAAATTATCAATTTTCTCACCCCAGTGACATAAATATTTCAAACAACAATTCTTGTTTGATAGAACGATTCTGTCTTGAATTTAAGTGGTGGTTGCTTTTTTGTTAGGATACAGAGTGAAAACAACAATTTTTCCTATCAGTTTTTAAACTTAGCTATTTTTTAAAGTAAAAATGAAAATGGAGAAAGAATGGAACTGATCATATTCCATTGTGTTAGATAAATTACTCGTTGTTTCGACATTTCCTAAGATAATTGAATCGACCATTAAAATATTAAAAAGACTTTTTTGCAGCTAAGAAATTTAACAATTTATTCTCTAGATTTTCGTGAAATCAGTTTTATTCAAAAAAAAGACTTTTTCAACTCTTCATAGTGGGCAAAAATTATCAGAGAACCAGTAAAGCTACGTACTGCTATTTTAGTAGAGTAGCGATGAGCATTGCATACACTTGTTTTCTATACTAAACGCATATAAACAAAAACAGATCCACAAAGATATATATTCCTGATAATTTTCATACAGTTTTAAGGAAAATACAGTTTCAGCACTCGGTTATCAGAGAGAATTACTTATAGGAACTAAAACAACCATTCCTAGGCTAGACTTTTTCTAAACTTTGTCAAGGGAGCTTTTCTTAATAACTCACTCCCCCTTATAATTTGCTGACCCCTTTTGTTGCGGGGTTCAATTTACTTATTAATCACATTTTCAGATATAAAAAATAAATAGCTGAAAAGCGGCACTTTGGC
The DNA here is from genome assembly GCF_964194025.1 of Convolutriloba macropyga. NCBI lineage: Eukaryota > Metazoa > Xenacoelomorpha > Acoela > Convolutidae > Convolutriloba > Convolutriloba macropyga. The sequence goes on along the minus strand of NC_134473.1, from coordinate 39,786,413 downwards.
AAATTGAATAGTTTAAGTTCTACAGGAAAAAGTGCACAAGACTTCTTAATGAATTTCTATTGATTTTTCCGAATACCATCTTTCAATTACTGTTACTACGCTCTATATCCTCCAACAAATGAAAATTTCCTACGCTACCCTTTATAATATATGCAGCACAATTGCATAAGAACATGTTTTTTTTCCAGTTTTTCATCTTCTCTTTGTACCATATGTTTTCATTTGTTATCAGATTGCAACATCAAAATATACAAAAAAAAGAATCCTTTATAACGTGAAAAAGCTATTCATTTTGCATTGTTCCTTGAATACCTTTTGAATTTTACTCACTTTTACTATAATGGAAAAGCTTACACATTCATCTGCTAAAAATTTGTTACAGTATGGTCTGATTCAATTTGTCTTCTGCTCTTCTTTAGGTTAATTTTTCTATCGCAACTTCAAAATATTTGTCATTAAAACTGAGTTATGAATTAAAATCAAAGAAAATACCACTGAAATTGAAAAATTAATAGCAGTAAAAATCATAGTTCTTAGTCAACTGTTTTTCTTCGACTCTTTTGGACTGTGCTTCAAGTTTGACGAATGGGTTCCGAATTTTTTAAAAACAAAAGCAACCTGATTTTAATAATGTTATTGATATATCAAAGGAAGAAAGCTATTTTCTGATCGAAGCTTTCTAATTTGTACCTGGATTTGCGTCTCGGAGCATTTCAGCGCTGAATCAGTATATTTAAATAACTAAAACTGTACTCTAAATTTAAATAACTAAATAATGTTGAGTTAGCCCAGAATCAATAGATCCCGCAATGTCTAACAAATTCTTAAGAGCCGACATGAAAACTGAGCAACAAAAAGCTATGCTCCTGTAGCTTATGACTGGTAACTACTATAGTAGTATAGACGATCTTCTGATCTAAACTAGCTGGTAATTAATTGCCACAAAAACCATTCAGCTCATTAGTTGTGACTTGCATATTAAACGTCAGAAGTACCCGCACAGAAGTTTAAATCGCATATAAAGCAAACGTTGTAGGCTGGGCATATTAATTTTCATGCTGTTCATTTTTCTCTAAATCGAAGACTATCCAGTGTAAATACAAACATGCACAGAATACTGGCCATCTAAGATAAAACGGAGTGTCTTTAGACTGATTGAGCACTGATTTGCTCTTCCACCAACTTCCGGGTGATGTCTTTAATACTTGCAAAAGTGTCTGATGGCAAATTCAATTGATCTCGAGGTTATATGCTTCTCAAAATTCGATTCTTTTAAGACGCAATACTTTTAAGTGTTTAAAACCTACAGAAAGTTGCCAGATGTTCAATAGAATTGAGATTTTGTTTAGTGAATCAGTGGCTTTCTTAGGTTATCCGAGAACACTCAATGTTTCTGATAAAACAAAAAAATTGTTGCAAATTTTCTAGCGTGTAGAGAGTGCAAGATGTTAAAATGGAAATTTAAAATATCATGGAACCCACTTTCAATTGGTCAAACGGCTCTGTTTGTTACCGCACGTCTAAACGGGATGCATGCTAATATTGCTATTTTTGTCCATTTTAACACAGTTGTTCAAAAGTGAAGCTGAAATATTTTTTCTAGAGAAATTTTTATTAAAGAAGAATAAAAAAGATATGTTTTTTGCGCTCAAGTGGTATAACTATGCTGGTCCAACAAGAGTAAAATTAATTCTCAACTTATTGTCAAATGTACCAAAATGATTTTAAATTATACTAACTCTGGATGTAAGCGTACACTGGCAACTCTGAATTTTCTTCTCTTGCTTGTTTTCCAACGATTATTTCTGGAATAGCCCGCTTCAACGACTATATCACGTACTAGAACAAAGATACATCCGATGTGTAAAATAGCATGAGTTGCCCTACATGATCATATACAGACACCACGCATGTACACACTCATGGGTTTATCAGAAGTAACTGCTGTTGTATTTTCAAACACTTTATCACAAACAATACACAAGAAGTTAGATATTGTAATTATGGCCAATCTAAGAACGCATCTCTTGAGCCCACTTATTAAAGAGGAAATTCATTTGCTGAGAACTTTTGTTGAAAAATGTGAGAATTTTCATTAATAATTGCATTTTTGGCTAATTGAACCGGAAAAATGCATTAAAACAGCATCCGCAGTCAAATAAACAGGATAAAAAAAGTTTAACTGATTGGAGAAAACAAAACAATATCTCGAAACTTTTACAATTTTATTATTTTCTTTTTGTTGAGAACGATTAATAACAGCTTTTGAACAAATTAATTATTAAAAACTAATTTTGCGCAAAATTTATTGTAAACGTGACTGCATTAAACAAAAAAATAAAAAAGACAAAAATGATGACATACTCTGCAAGCTGTGACAGAACTGAGCTATCGTTTTATGTCGTTTTCAGGGAAGATATCTTTTGGTTTTTGGGAGAAAAAAATTTTGTTGGTATATTCTTTATCAATAAGGTAAAGAACCAATTTTAAGCGTCTTTTGATTTACAATAATAGCAAAATTTTTAGTAATAACAAAAATAACAATAACAGAGATAGTAATCAGAAAAATAACACAAAATATAAAAATAGTCTAGTAGCAAAATAGTAATATATAATAGTCATAATATCAGTAAATAGTAATAGCAGTAACAGTGAAAATTAATATTAGTATTATAGTATAAAGAAAAACAATAATAGTAAAATTAGTAGTTATAGTAATAAACAAGGAGGCTCAATAATATACGTCCGCATATAATGTTCCGACCCCGCTCAACCACGATTATGGCTTAACTGTCCACCAAATGAAGAAGAGATAGGAAACTCTAAGAATAAATTTCTGTTCGAAAAGAAGTAGCTAATTCATTAAAAAAATCTCTGTAAACTCTAAAAAATTGATAAATGGAACAAAAATTCATTAAAGAGTGGATGGTAACTGCCACTATGGAGATCAAGATATAACAAAAACAACGAAACTCAATATCCATCCTTTTTTTAAAAAAAAAATCTTATTGAAGAGGTCAAAAAAGCAATTAGTTAAAAATAAATTTAACCAAATGAATTCCATTTTACCAGAAAAGATAAGGGGACTGTCACTGTCTTTAATGAGATAAAGTAACAAAAGGATGAAAAACAAAAGGTCACAGTCAAAATATACGTTTACACTTTTTCAGAACAATTGAATTCAAAGCAAAACTCTATCAATTGAAACCATTCAATGACTTCTTTTATCCCCTACTTTCAAGCAAAACCTTTGAGACCTGTCTTTATCCAGAATATAATACGGTTACGCAAAGAACAAAGGCACGCAAAACTCTAGAAGTCATTTCAATTTTGCGAGGAAATGAATTTTTTGTTGAATAGAAAATACTAAATACAACCATTTGCCATTAGTGTAAAATGCTGCTTGTCGTTAATGTGTCACTATTATGATAATGAGACAAGACAGCAAAATAATGGCCAAAATTGGAAAAAATAAAAAAAATAAATAGAAAGCTAATGACAACTCGTGGTATCAACGCCAAAAAAATTATTTCAGAATCAAAACGAAAAATACGACTAAATTATGTTTAGCTTGGAAAAAAAGTTCTAAAGATAAAACTTTTTTTACAGATTGCAAAAATTAGATTGAAATTAGCAAGCCCCAAAAAACCATTTTTTAGAGTAAAATTTTATAAACGTAAGACACAGCAGCCGTTAATTTTCAATTAAAAAGTTTCCAATAAGTTAATATTGTACTGTTCAGAGAGCCGATTGTACATGTAATTACAAAGACTAAGTTACAAGGTTACATATTAACTTTTGATACAGTCAGAGCACAAAGTTTTGTTTTTTAACGAAAAATCGGTATTGAAACCAAAAAGAAATAAATGTTATTCGCTGAATTTATTATGTAAGTTCACTGGACTCATTTTTGACTGTAAATTTGAACTGTCAATGGTTGAATTTTGATTTGAAGTCATTCTGTTCTCGAACTAACAAGAAAAAAGAAAAACTATTTAAAAAAACTATACAGCCCATCAATGTATGAATAATTTTTGAACTTAAAAACTCCCTTACTAAACCAGAACTGATCATGCAACTGCTGCTTCTCCATTAAAACAAATAAAAGTACCAATCGTTACCGGAGTAGTTAAGTTTACAAAAAAATCATTATATCAGAAATATATAATGAAGTATGGATACTTATCGAGTCATTTTGACAAAATTCATGTTTTAACCACTGAAAGTGTTAGATTAGTTTTTCAATGGTTCTTCAAACTCACATTTAAAAATTCTTTCATTAATTAGACTCTGCCATAAAAAAGCAAAAACAACATCAATTGCTTGAAAAATTCAAGAGTTCATTAAAACTTACAAAACAATTTTTTGGATTCATTAAAATCACAAGTTTTTCTTTTATGACACAATATTGCTTCAACAGACCCTGCTTGATTATAAAGGGAGCATTAAAAAATTGCAATTTTAATGAAAAAAGATTTTCTTTTAGTTTGGATAAAAAACTTTAAAACGAAACTCAAAAAGACAGACCCAAAACTTAATCAGAATCTCATTTTTCATCGTAAAACTCAATGGTGAGACAAAAACCGGCCTTTCTATTGCTGCTTAGCTGTTAAAAGGCTCAACTTTTCCAAAATATTTCGCAATAGTTGTTTGTTAAACAAAAATGTAACGATATAAATGATAAACCATGCATTCATTTCATAAATATTGTTTAATTTAACCAAAGACTGCAAAAGTCTTATTTTTGGAAACCAAATAAAACTCAATATCTATCCTTTTTTTAAAAAAAAATATGAAAAGGTCATAATAGCATGTAATCAAAAATAAAAATGATTTCCATACTAGCATATAAGATATGGGGACTGTCTTTATTGAGATTAAATAGCAAGTAGATTAAAAACAAGAAGGGCAATGTCAGAAAAAATGTTTCCACTTTTTCAAAACAAGTAATAGAAGCAACTATCTATCAACTGAAATTGTTCAATGTCTTCAATTGTACTTTAATTTCAATCGAACCCACTTTACTTTTACTAGTTTTCTTCTTTCTTTTAACGTGAAACAAATAAGACTATTGCACTACTTTTGATCAAACTTTCAGCAAAAGTTGCCAAAAAATGAAAACAAAACAACGGAATATGGGCTCGAGAACAAGCGTTTAATGGCTCCAAAAAACTGTTTTCTAAGTTTCAATGAACTCTTGACATTTTCAACCTGGAATGTAAAAATTATGAGAAAAGATTTTGAATAATTTTAAACAGAAACTCAAAAAGACAAACCCAAAACCTAATCCGAATTTTTTTTATCAAAAAACTCAACGTTGAGGCAAAAATTTGCCTTGCTATTGCTGCTTTGCTGTTAAAAAACGCAATGGTTCCAAAAGAGTTGGCAATAGTTGCTTGGCAAACGGAAATATCACCATATAAACAAGTAAACCATGCATTTTTTTTTAAAAAAATAAATTTTTGTTTATATTAACGAAAGACTGCAGAAGTTATATTTCCAGCTTTTTCTTGTAGGAAAAAGAGGCAAAATTAGCTCCTATTTGAGTAAAAATAGATTGTATCAGCAGTGTTTATGTCTCCACCGCCGGTCAAATTGAGCATAGTTGTTCAAATAGGCGTACTTGATGTCTTTTTTTAAAAAAAAAATTTTGAAGATTTAGTTGAAAAATTTTCCAAAATTTCAGGTTTAGAAAGTTCACCAACTCTCTTCTTTCGTTTAACGTCAAAAAAATGAGACCACTGCACTTTTATCAATTTTTATCAGAAATTGATCAAATTTTCAGCAAAAATTGCCCAAAAATGTTAAAAAAAACCACGGAATATTGGCACGAGTTCAGGCATTTAATGGCTCCGGAAAACTGTTTTGTAAGTTTTAATGAACTCTTGACATTTTCAACCTTGAAAGTAAAAAATATGAGAAAAGATTTTGAAAAATTTTAACCAGAAACTCAAAAAGACAAACCCAAAACTTAATCCGAATCTTTTTTATCAAAAAACTCAACGTTGAGGAAAAAAACTTGCCTTGATATTGCTGCTTTGCTGTTAAAAACGCAATGGTTCCAAAAGAGCTGGCAATAGTTGCTTGGCAAACGGAAATATCACCATATAAATAATAAGGCATGCTTTTTAAAAAATATATATTTGTTTAAAATAACGAAAGACTGCAGAAGTTATATTTCCAGATTTTTCTTGTAGGAACAAGAGGCACAATTGGCCCCTATTTGAGTAATAATAGATTGTATCAGCAGTGTTTATGTCGGCACCGCCGGTCAAATTGAGCATAGTGGTTCAAATAGGCGTACTTGATCTCTTTTTATAAAAAAAGTGCTAAACATTTGAAAATTTAGCGGAGAAATTTTCCAAAATTGTACGTTTAAAGATTTTACCAACTCTCTTCTTTTGTTTAACGTCAAACAAATGGGACCATTGCGCTTTTATCATATTTTTTCAGAAATTGACAAAATTTTCAGCAAAAATTTCCAAAAAACGTAAAAAAAACCACGGAAAACTGGCACGAGTTCAAGTATTTGATGGCTCCGAAAAACTGTTTTGTACGTTTTATTGAACTCTTGACCTTTTCAACCTTGAAGGTAAAAAAGATGAGAAAACATTTTGAAAAATTTTAACCAGAAACTCAAAAAGACAAACCCAAAACTTAATCCGAATCTTTTTTATCAAAAAGCTCAACGTTGAAGCAAAAACTTGCCTTGTTATTGCTGCTTTGCTGTTAAAAAACGCAATGGATCCAAAAGAGTTGGCAATAGTTGCTTGGCAAACGGAAATGTCACCATATAAATAATACGGCATGCATTTTTAAAAAAATATTTTTGTTTAAAATAACGAAAGACTGCAGAAGTTATATTTCCAGATTTTTCTTGTAGGAACAATAGGCACAATTGGCCCCTATTTGAGTAATCAAAGATTGTATCAGCAGTGCTTATGTCGTCACCGCCGGTTAAATTGAGCATAGTGGTTCAAACAGGCGTACTTGATCTCTTTTTATAAAAAAGTGCCAAACATTTGAAAATTTAATTGAGAAATTTTCCAAAATTGTACGTTTAAAGATTTCGCCAACTCTCTTTTTTTGTTTAACGTCAAATAAATGGGACCATTGCAATTTTATCAAATTTTATCAGAAATTGACAAAATTTTCAGCAAAAACTTCCAATAAACGTAAAAAAACCACGGAATATTAGCACGAACTCAAATATTTAATGACTCCGAAAAACTTTTTTGTAAGTTTTAATGAACTCTTGACATTTTCAACCTGAAAAGTAAAAAATATGAGAAAAGATTTTGAAAAAATTTAAACAGAAACTCAAAAAGACAAACCCAAAACTTAATCCGAATCTTTTTTATCAAAAAACTCAACGTTGAGGCAAAAACTTGCCTTGCTACTGCTGCTTTGCTGTTAAGAAACGCAATCGTTCCAAAATAGTTTGCAATAGTTGCTTGGCAAACGGAAAAGTCGCCATATAAATAATAAGGCATGCATTTTTAAAAAAATATATTTGTTTAAAATAACGAAAGACTGCAGAAGTTATATTTCCAGATTTTTCTTGTAGGAACAAGAGGCACAATTGGCCCCTATTTGAGAAATCATAGATTGTATCAACAGTGCTTATGTCGGCACCGCCGGTTAAATTGAGCATAGTGGTTCAAATAGGCGTACTTGATCTCTTTTTTTAAAAAAAGTGCTTAACATTTGAAAATTTAGCTGAGAAATTTTCCAAAATTTTACGTTTAAAGAGTTCACCAACTCTTTTCTTTTGTTTAACGTCAAACAAATGGGACCATTGCACTTTTATCAAATTTTATCAGAAATTGACAAAATTTTCAGCAAAAATTTCCAAAAAACGTAAAAAAACCACGGAATATTGGCACGAGTTGAATTATTTAATGGCTCCGAAAAACTATTTTGTAAGTTTTAATGAACTCTTGACATTTTCAACCTGAAAAGTAAAAAATATGAGAAAAGATTTTAAAAAATTTTAAACAGAAACTCAAAAAGACAAACCCAAAACTTAATCCGAATCTTTTTTATCAAAAAACTCAACGTTGAGGCAAAAACTTGCCTTGCTACTGCTGCTTTGCTGCTAAGAAACGCAATCGTTCTAAAATAGTTGGCAATAGTTGCTTGGTAAACGGAAATGTCACCATATAAATAATAAGGCATGCATTTTTAAAAAAATATATTTGTTTAAAATAACGAAAGACTGCAGAAGTTATATTTCCAGTTTTTTCTTGCAGGAAAAAGAAGCACAATTGGCCCCTATTTGAGTAATAATAGATTGTATCAGCAGTGTTTATGTCTGCACCGCTGTTCAAATTGTGCATAGTGGTTCAAATAGGTGTACTTGATGACTTTTATAAAAAAAAGTTCTAAACATTTGAAAACTTAGCAGAGAAATTTTCCAAAATTGTAAGTTTAAAGAATCCACCAACTCTCTTCTTTCGTTTAACGTCAAACAAATGGGACCATTGCACTTTTATCAAATTTCATCAGAAATTGAGAAAATTTTCAGCAAAAATTTCCAAAAAACGTAAAAAAAACCGCGGAATATCGTCACGAGTTCAAGCATTTAATGGCTCCGAAAAACTGTTTTGTAAGTTTTAATGAACTATTGACATTTTCAACCTTAAAAGTAAAAAATATGAGAAAAGATTTTGAAAAAGTTTCAACAGAAACTCAAAAAGACAAACCCAAAACTCAATCCGAATCCTTTTTTATCAAAAAAACTCAACGTTGAGGCAAAATCTTGCCTTGCTATTGCTGCTTTGCTGTTAAGAAACGCAATCGTTCCAAAATAGTTTGCAATAGTTGCTTGGCAAATGGAAATGTCACCATATAAATAATAAACCATGCATTTTTTAAAAAATATGTTTGTTTAAATTAACGAAAGACTGCAGAAGTTATATTTCTAGATTTTTCTTGTAGGAACAAGAGGCACAATTGGCCCCTATTTGAGTAATAATAGATTGTATCAGCAGTGTTTATGTCGGCACCGCCGGTCAATTTGAGCATAGTGCTCAAATAGGCATATTTGATGTCTTTTTATAAAAAAAGTGCTAAACATTTGAAAATTTAGCCGAGAAATTTTACAAAATTGTAAGTTTAAAGAGTTCAGCAACTCTCTTCTTTTGTTTAACGTCAAACAAATGAGACTATAGCACTTTTATCAAATTTTATCCGTAATTGATTAATTTGTAAGCAAACGTTACAAAAACTGTGAACAAAACCACCGAAGATAGGCTCAGGTTCACAGTGCTTTAAACCTCCGTAATTCCTTGCAAAAAACCAAATTTCTAAAATTTTGAGTTTGACAAGCTTTCTTATGATACCGCTTATAATCCTGTACGATGAATATATCAATTGCCAAAAATCGACTGAACAAAAAAACAGCTGGGAATGTAGTTCCCCCCTCCACTAAAGTTTGTCGGAAAAAAATACTCAAATAAGAATATAATAATTTCAATGGTAATAATGATAAATATATCATTAATAATATTAAAAATAATTGTAGTCGTAATGAAAACAACAATAATTATAGTAGTTATAATAAGTTATAACAACAAGTTGAAAATTATAATTTAATAAAAAACTGATACAAATAATAACGAAAACAAAATAGAATAATGATAAAAAGTACTGGACACAAACTGCGACCAAGTTTTACACCTATTTACACAAAAACTAGCTATCAAATTATTTTATATAATAAAATGACTGCACATAAAATTGATCCAAATGGATCTTGGTTTATTGATTCTCTATTATTGCATACCAACAGGTACTTGCTGGTGGAAATGCGCAGAATAGAAATCATGTTTCTCCACCCTCAAATGGCTGTAATGGACAGCGACAATATTGAATTGAGGGGAGACAAATAACGAGGCTATAAATAGAGACCACAGACTTTGAAAATGTTCGCAAGGATCGAACAAAAAGATCCCATGGTAGACAGACTCCCATGAGATGAGGCAGACCTAAAGAGGCCAAAAGCCTCAATTACCTATCATTCGGAGCAAAGCTTCCATAATATTTCACCAAAAGAAACCTCACATACAAAAAGAACGATGCGCAATCATCGAACTTGTTCACCTTCACTCGACACATGTATCACATTCATTGAGCCATACAAGACCATGTTCGGTTCGACAGTCCAAACTCTTCAAATCCAGAGTGACCGCCCACAGCAGAATTTGTAAAAGTGCATTTACCAGATATTCGTGCGTTCATGTTCAGACGTTTGTGCGTTTTTCGCTGTTCCTATACTATATTACTTTGACCGCACGACACCCACATTCTGGACATATTTTATTTCAGTCAGGGCTTTTATAAATATCCGTCATTTGTTCCCTGCTAACTTACAGCTATATACGGATCAGTTAAACAACTCTCCACACTCTGTGTTTTCTTTTTCTTTCGTTATAATAGAACCAGCATGAAATTGATTACTCCGAACAAACTTACCAATAAGCCAGCTTTCTGAAAAAAAATTAAACTAAATTACATCTATAAGGTAATGCTCATAACCTAATTGAAAACAATTTATTATTATCTATACTTACTTTTGAACGGCTGTCCTTTTGTATGATCCAGGCATCTAGCAGCTGTTAGAACCCAAAACTCATGTATAATTGCGCCACCGCAAAATTTCTCACTGTAGTCGAATCCAACTCGTACAAAAAATAGTTTGTCTGTACTTGGCAAACCGTTTACAATCAAAGACGTCGTCTTTAGACGTCTGGGAGAATCTTTTAGGGTGGTATCTGCAGTCACTATACCGATCACCAGTGTCAATATAGAAAGAATGGTAAATAAAGCTGTAATTACAATGATGTTGTTTTTCATATTTATAACCAGACGCTTGATAAAGTGATAGAAATGGACAACTGAAAACGAGTCTGTTAATCAACTGCAGGCTGATTGAAATGTCTGATCTTCCTCCCGCAGCAATTTAGCAGAAGCAATATTATTTGAAAAAAACTCTGCCTTTAAATCTTGTTTTTTTTACAATTTTTTTTTTCGTTTTTGTTCTCAAAGGTGATAAGTCCTTTACATAAAACAATTTTGTGCAGCTCAAATTGTGTGAGCTGAACAATTTGAACTTATAGTTTTCTTGTGTTAATTTTGTATTCAGATCTGGTAAATTTCGGTTTACAGAAATTTTCAAGAAACTTATATTTGTTTTTTACATATGAGAGCTAAATTAGTATTTAACTGTAGTGGGTTGTGAATTGAGAACTAAAGTTTTAGCTATTTGGAATCACTTAAATAACATTGAAGAGAGTTGAGCACAAGATAAGAAAAAATCTATAATGTTGTAACTGCAGTTATAAAATTGAAATAAAATTTCCACTTCACAAAATTGGGGAGAATTGTCCAGATCGAAGAGTTAGCCAACCTTGGAATTAGTTTAACTGAGAACTGTAGTCAGATTTAATTGACACAATGTTGTTTTGTTGATTTGCAAGTTAGAAACAACAAAACCTTGCAACTGCTCAAACAAGGTCAACCTTTTAAACTAACAAAAGTCAGCATTGGTTGATGAACTCATGAAACAAGGATAATCTATTTTTGTTCCGACCCTCTTGAGGGGGGAGGAACTATATACTCAAATGGGTTTTTTTTTGTTCAGACAATTTTGCCCGATTGATATATTCATCGTAGTGAGTGGTATCATTAAAAAGCCCGTCCAGCGCAGAATATGGAATTAAAAATTTTTTTTGGAATTTCGTTTTCTAAAGCGAATTATCGTGGTTTAAATTTTTGTGAATATAAGACCAATTTGCCTAAAATTTCGTCAGTTCTTTAAATATGTAAAAATTGTTAACAAAAGCACTGTTGATTTGATTGTTGAAGACAGGAAAAATTGTTGACTATTTTATTAAATTTTTTGGCCAAAATTTTGGCTAAATATTTCAAAATTCAGAATTTTTCATCAGAAATTGCCCGAAATAAGCTACTTTAGTCCATTTTGATTAAATTTACCAAAAGAGCACAAAAAAACAACTAATAAATCTTCTTAGACTACAATGGGAGATAGGGCTAATTCCACATTCGTTGAGAAATGTCTGGAATTAAAATTGCCGTTTTTTGCTAACTTTACTCTATGATTATCGAAAAGGCAGCATTTATTTTTGATCTTTTAACTAACAAATTATCTAGATCTTTAACATTCGAAACAATTGATTGTTTTTATTGGGCAAACAGCAATAGAAATGTACGCTGGTCTTGGTAAAATCTTGCTTAGTTACAAAACGAAAATAATTCGAATTGTACTTAGACGGTCTTTTTTAAGCGAAAAATTCGATCTTTTTTGTTAATTAAAGAAAAGAACAGTTCAAATCAAAGCTCACTGCTGAGACGTCCAAATGGCTGCTGTTCCGAATTAATGTATCTAGTTTCTCTACCCGAATAATTATGGTCACTTTTAAAACTGTTTGATTTTTTAGTAAACAATGGCTTTTTGAACTTTGTCCATTTTCACGTTTTTCTCGTTTTATTCCGTTATCTTATTAACGACAGTTCATATATTACATTGTTGGCGTTCAATAAAGGGAAAAATAGAGCATATAAAAACTTCAGAGGCATAGATTAATGTTTTAACGGCTTCGACACTCCTTTCTCGAAGAGTTTTTTTCATCTGTCTTCAACTATTGTTTTCAGTTTGTCTTTCTAGTGCCATTAAATTTCCTGGATAATGACAATTCTCCATGATTTTTTGGAGAAGAAATTGAGCCTGCATTCTGGTTTGAAATGACAGCTGATGGCTTTCGTGTCTTTCTATTGCTTTCAAAATCAATTGCTTTCAAAATCTAAAAATATAACTAAAACTTCACAATTTTGTGTTTTTATTTGTTTATTTGTTACCTAATTTGGGAAGATTTCAATGTGCCAAATCTAATGTTTTCAACGCATTCGTTATGAATTTACTGGCTTCAACACGGGTTTTTCTCAAAATAAGCAAAGTAATTTTTTGAGTTTTGTCTATATTTGACGTTCCGTTTGTAGACCTAAGACATACTCTGGAAAAATAGGTTCTCATGCGCTTCCTTTAGACGAATAAACGTACCTAAATAGTTATTTGATTTGTAGCTAATGGCTTTGATGACTTTGAAAATGACTGTTTTTGAAAAATACAAAAGTATTTCTTAATTTTTTACTCTTTTTCTATTTTTTGTCTATTTTTTACCTAGTCTCATTAATGAGAGGTCACTTTTGTTTATTTTTGAAAAAGGCGCAATCAAACAATTTTTGAGGGGTGAAATTGGCTTTACAGCTTTGTAAACTTTTTCTAACAGCTTAAAAATTGAGTAGTGACAGGTCTTAATGCCCTCCTATAAAGAGATTAGAATTATAGGGTATTGTATAACATTAACATCTAATGGTTTTCATTACTTTTGAAACCAATTGTTTTGATTAATATTAATGAACTGTTTTGGTTTTGCTGATTTTGTTCTTTTGCCTAATTGTAACCAAGCTTTAATATGGATTGGTCCATATCTTTTCAAAAAACACAAGTTATTTTGTTTTTTTTTTAAATTTCATGTGTAAAATTTATGTTCTATTTTGACTTTGTTATGAAGTTTTTTTAATGGATATAAAGTTTTGGATGTAGTTAATGTTTGTTGTTGTTTTCTGATTTTTGTTTTTCGTCTAGTTTTGCTTTCTTAATAATGGCGGAACGCATCAATCTAATGCGGCGTTTTTTATTTCCACAGATTATTTGCGTTGGAGTCAATCTTTTTTTCCATACATTTTTTTAAAATATCCTTTAGTTTTTTGGTTGTTTTATCTGTTCCTAATTCTGCCAAAAATGTGATGAGCAGGGTCAAAACCTAATTTGCAAACGAACATTACCGAGCCTCCTGCTTGTTCAAACTACAGGTCGACATAATTATAATTATCTTGGTTTTCTAGTATATACATATATATACATATATATATATATATATATATATATATATATACATATATATATATATATATATATATAATGTATATATATATATATATATATATATATATATATATAAATAAATAAATATATATATATATATATATATATATATTTATATAGTTATATAGTTTTATATATATATATATAAACTCATAAAAAAGATCAGAAAGAATATTGAAGGTAGACGTTCCAAGGTAAGAAAGTCATCAAAGTTCTAAAGTCAAAATTTTTTATTATTGGAAAAAATTATCACAAAAATGTTTTTTCTTGCAAGATTGAACAAATTCAATTTCAAGAAAAAAAGAGTCTTAAGTTTCAACAGTTTTAAACAAAAATATACTGACA
>NC_134473.1:39694498-39771899 GCF_964194025.1 Convolutriloba macropyga | reverse complement strand
TATTGAGACACTAACATGCACGTTTTAAAACGCCGATAGGTAGGTAGGTACAGCATAATCGATTTTCCTCGATTTTTGTCTTTTAAATCTGTGCAGTATGAATGTTGAAACTTGGGGTGTTTCTGTATTTCAATTAAGGGCAGTGACTCTACGGGAGTCACTTGTAAAATTTGACTTAACATTTCGAATTGCTATGCGGTTTTCAATCTTGACTAAAATATCTCAGTGACTTCAAACAAAGTCACGTAAGCTACTCTCACAGGTATTCTGATGCTAGTTTCTGTACTCAAACAAAGTTTGGGCCCTAAAACAGCAAAAAACATGTAACAATCAAAACTAGTAGAAAAACTTGCAAATGAATCCATGATCGAGACTGTCAACTCAGTTTTAGAATTTTTTTCGCTCTCTGTCCTCCCAGATACAGGTTGTTGAGTATTTCATCAGTCAATCAGTACATTTTAATAGTAAATGCTAATATCTGTACTGAATCATTTGCAGTCTAGCGCCCCTACGAATTTTAGTTTGAACTAAGTTACCTCCACTTCCATAAAAGGGTTATTTTGTGGAGTTTTGTGACAAATTCTGTAACCATATTCAACATTTTGTGTTTCGAGCAAAACGAGAGTTTAAGATTGTGGAATACGATGACAACATTTTTCATTATATTCCACAATTAAACATGGGAGCAAGTTTTTGGTAAAACAATTTCATCTATTTGGCCATTATTTTGCTATAGCGGCACTAATGCACTTTGGAAGCTAGTTGAAATTTTTCATACGGCGGAATTTTTCAAAAATCATAATTTACTGATCCCTTTTTACAAGGGGTTTTTCAGGGATTAAGAATTAAGAATAACTTTCCGGAACAGATCTTTTTAGTAATTAAAAATTTGTGATCACTTTTAATGCAGAAGTTTTCAAATTTTAATTATTTTTTTAGGATTTTAGGAGGTGTATCATTAAATTTGTTGGGCCTTCGTTTTACTTGAAGTGAAAAGCTTTGTTAAAATGAAATGGACTAAAACTAACAATGTTTACGGATTACGTTGCCCTAACTGGTACTTGCTATACAAGTTACTTGGCTCTCTTCAATAATGCTCCCAGGAAGTATTTCATCAAGGGGGCGAAGATTTCTCAATGTTGACAACCTATAGAGCTGGTTTAGATTTGCACCCTTTCTTAATGGTGGTCTCATGTGGTCTGTGTCGCAGTCAAATTACAGTTAGATGGCAATTGATTTAGAAATTAAATCTCTCTCTAGCAATTGAATTGACACTTAAGTTATGTTATTTAAGACTCTTGCACTATGTAGTTTGAATACTTCGGCACTGTCAACTCACTTTGTTGTTTTAAAAGCGTCTTTAAGTCGGATTAAAAGCTGTTTAAATGATCATTAATTACTTGTTTATTTGTAATTTCTAAGGAAAGTACCTTTTGGAAATATTACATAGCAAACTGTGCAAGATCGTAGTTTCAAAGAGTGGATTCTGAGGGACAAATTTTGTCAGCAGGTTCCACAGAATGGCTAAATTGGCCATTTTGAGGAATATGGTGAAAAAAATTAAAGCAATTTCCAAACTAACTTTTGTAACCATAGTTCACGTTTTAAGCCAACTATACTTGTTTTAAGAAACATTTTGTGGAAAACAATTGGTTAACTGGACCGAACGGTCCGTCTCAGTTTGACAAGGGAGCTAGTCTATGATGAATTTAACAGCCCAAGTTTCACGGGCTGATAACCTGTATTCGTCTTAAACAAATTTTAGAGCGAAACTTGTATTATTATCATGGTGTGAGGTATAAAGACTTTGATATCAAATATGGAATGTGTAGATCAATAGGAATACGGTCTCGCAAGATTCGAAACGTTTATGAAAGAAGCAAAAAAGGTAGCTACAAAACTAACTAGTAGGCATCTGCTTCAGGTGAGCAAGAAATTGTGTGGCGCTGCGTATTTGAAAGCTTCAACAGATTCTGAGTTCTTTTTACCATGATACGGATTATGTCAACACCGATACTTCAAAGTTTAAAAGCTAAACGCAAAACCAGAACTGTGTTTGAATGTTCTACGAGTTTCTGTGGTTTCCAGTGTTGACAGTCCAATCTCATGAGCTACTTGTTTGGCATGATTTTAAACTACGATTTTAATTTCATTCTCACACACAAATTTTGAAAAATATTCAGAAGCTTCAACATAATTTGTATCCAGTTTGTACCACTAGCGTTTGAATCTTTCGGGGCTTCTCAGATTTGGTTCGAAAAACTTTGAAACGTATAGCCTTGCTTGCCGATAACCGAAACTTTCAGCCAGCTGGTTTATCAATTGCCTACAATCGGTTATCTCAAGGAGTTTCAGTGACTTTAATTAATGAGAGGTTCAGCCACAATGCTGATCGCCAGAGATTCCCTGTTATGAGACTAAATCCTGTGACAACACCATCAGCCCCATAATGGTTAATTTACAGTCTTGGCTCACCCAATTTTGGTTGCCCAGTTATTGCTGTGCACGAATTTCTTTGTCAACCAATGAGTGGTGACAATGCTCATTTCTTCCGTTCAACCCGATTGTGTAGGTTGATGATGACGAAATTTTGAAGACCCGATTGTGAGGGTTTCTGGGAACAAATAAAAGGCAAATACTCAATTGCGTGGGCACCATGGTGATTTGTGGGCACAAGGTTGATCAAAGAAAACTTTCTGATAATCGGCTGAATTTAGAAATGATTTCAAGCATGATTTCCCAAACCAAGCATACCTTGAATTTAAGTTAAAAATAAAAGAAAGCAAAAAATATTAAGTTTTCAAGCAAGAACAGGAATTAACGCTATTAATCATAATAAACTATAAAATTCCTAAAATATTTAAATTGTAAAATATTTTGTTCTGTTTTAGAGCCAAACTAAACCAAGCTCGCAAAAAGCAATTCTCTACAGCTGTTCTTTAGTTTCAAAGAAGTTAATTCACTATTGAAAACTGGGTTTTGTTATACAAATCCATACAAATCCTGAGAATGTAATTGGGTGGTTAGGAACTATGGTTAGGTAGGTAACATAGACGAATTGATATCTTTTGCTGAGACCAATAAGAATAGTATTACAAAAATACTTTTGAATGGCGGAATTGACCCTAGAAAACCTTCCTTTTCCTAATTATTACCTCGACAATAAAGGTTCGAATCTTACAAAAAACTATTCAATTTTCACTCCTGTCCACGCTTTGCATAGCTGATTTAATGGTTTTAAGAAATACCAAAAAAATTATCTAATCTTATAGCAAAATTACTCATTCATCAAATTGCGTATGTCCCACTGAAAGCGTATACGCGGTTGCAAGTACTTTCCAACTGTTAAAATGGGAACAAGCCAGTCAATTTAATGGAAATGGTTTCAGGCACACTTCCAATGCCAACGACCTTTCTAACGCTAACCTTTCTCTAAGAACAAACTATCTGAGACAAAACAAAATTGGCAAAAAAATCTAATCTTCAAGTTGATTACTTATTTTTGTAATCCTGGAAGTTTAAGATGCATGAGCAATACGCAAAAAAATTTCCTATTAATAATAAAAACTGAGGCTAAATATAATTTCACTTAACTCAGTTTCCTCGTTATTTTTCCCCTCGAAAGTTTTAACAAACACGCTCACTCTTTATCTTCTCTATTTTCTGCTTGAAATAATGTTTATCGAAAGCCAAATATTTTGTCAGAGCCTAAAGTCTATTGTTTGGTTTGAAAACTTTTCGTTCTTTACCGGCGATCAGTTCCAAAAAAACTCTTTCTTTCAGATTCTAAACACTTTCTTACAGACTCGATTCAGTCAAACAATATACTCAGTTATACAAACGATATAAAGCAACGTGTTAAGATTGCTAACGACCATAGCAACAAGTGGTTTTTAGACGGCAGTTTTTGATGATCATTTGGCCGGTATTTTGTCTGATGAAGATTCATTTCAATGCCAGTCACCATTTTGTACCGATGAATACAAAAATTTGAAAATTATATAGCCGAAACATGTCATATTTAATAGATTTTACGTTTAGGATTACTCAAAATTATAAAACACGAACTTTATCCGAGCTCTGTACGTAAATTGGAGACAATTTTATGCTTCTTTTAAATACTTGAATCTGATTGATTAATATTCTCTAGCTTAATTTTATTTACTCGGTAACATCTTCCAGCCCAGAAGAAGATGTTTGGAGAATGGGTAACAGATATACAAGCGGGCGAATGAGCGACCGGTGGACATGCGCAAAACGGGGGAGCAAGCGACCCTGTGGGAACCGTAACTTAGTTCAGTGATCCGAGCAGTAGGGTAGTAAACCCTTGGGTTGGTCTCTTCAACTACCAAAATCAAGTCACCAGTCTTTAGGTTTCGCTGGGCAGGCGTTCGCCATTTAGAACGTCGGTTCAGTGTCGGGACGTACTTTTTGATCCGACGAGACCAAATAGCGTTCGCGTAAGACTGTGCGCGGGTGCAACGCTTACGGTGATCGAACTCGTCAATGCCATTAACTTACAAAATTGCGTTTGCTTGATTACCAAGTAGAAAGTGGTTAGCTGTTATTGCGCCTAAGTCGGACGGGTGGGCGCTTAAGGGCGTTAACAGGCTTGCGTTAAGTGCGCATTCCATGAGACAAAAAGTAGTGTTCAAAATTTTGTCGGTAAGGGGACGAGAACCAAGGATAGTGTAAAGTATTCACTTGAAACTACGTACTAGTCACTGCCAGATGCCACCTTAGTTTTGCGCGCTGGACGGGTTGGACATCCATTTATTCCATTCAAGGGCAATTTCCGCTGCAATATTGATAGTATTCCACTTTTCGATATTCTCGCGTAGTTCTTTTTCCGCGCCTACGAAGTTGATACCCTTGTCTTACCAAATAATTGAAGGTGTACTCCGACGGGAGACAAACTGATCCACTCCCATTACGCAAGAAATGGTGTCCAGGGACGGAACAATTACGACACGAGTGGCACGAGTAGTTAAACATGTGAAGAGAAAACCCATTTCTTTTCGGTAGTCTTACGCATAGTAACATAAAACAGGCCAAAGTAGTCAACACCGGTGTTTGTGAAGGTAGGAGACTGGTATGCGATTCTTTCCTCTGGGAGTTCAGCTATGATTGGTTGAATGGTGGCAGCGCAGAACAATCTGCACAAGACGCAGTTAGATTTATTCGAACGCAGCAGGGACCGTAACTTCAAGATGGTACAAAACTTGTACTTTAGCCCGCAGATAGTCAAAGCCTTGATGGTGGTTTTTTACATGGGTATGCCACAGAAACATTTTTGCAAATATATGGCGTGCGTCACGAACGACAGGATGTTTTACATCATAATCAACTTCAACCAACCGTTTGGTGCGGCCAGCCGAACGTAGTAGACCATTTGGTTTAACGAAGGGGGAAACGGGGCAATACGCTACTCCGTTTAACGGATTTGTTTCCCAGGAGATCTTTTCTTTCGAAACTAAAAGACTCTCCTTGAACAAGGAACTGAAGATGACGCTCGGCTTCGTCAAGCTCAGTGGGATCTATTATACTACTATCTAAATTACGGGGGCATTAATGCGAGGGTAACAGCTGGAGTATGTATGCTGTTTTTCGTAGCAATTTTTGATAAGAACTGAACTTGTTGAAGTGGCAGTTCTTTATTTGACCTAGTTGCGGATGCAGCCAAGGACGTGTCAGTACTATAACTTTCTTTAGTTGCTATACCGAGTTTGATGTTTTTAACTACTTCAGTGCTTGGTTCAAACGGGGATTGCCTGGCTGTTAGGAAATCTGGGCCCCTCACAAATTTACTTTATTCCTTGTGGACATACCACGAGTACCAGCATCTGCCGGGTTGTTACTTGAGGCAATATGGTTCCGTTCGTTTACGCTAGTGTGTTCTAAGATCTCACAAACACTGTTTGCAATAAATATTGAGAGCTTGGTTGAAGAGTTAAGTCATTGCAATTCATTAGTGCTGTCGGTCCACATGAAAACCCTGTTGAATTTCACTGTACGGGCCAGTAGCGCTGCCTGTAATTCCAGCTTTGGATATGTCATCAACTTCATAGGTCCAACAAGAGGTTTACCCAGGACAAACGCGAGCTCAGTTTGGTGCCAACTCGAAGTAGTTACTCGAGCTCAGAGAAATGCAACGCCACTGAAAACTTCTTGCGAACTATCCCCAAACATGTGTAGTTCCAGGTGTTCAAAACTTCCGAAAAATAGCTCCTCGGTATAGTGACTTTCGCCAGATTGGATAGTTCTGCTCTCCAATCGAGGAACCTTTATATAGTGTCTTTCGGTAGCACTTCATCCCAATGCTGCCCGCGGACACGCCAGGTGTCCTTTTGTAACAATCGAGCACCAACGGTAAATGGCGCCACTTGACCAATGGGATCAAATACCGTAGGCACTAGGCTCAGTGACAAGCGTTGTCTGAAAGACTTAGTTACTGTACTGAAGGTACCGCGACTCACAACTAGGGATAGTTGAGGAAACCAACCCTAGGAGTTACTACGCTACCGCTCTGTTTGTGGAGCTCCGTTACGGCTCCGATAGCTTCACGCGCTTCGCCGTTTTGCGTGCGTCGACCGGATCACTCGTCCACCCACTTGTAATACTTGTACCAGTTTTCCCGACATCTGTTACTGAGCCGAAGGATGTTACGAAGTAAATAAGTAAGCAAGATAATATTAACCAATCGGATTTGAGAAATTAAATGCTTACAGAAATCGTTCTAAATGAATAAAATACGTTCTAATATACGCAGAAAGCTCCGAAAAAGTTCGTTTAACCTAATTTTAAGTGGATATAAACACGATATGTACCAATAAAGGTAGTTTCAAACTTAACATTTTTAGTTTATCTCGACAATTGTTGAATGAATACGAACAGATTTGACGTCAATGATATCAAACAAAAAAACTAACAAAAGAGCATGAAAAACCTTGCCGTCTAAATCTCACTTGTCATTCTGAACCTTTATAATGCTTACACGTTGTTGGATTGTAGGATTGTACGTTTTACAGTTAATCGTTGCCTACATTGGGATTATCTTTGAATTGGACCTTCCGAACTACAGTTTCCGAGATTTACTGAGTTTATAGACTGGCAATTGTTTAATGTTCATTTTCATGACTTAGTACCCGACTGGATGGATTGAGTTGTGAAAACCTACAATCTCACCACTTTATCTTTAATCCTTTTTGAAAAACATCGTTAGAATAATTATTTAGAATTGAGAACCTCGTATAGTTCGGAATTATAGGGTCACAATTTTTTTTAAATCTTTTAAAGTTTTTATGCTGATCTAATTAAAAAGTTTCATTTACACTAAACAATGCTATATTCCTCTGACATGATTTAGCATAATATAAATACATTGGGAGACATTTTCTGGGTACTGAACGAAGTGTTTGACTTCCCTTTATCCTAATTAAGACTTGTAGTTTTCCGATGCACTGCGACTTCCTTTAAAATCTCCTTTCCGCAAAGTTTATTTACCATGATTTGTGGACAGGATAGACCTCTATAGCAAGTATTCAAAATCCATGCCTATCAATGAAGTTGAAAAACAGGTTTCTGTGCTCTTAGTCCGTCCTCTTCTCCAAATATTGATGTTATTCCATCTTCGGTCAGGTTTGATGGAAATTGTTCTCTTTTTTGCTTGAATCAGAACATTGATGCTTTTATTGACAATAATATACATTATAAACCCTGAAAATTGCCATTTTACATGATACTGCGATTTTACTGATAATGAGGAAGTCAAATATCAAAATTAATTCAATGCATCTCACTTTTTACTGAACTATTTACCGGATATTCATCAAATACAACTTCAGTGAGTGAATTCTGCTACATGATATGGGACTACTCGAAATCATTTTCTTCAACTTAACAGTATATTGTAAATGAGGGACAAATGTACGTATAGGACAAATGTACATATCTCTGGTCAGTTTGTACCGGGCCTTATCAGTACCCCTACAATAATTTTTTAACACCTCCACTGCTTATCATTAGTATGGATTGAGAGAGGAAATGCTGAGAGAAAAGGATCGAAAAGTTAGTTTTCGACATTAATTGGCACATTTTTTGACAGAATATCAGCTGTTTCTCATGTTTATCATTGAAATTTTTTGGCAAACACGGCGTCTTCAACCAGGCATGTAGAACACAATTCAGAAAATTGAAAGCAATTTCAAACCGTGAAAGGTTTTGCAGAAAGAATTCTGTTCTTCCAAGAAGCTTGAAAGGCAAATGGAAGCGCTATGCATCTTCTTGAAGCAATTCCTACAAGAATATTCGCAAAATTTTGATATCTTTGACCAATTTGGTTAAGTTTCTTTTTTAGTCAGAAACTTACTAATTGTAATTGAAAAGTAGGTCTAGTAGTTTTTCTAGTTTAATAATTTTTCTTGACAGTCTTTTAAGACAATTAGTTACCTTTCATTAAAGTGTTTGTTTTGCGCCAAAGACTTACAAACCCATTAATTATATTTGAAAATATAAAATTACATAGTGGGGTCGATTAATATTATATTTGAAATATATCATAAATTCTCCATGAAAAAAATTCAAGAAACTTCAATCATTCTTCATTCCAGTTTATGTTCTACTGAAAAATCACCCGAAAGAAACACTCTTCCATAAACAATTGACATTGGTGTCGTCTCTGTCATTTTTTTTTGTTTTTTAACCTCAGATCTTGACAATCTTTTTGTGAGTTAAAGACTGGTGTCACGCAGTAGATTTTTTTAACTTGATATTGGTCGTTGTCTGTGTGACCTTCTTGAAGTACTACTCTGCTACTCTGAGCCAAAAACAGTTAACGTCGAACTTATCATCAAACCAGAAAAAGCTTCATCTTTCAATACAAAGCGGAAACATTACAACCTGATAACAGATAATATTTATAATGAAGAAAAACATGAAAGTGAAACAGGCGTAAACGCAATGATCTATTTTTTATTCATTTTTTTTAGTCTCCTGTGTTAACAAAAATTTTCTGTTTTTTATAAAAATTTTATTCAGCGAAGGAACCACGAACTCATTGCATAAGTAATCTTGATTTTTAGAAATTGCTTATAATCAAAATAAGCATTTTGCATGTGTGACCTTTATGTCAAATAAAATTGTTAGTTTAGTATTTTGAACTATGATTTCGCTTACCGAAATACAAAATTTAGTCAAAGCACGGATTTGCAGTGTGAATCGAATAACTATTATTTAAATCAGTTTTTGAAGAAAGTTTGCAAACAAATTGAATTTAGCAGCAAAATTTAGATTATGATTATGAGTTTTGAAATAAGTAAGACCAACTGTGAAATAATATTTATAGACTTAGGGGAACCAATAATTAAGTGAATTTTCAAAAGTCATAGTTGTATCAGTGGAATTGTCTTAGAAGATCAGATCTTTTAGAGGAGTACAAAAAATTAATATAAATGCAAGTAATTATATACCACAATCTTTGTTGAGCTGCAAGTGCTACTAGTCAGAATTTTGTTGGAAATCTTTTGAAAGCAATTTACACCATTGCAAAAAATAGTAATTGAAAAGTAAATAACAACATTTGATCGTTTTTGTTTTTCCTTGAATCTGACAAACATGTATGGTGTTATTTCAAAAGCTCGTCATAGAGTGATGAAATCCTTTTTTTGAGGAGGAGAGATTTCATTTTTAGTTTGAGTTTGAATATATAAACAGTGAATAATCATTATCTTTTGAATTCGGAATTTGTTATTGCAAATTTTATTAAATTTAATTTGAGAGCAAACATTTTGTCGTGGTCTCGAGCACGAGTAACAAGAATTTTATTATTTTCATAATTGAATTCAAAATAGCCTAAATGTACAAAATTCACAGGTATTTATAATCCGTATCAGTATGAAAATTTACAGATCCGTCTAGATATAGATAAACTGATATGTGTTAATTTACAACTTAGTTGTGAACAAGTTTTTCCCCTCGCCGTATATGGCAAGTACTAGTGCAGTTTTTTGCACTTAACACATTGTTCTCCCTACCTGAGAACATGTCATTGCTATCTACTGAGAGGGTCGGAGAGTTGGTTACTGATCGAGTTTGGTGGTGGGAAGGTGGAATCTATCTCACAAATTTATGGTTTATGTACATTGATAAACTTGTGGTATGAACAAATTTGAATCGACGATTCGGTTCAAATTAGAAGCCATTATTCAATTTCACTTCATCAAACATCAGGTAAGAAAGTTTTCTTTATGTATCGAAGTTTTAACTTAAGTTGCTAAGTTCGCTACTTCTCGATATATCACATCCTCCCCCCTTTTTTAAACAAGTTTGTAGGAATAGCTTCTCCAAATCTTTCTGGCTGTTTTTCTTTTGTGCTTGAAGTTTTCGTGGCCACTGAAGGTTGTTCCCCTTCAACTACTGAGGTTTCTTCAGTAGAGTTGGGTGATGCCACGTCTATGTCGTCCCTACTGCTCTCAGACTGTGAGTCAGTAGATTCAGTCCTGATGTCGTCAGGTTCCAACCGTGCAATTTGGTTGTCACTAACAAGAACTGTCTTGTTTGAATTCTCCGGCTGGATGAACGAAATGTTCATTCTTTTACGGATAATGAAAGGAGCTGGAACCGTTGGTGAACTGTTCGTTGGTTTGAAGAGGACTCGTTCACACAGATCAAAATCAGTGACTGCTGGAAGTCTTATTTTGCGTCCCAGTAGCAGTTCTGGAGGAGTTTTGCCCAGCGTCTTGGAAGTGTTCCGATGTGTCATTAAAGCCCGCTGTAGGAAAGCGCCAAATGACACATTCAGATTTGGACTCCAGGCTTGAATAGCCCGTTTCACTGTTTGGACCAATCGTTCAGCAATCCCATTCGCTCTTGGATGGTAGATGGGAGATTCCATCTTTTTAATCCCAAGTGATTCACACCATTGCTTTAGGTCACTGCTCACAAACTCAGGACCATTGTCTGATACTAATGTTCTTGGTATCCCAAATCTTGCAAAGATTTTACTCAAGTACACCTTCACTGTTTGTGAGGTTCTATTTCCCGCAGGGAAGGCTTCTATCAAACTTGATCCCCCTTCTACTATCAGTAAGATTTTACCTTGATCCTTAACGTAGCCCCAGTCAATGTGGAGTCTTTCCCAAACTTCAGCTTCCGGCCAAGTAGATACTGTTTTCCCCAGGCTAGGACTGTTTTCTTGGCATTCCTTACATTTACTAACATATCGAACAACATCTTGACTGATGCCGGGCGGGCCACCAAGCCATCATTCGAACTGCTGTTTCAGTTTCATTTTTGACTGGGTGAGTCTCATGAGCTATGGCCATCACCATGGGTCTTAGTTTGGGTGGAATGAAAGGCACAACTCCTCGAAAGATGATTCCATTGTGAATTATCAAGGCGTCTTTCTGTTGTTCAAATCCTTTCTCTGCTTCTGAGCACTTTTTCCAGATGCCGCTTTTTATTCGTTTGATGACATCTTGAAAGAGTCGATTCGATCTCAGCTCAGTTTTGATGTCTGACTGTGTCACCAGGTCGGATTGGACGAAGTATATATTTTGAAGAGCAAAGCAGACTCAATCGTTGTCATCGTCATCATCAAAGTCTAGTCTGCTCAGAGCATCAGCGTGGGGGATCTGTTCTCCGGGTTTATACTTCAATTCGAAGTCAAATCCCATCAGCGCTATCGCCCATCTTGTAATTCTTGCTGATGCTGTTTTCGGAATTTCTTCGTCTGGGGCGAAGAGATATTTGAGAGGTTTGTGGTCAGTCTGTAGAGTGAACTTTCTTCCGAGTAGGAATTGTTTCAATCTTGTGACCACAAAGACGATTGCAAGTGCCTTTCGCTCAATATTGCAGTAATTTTGTTCGGCTTGTGACAACTTCCTTGATATGTAGATCACAGGATGTCCTTCTTGTGAGAGTACCCCGCCTATAGCTTTCTCTGATGCGTCTGTTGTCACGGTTGCTTCCTTCGTCAAGCTGTAGGGCTGTACAAGAGGGTTAGCACATAACTCGTTTTTGATGTTTTCAAAAGCATTTTGCTCTTCCTTGTCCCATCTGAGTTCTTCTTTTCGATTTTCGTTTAGGGGTAGCATTTTGGTTGCAAAATCCGGTATCATTCGACCATAAAAATATGCTAAACCGACAAAGGACTTGAGTTGTTTCATATTTGATGGCGGCTTTGCATTTTTGATTTTCTCAACATGTTTAGGATCAGGTTCTATTCTTTCTTTGGAAACAGAGTAACCAAGAAAACTTACACTTGAAACTAGTTTTGAGTTGGATTTCTTCTCATTGATGGAGAAATTGTTTTCACGTAGCCGACTCTTGAATGCAAGCATTCGTTTCTCGTATTGATCTTTTGTTGTTCCATATACCAGAACGTCGTCTTGGAATATGACAACACCCTTGATTACTTTGAGAGTTGACTCAATGCAATTCTGGAAGATTGATGAAGAGTTCCTTAGGCCCTGAGGAAGCCTGCACATCTTGAACAATCCTTGCGATATGTTGATTGTGCATATTTCTTTTGCATCCTTGTCCAGCTCAATTTGATAATATGCATCTGATAAGTCAATCTTTCCAAAGTAAGAGGCCCCATGGAGATTATGAAAAATGGTCTCTATGTCTGGGATTGGATAGTCCTCGTCCATAACTTTGCCATTGATGTGAACTTTGAGGTCCACGCATAGTCTCAGAGCTCCATTTTTCTTCCGCTGCCACACTACTGATGATGCATTTGTGACCCCACCAGGTTGTACTGGCTCCAGGATGCCCTGTCGTACCATTGTCTCAAGCTTCTCTTTGACCCTGTCTTAGAGAGGTAGAGGTATCTTTCTGGCTTTGCAGAACATTGGCTGTGATCCCGGTATGAGTTTCACATGCGCTTTGTATCCTTTGACTGCAGGTAAACTTTCATCACTCACTGCATTGATGCCTTCTTGGGGTAGTATGTCTCTCCCAAGTAGCCCAAATTTTTTGTCGGATTGCACAACTGCTAGTTGTGGTTGCCTATACTTGCTTCCGTTCCACTCAACATCACATGTTAGTGATCCCAGAAGCGTCAGTTGATATCCATCATAGGCCTCAAGACGTCTGAGTTTCCCGTTTAACTGAGGTTTACCAAGCTGAGTCCAGATTAAGGATGATATCACGGTTCTATCAGCACCAGTATCAACTTGCATTTTTGTTTTATGGTCTTTTACTGTAATGTACTCCCATGTAACCGACATTTTAAACACGTTTTCCCGTGTATAGTACATTCCCATCTCCATTTCGGATGATGTTTGACCAGGCAACTTACCCTCTTCCTCGCAGAAGTTGTTGTGCTGGTCAGACTTACCTGACTTAGGCTGGGTTTTTTTCTTCTGCACATTTTTGAAAAGTGCCCCACCTTTTCACAGGTGTTACATTTCTTGTTCAGGGCCGAACACGGCTTGCTGCTGTGTGGCTGACCTCCACATCTATTACACAAGTTACCGTTGCCTTTGTTACCAGTGAACTTTTCACGAGGTTCTCTGAAGGTCTTTTTGAAGTTGTATCCCACTTCTTCTGTTACTACAAATGGTCTATTACCTGTTGAGGAACTCGCAAAAACCATTGCTTGACTTCTGAATTGTGAGCTTTCTGTCATTTTAGACAGAGGCATCGTTGGCTTAGTTTTAATGCCGTCTAATAGTCCTAATTTGGCCTCAGGGTCTCTCAAACCTGAGATAAATTTTATTTTCACCAACTTTTCCTCAGGGTTGGTTACTGTTTTTCGAAGTCACAATAACGTGCTTCTTCTCTGAGGCGCGCTAGAAAATCGTCGTCAGATTCTCCAACGCCTTGGACAACGGACAGAAATTTAGCCCCTTCTGCCGTTACTACTCTCTCCTTAGGTGAAATATAGTTCTGAATAGCTAGTCTGATCTCTTTAAAAGGAGTGTCTAACAAATTTATAGGGCTCATAAGGCTC
This sequence comes from Convolutriloba macropyga, assembly GCF_964194025.1. Taxonomy (NCBI): domain Eukaryota; kingdom Metazoa; phylum Xenacoelomorpha; order Acoela; family Convolutidae; genus Convolutriloba; species Convolutriloba macropyga. The sequence goes on along the minus strand of NC_134473.1, from coordinate 39,757,945 downwards.
CTAAGTTTAAGAAGTGCGTCCTGGCCGCATATACTAAGAAAGAGATTTGTTACCTGTAAGTCCACGATCGTACCGTCGTTGTTGACTTTATCTTCTTTCTACTCTGCGCGACTTCTGCGCCACAAAAGACATGATCCACGCAGTACAGGATTCAGCATTTTGCAGATCCAAGGTTTGTCGATCGTTTGGTGGTCTGGACACCATTGTCGTGGTCTCGAGCACGAGTAACAAGAATTTTAATATTTTAATAATTGAATTCAAAATGGCCTAAATGTACAAAATTTCAAAGGTATTTATATTCCGTATCAGTATGAAAATTTACAGATCCGTCTAGATATAGATAAACTGATATGTGTTAATTTACATCTTAGTTGTGAACAAGTTTTTCCCCTTGCCGAATATGGCAAGTACTAGTGCAGTTTTTTGCACTTAACACATTGTTCTCCCTACCTGAGAACATGTCATTGCTATCTACTGGGAGGGTCGGAGAGTTGGTTACTGATCGAGTTTGGTGGTGGGAAGACCGAATCTATCTCAAAAATTTATGGTTTATGTACATTGATAAACTTGTGGTATGAACAAATTTGAATCGACGATTCGGTTCAAATTAGAAGCCATTATTCATTTTCACTTCACCAAACATCAGGTAAGAAAGTTTTCTTTATATATCGAAGTTTTAACTTAAGTTGCGCATCGATATATCACACATTTACTTTTCCAACTAAATCAGGTAACTGGACAACTTTTCTGAACTCGTTGAGTGATGCAACATTTAGATGAATTGATAAAAGTGTCAAAAGTTTGTCAAACAATATTTTGAAATTGACAGAGTTCCCATTTACCTTTTGAAACATTGTGAATCCATCTGACTGTATAGGATTTCATGTCAACAACAGTGTTTCATAGCCTTGGTTGCCCACATCATACAACTTTTTTGATTTCATACAAGGTCATATATGATTTGTATGATTTCCCCGTAATCGTACAAGTTTCATACCAAAAATTAAAATAGTTTTAAACTACTCTGATAACAAATTTTCCACTTTTCTTCATGACAAAGCCTGAGCATATGTCATCCAACCACTGTCCTGATTGGCGTCTTAACTGATCAATGCTTGAATGTAATTTTTTTAATCTTACTTTTATTTAAAATTTTTATTTTTCTATTTTCATTTATTCTTGGATAAATTGATAATTCTATGTTGAGCTGAATTTGTTTTCTATTCCGAGAAACCTATGATTCAATTTAAAACCTATCATTAACAAAACCTGCCTTTAAAACAACTTCAAAGCTTCTTCAAAATTGCCTCAATTAAATCTTTTCATTTGCTTTTTTTTCAAATATTTTATCTCAGAATAGGTAAAACGTTTCAGCTAGTTTGAACATTCGTTTATTAAATTTTCTCCCTGGCACGTCAGAAGTCAAATGATCACTGAAGAAATTGTCAGCTTCTACTGGACCTTCATGTTCCAAAGGCAAATGAGAAATTAAAACTACAGTTTGTTTATCTATTGTTTTCAGAATCCTTGAAAGCTTTCATCAACAGTATATCTCTTCGTGACAAGGTCCACTGTACTATACGACAACCATCTGTGATTGCCGACCTCCTAAATAGGTTTAAAACCAATTATTCTTCAAAATTCAACTGATAAAAGTCAAGAAAACTAACAATACAAAGGGCAGCTAAATTTAATGATGACCAATCTCACTAAATTACCGTTTTCCATCATCATAGAATATGCCATATACATTTTTTTCACCTTCGTTGAATATGATTGTGTAATGGCGAGTTCAGGCTATTAGAAGGGTACAAGAACAAGGGTAAACCTATTATAAGGGTCTAAATTTATAATTTTGAAAAAAAGCGTAAAGTGTTGGGTTCTGTTATTGGAGCTTTATATGTAGCACCATGTTATGTTTCACTCAAAGTTGCTATTTGGTTTTTGTTCCTCGCGGAAGCAGTTTTAAGTCCTTTAATGCCTTAAAGCTCTGAAAGACACGATGGTTTGGCAGAAAGATCGACTGAAAGTTAGAAAGAGGACTACTGATTCGTGTAAGCATCTTAGCTGTAACGATTTTGCAGCCAAGAAATTCACTCAATTATGATTAGAAAGAACGGTCAAGGTGTCCACTGTTGAAAAGAAAATCGAAAACAATCGTCTCAGAAATCCATTCATAAGGATGCGGCACACTTGCAAAGTTGCTGCCACCACTGCAGTTTATTTCGGAGTGTTCACTTGCAACAAAATGACTGGCGATTCCCAAAATACATTCTGCAGCTCTGGAATGGCACTGGAGTTTATAAAGGGGGCTTCCCTCATCCAGGTTGCAAATGCTGGCACCGTCTGTGATGGGTTCCGTGCACACTTGGTCATCTGGGCAAAAATCAATCTCGAAGAAACTGGCGAATGAGAAAAAGATTCCACGCAAGAATATTTCGTGTAGTGAGGCGGAAGGGGATGGATGGCGAGCGGGGGTGGATCCGAGACCACATGCTCCCACCTCAGTTCCGTATTCGACGGGTTCACTGCACAGTTCGGCGACTCTGAACATCGGTGCTCTCTTGACCAGTTTGATGAGGGCTATATCATGCGAGTTTGTTGTTAAGTTGTACCTAAAGTATTGAAGAAGAGAAATAAAAATGTCACATCGTCTCATCAAAAGATTCGAAGTGGTCAATAGTGACTAAAAATAAACTCTCCTACACCTAGTAAAGCTCACGTCTGTTCATGAATTGTAGAAATGTTTATATGGAAAGACTTTTGTTCTTTTTATCTTTGATGCTGCTGATGCTAAGCCATCCACAAAGCAATGCCAAAACCACATTTCAACGAAGCAACTTCCCCGATAGTCTCAAGCTGGTTGTATAACCATGTTGCTTGATCGAATCAGCCTAATTATTGTTATTTGTGTCAGTCGCCGACTCATTTTCAATGAAAACATTGGGTTCTCTTCAGTCGTTTGAATTGTAAAAATTAGAAAAAAGGAAAATTATTTCGTCCTATATTTACTCATTTTAGCAAACATTGTCAAAATTTATTAGCATTTACCTAATCGACGGAACACCCTTTGACTACGCTACCTGTATTGCCAAATTCTATGCTTGCATAAAAATTTTTGAGCCAAACATGAAAACTTTGTACCTCACGAAAGACCCGTGCTAGTTTTAAAGTCGAGCTATAAGCAAGCGTCACATTTTGTTGAAGCAAGCTAAAATTCAGCGTAAAAACTTTTTTCGAACTCCAACTCCAATGTTTGCTGCAGGCACAATTGAGTCCTTTCATAGACTATTTGGTTCTATCCTGGTTGTATAATCATACGACAATAACCGAGCATTATCTTTTTAAATTCGAGACCCATGCTTAACCCTAGTCGATACCCTATATGATTATATTGCCAAGATATTGCAAGTTGTTGCAAGACGATCGCTATCTTGCAAGATTCTTCAAAGTTAGTTCCGTCGAGTTTTAAGAGATCGTTTAAAGCAAAAATCAGTTATCTCTAATTATTAAAGCACAACTTAAATCCAGTCAACTATGAGTAAAAGTGTACGGTTTCTTTGAGCGAAGCAATCACAAATTAAAGATCACAGATAATCACAGATTATCTTGCAATATATACTAAATTTTTTTTAAAAAAATGGAAAAGGTTCTACCATTTTCCAAGATTCTGTCAGAATCTTGCAAGATTATCCTAGATAAGCGTTCAATTCTACTATGAAAACGCAGCTAAAGTGAACTGATATCTCAGTTTCCGTTTAATCGAATTGACTAATTTTATTTTCAAAAAATCAGCAAATCGTTGCATCATGGAATTGGTTTCTAATTGCAGGGTGACGCAACATAATGCGTTTCCGGTTATTAAAAATGAAATATTAACGGATGAAAATAAAGAAGTTGGCATTCTTTTCTTTTTCATGCCAGTCATTGGTAATTGACTAACTATGGAAATTGATCATCGATCTTGTGTATCTTTCCAACAAGCGGATTTTTCAAAATTTTGTGTTATGCTGCGTCTCTTTATACTGCTATTTTGTACTGAATGGATTATTAAGACATTTGAGATGTATTAGACGGCTCATAGAAAAAAATGAATATGGTTGATTTCCTCAATATAATATCTTCAGTTAATGTGTATTAAAATGTATGTTGTCTACCGCTCCTAATTGTTAGGCATTGAATGTGAGTTAGCGCTTTCTCAGAAGTGTAAAATCTTTCAACAGTTGCTGCCAGACGATTTGAATATGAATTCTACTAAATTTCAACGGAATTTTTTAGTGCATTCCAATTTTACTTGTGTTGACGTACTTCTGATTTTTTAAGTTCTGTTGATATTTTGTAAAAAAAAACAAGCGTGCATCTTTTGCAGAAAAATAGCTACTTCTGCTATCTTGATAGGAAAAAGTGTTTATTTCACGCTATAAAGTTTTTTTACATTCCTCTATTTTCTTAAGCCGTATATAAAGTCAACGAAAAAAGACCTGCTAGTCTCATTATGTTTTTACTTCCATGGTGTAGCCAGTTGTTATTCAATACAATTGGTTAGAAAAAATTTTTGAGATGTGATTGAATTTTTTACAGAAGTCGCTTTCTGGAAACTTTTTGGTAGAAATTTGTCTTAAAAATTCCAGGAGAAAAACCATCAAATGTTCATGGAGTGCGTTATGAAATGTTCATCCATCTATTTTTAATAACAAATGACTGCAGCTCAATAAATGGCCTCGAAGTGTTAGAAAATAAATCGGCTTTGAGTTTCTAAATACTGAATACAAAGTGATTTGAGATACGTGTTCAAACATATCTGTACAACTTTATCACATATTTTACTACTTTCTTGAAAATAATAGGAGGACGCTTCGTGCAAACTAGATGGCCTAAAATATCAAACAATATTATTTTTTAGGCGGCTCCTACTTAGTTGAAGGGTTGGGGTTGACAAAGTTTATTCAACTATGAAATTTATTCGCTTGAAATTTTAAAAAAAATCTATGACAAACTTTTGAAAATGATCTCATAGGAAGTTTCCGTAGATCTGGGCAAAAACTAGAGCAGTCGCTATTACAAGGATGATTTAAAACATTTATGTGGAAAATATAATCCCATGTTCTGTTGTGATAGTTTAAAATCAAGTCCCACGTGCCATTTAGTTATATAGTCGGCTAATTCCACGTTCGGTTGTGATATCTTGATATCAAGTCACACGGGCCACTGAATTATATATTTGGCTAAATAGTCGTTCTGGTAAATTTAGCAATAGGGACAATTGGGTAAGTTGGCATTGGGTAAAATGGCAGGTTGGGTAAATTGGCATTGGGTATAATGACATTGGGTAAAATGGAACTGAATAAATTGTCCTGACACCGTACATCAAAAAAGAAATGATTAGAATAAAAAACAATTACGATAATTAGGCATTGAATATTGCTTACAGAAACAGTAAAAATTATTTGTACAGTTATAAAATTTCAAAGTAGGAATTATAGAGGTTCATACGGGGGGGGCAATTTCCAAAAAGTTCTGTCTAGTCATCGCAGTTATCGAGCTGTTGGAGTTTTTGGAGTAATCGGATTTTGGATCAATCACAAACAAACAAAAGATGTGTTTTCGAGCCTAAAATGATTACTAAGAAAAGCTGGTGAAACTGGCTCGAGATAAACTTGGTGGACTTAATGTCTGTGTTTTGGTAGTTATGAACGTGCTAATTGTTCCGACCCACATGCGGGGGAGGAACTATATACTCAAATGGGTTTTTTTTGTTCAGTCAATTTTGGCCGATCGATATATTCATCGTAGAGAAATGTGAGTGGTATCATTAAAAAACTCGTCCAGCGTAGAATTCAAAATTGAAAAGATTTTTCTGAATTTTGTTTTTTCGAGGAGTTATCGAGGTTTAAATTTTTGTGTGAACACAGGACATTTTGTTCACTTTTGGCATAATTTTTGTTCAAATTAGGGTTTTTTCTGTAAAACTATTAATTCAAGATTACATTTCATGCTAATAAATGAAACAATTTGGCCTTCCTAATAGACGAAAGGCAAAAAAGCTAGTTTTGGTCTCATGGCTGGGTTTATTATAAAAAAAACTCGAAATCTATTTGAGAGCTGTTTTTTTTTAGCTATTCTTCGCATTTTTTCTTGTTTTTAATCACCTATAGAATAGTCACTTTTCATATCGAGTTTTTGTTGCTGACAAATATAACTTACAGTCAAATGAAGCTCAATCAACAAAAAATCCGTTTTCAAAGAGTCGTTCCTGTTTTCTTTTGGCTTCTATTCTGAGTTTTCGTAATTTTTAAGGAAATTTTGATTCCTTCTGATATTTTACTAATGTTAAAAACAATGTTATTGATTTTACGGTTTAGGAACGAGAAGGCTCGCCAACTTGTTTTAATTGAGCTTTTTGATTAATATTTCTACTAAATTTTTCGAGTTTGGTACCTTTTTTAACTCAAGAAGGGTTCTAAATAAGCTTTTGTTTCCTACTTCGTTTAAATTTACAGGGAGCAGTGGCCTAACGTCTGCTGCCTCAACTTTTAAAAAATCCTTGAAAAAATAGCTGTACATTTGCTTCCTGTAAGAGTTTTCTGAAATTAAATTTTAGCCGGTTTTTGAAAAATAGACCTAAAAATTACAAAAAGTGCATGATTTGTTTGCGATTTATTGAAATATTTCATTTAATGAACAATCTATTTTGCCAATATATGGACTAAATATTTGTTTTTGTTGTACGCTGAGAAGAATCGGGGCTAGGGGTCAATTTATCGTGGATTCTTACAATCAATAATTATTCGGATTATATTAGGGCGATCATTCTCAAAATTTTTTGTGCAGTTTCGTTATTTTATGTTGATTACTGACATGAATTATTTCAAATGGCGGCCCAATCAATGACTATCAATCCTATTTAAACAAAATTAGGCCATATGAAAACATAGTTTGTCTTCAGAGAAAAACTCATAGTTTAGATGGCTTTGAAAATGTTTTTATAAATTTTAAATGATTTCCTTTAGTTTTAGATTCATTTGTAGAACTTTTTGCAGCCGCATGACAACGTGCTATTAATAAATGATTCAAATAGGTTCCTAAGGAGCTGCAGATGAGCCTATGCAATGCGTTCGATTATTATCTAATGCCTCTCATAACTTTGTATATGTATTTGTTTTAAGAGGATGTTAGTGAAGTTTTGATATTTGTCAGTTTTTAATCTTATTTCTGTCCAAATGTAGCTTAGTCTCAAATTATAGTACAGTGAAAAATAAATTCCAAGCGGAGAAAAAAAATACTCTTTATATTGGTATTATTTTAAGTAATGCTTTTTGGCTTACTTAGTACAAAATTTGATGAAAGTTTTGTGAATTTTTGCATGTTTTCCTGTATTTGAAGTTGTTGTTTATTCCTTTTCAGCTAAACATAATAATTATAGCGCTAATTGGCATTGAAAAACTACGCTAATTAAAATTTTTAACGACTTCTGTGAATAGCTGATTGTTTTAACGACTGCGAAGCCTTTCTCTCAAAACTTCTTTGATTTCTGTCTTTGCCTGTAATTGTGGTTCTTTCCGTTTTCCTACGGCATATCCCTGTCAATGAAAAACCCTAATTGCTTCTATAGACGGTTAAACGAATCTATTTACTGATTTTCGATTAGAGCTAAAAGTTTTAATGACTTCCAGATAATTATTTTAAGAAAATAATTTTGTATTTCCCAACTTTTGCTTTTTTCCCAAGTATCTGGGTTGTTATTTGTTGTCTTTTCAACTTATCACACTAAATGTAGTTGTAACTGCCATTGACGAAATGCGCAAAAGAACCTGTTCAATTACTGCAGTTAAGAGCCAATAGTTTTGACAACTGCGCATCCGTGCTCTTGCAAAATTTTTTAGGACATTTTGCCTCTAAATGTCGTTCTTTTTGTTTTGATTCCGTATTTTCTTGAAAATTAAACGCTTTGAACGTTTCCATGACTGTTTAACTGAATCTGTTTCCTGATTTCAGTTCATTGTTATAGTTTATATTTTATAGACTTTCAATTATTTTCTTTATAGAAAACATTTTTGTTATTCCATTTTTTAAGGTCTTTGTCGCCTACAAGTAACTAAGTCTTATTATTGACAGAACTCAATATTTTTTGCTCTAATCCCTTTTGCTGTTGGTTATGTTTTGACAGATGTTTATAGGGCTTAGAAATGTGTTTTCATTAGAATTTTGCAAGTTTCCGATCCTGGTCAGTATTTTTGGTGTTCATTTTGTTGTCTTTTCCACAAAGACGCTTTACTTAGAAGACCAAGTTGAAATCAAAGGGACTGAAAAAAATCATTTAGGGCTTTCATCAGTTTATAATTTTTAATGGTTTTTTTTATTGTATTATAGATATAATGGATTTAACACCGTGGCTTCAATAAATTGTTCGCGGAATTTCTAGTTCACCCGTATTTGCTGTTTTTGCCGTCCTACGATTTGGCTTCTTTAATAACAAGCACAACTGGATTCCCGAGCAGTTGCAAAATGATCTGTTTTTGTTTAAAGCTCACAGCTTATAGTTTGTTGGAACTATTAAAAAAATTTCTTTTAAAAAATCAGTTGATGTCACTTTTATATTATTTCTATCAATTTTGTAGCTTAGTCTCTTTAACGATAGTTCGCATCTTTTTTCCAGTAGACCAAAATCCAATCGTTATAATAGTTTTATTTTCAACCAATGGTGTCTTGGGTTTGGTTCGACGAATTTTTATTAAAAAAGTGTGCGACTTTTGGATATCCGCTCATTCTGAGTTTTCTGTTTCCTTTCCACATTATCACAATAATGGGTTGGCCCAATTGGCGCTGTTAGCTTTTCAGTCGTCCAGCATATTACGGATAACGACACGTCTCAATTGCTAACGGATAAATTAGCCTTCCTAATGAGCCGAATTGATTCGAAGTGCTTTCGTTTCAATCAATTTAAAATTGGTTGTTTTCAAAAAAAAAGAATTGTATTTTTGAACTCTGTCCTTTTTGCTCTTTATTGTCGCCCTGTCACTGAGTCGCATTATTGAGAGGTCTTATGTCTTATCCAGTGAACATCTAATGAAGTAAAGGTTGATTTGTTTAGATAGGGTTTTATAAGATTCCTGCTTCATTTTGTTGTTTTCTGTTTTTTAAATATTTTCATCGAGTTTTGGTCGTAATTAATGTTTGCTAGTATTTGTTTTTGGGTGTATCTCATCCAGTACTCTCATTTAGGGTATGTCTCATGGGCTCTCTAATCCAGCTTTAATTGCTTGCTGAAGGATATGAGAGTTTTTGAACCTTTTCTTTCTCTTCCTCATTTGGCAGACTAATAAATGAAAACGTGGATGGGCGGGATCGGAACATCATGTGCGAACGCACATTTCCGAGCCTCCTTGTAACTATTACTAACATGGGATGTATTACGATGGCCTTGGCCTTGTACGTCTTCTTCTGCTGACTGCCAGTGGTGAAGTTTCCAATCTCAATGAACACATTGCGAACTAAAACCAATTAACTCACTTGCAAGTTACTTTTGAAAGATCCCCAAGTGAAGTATCCCCCGGAATAGGTAATTTCACCTGCATTGAACACCACATACTTTTTGTGTAGCTGAGGTTTATTGGCGCAATGAGCGCGAGGGGAATATCGAACTCTCATCCAAAACGAAAAAAAAGTTCAAAAGCAAAGAAACACATTCAGAAACGCTTTTCACATTTAATCTCGCAAGACCAGTTGCGATTACCGTTTGGTTTACTGTCGGCACGCCGTCCATACCGGAATATGTACGGTAGAAGGGGGCAAGTTAAGCATGCACGCATATCTTACATGCATTCACAATTTTACTTGACGGTAGAGACTCTTGCAAGCGAAGATTGTGCAGGCAATTATAATTTCCTCTTCAACTCTAAGAAAAAAAGAGAAACCTCAAATCTGACTCATAGATTTTTAAAAAAAAAACAGATGGAGAGGTTTTATATTTCTGAAAAAAAATAAATTGTAAAATTTAGTGTACTTTCAGAGCAAACAAATAAATTTAGCTCGTCCAGAAACGAGCACTTCAAGTTTTCTTCTTCAATCTTAAATATTTTTCACAACAGAGCTATCCAGTATGGACACAGGCTTTTTTGAACGCACAAAAGTTCGGATATAAGTAGACATCCCCGTCTCGTCATCGCGGTCTGACATCGTGGTCTGGACATCGCGGTCTTAGAGTAAGCTATCTGCATTATGGAAAAATGGAAAAAGTGTAAGTTCCGTAACATTTCAATGGTAGTTTTTATTCTCTCAGACAACTGGCCAAACTGTCAAGCTGAAATCTTAGTTCAATTTAAGAACATTAAATATTTTTAATATCTTCCCCAAGGTTCTCAAAAATCGAATCAAAGTTGCTGATTGACGTAACTACTAATTTGGTAGCTAAATGCTTTTCTGATTTTTTTTGCTGAATCAGTCTCGAATTTTTACAACAAGTAAATTAAAATTGTAACCATATAGTTAATATAGTTAAATACACTTGAAACAAAAAATACTTCAAATCATTCAAGCAAAATAATAAACAACAATCAATTTTCTTAACGAAACCCATTTTAAATTTTTCTCCCGATTGTTGTCTTCCTAAAAAGAAGTTGTCTCCCGATTGTTGTCTTCCTAAATATTAAAAGCTCCTACGTTACTATTCAAAAAAAATTTTTTTATTTTCTGAGAGCAAGAAAACATTTAACGTTTTCATAAAAATGTTTTCATTTTCTGCCAACCGAAGCCATTTTGGTAATTTATTCCATTTTTGTACGCGTTGACGAACAATCAGGTTCATTCCACAGTTGGGTTTGACATTCTGTCTAATTTGGAAATGCTTTGTTTGAGTGTTTTGATGAAGACTCAGATACCCGAAATTTTTCAAAAAAATTTTCTTGCCTAGCTATATCATAATGAAATTTGATTAGCGACATTAGCTGGTAGGTTCTTTGTCTGTATTAGCAGCTCTCTTGCTTTTTCAAACTTTTTGCGTAAAAAGAACACAATTATACCCCAGTTAATCTGTCGATTCAGGCGTTTTAGGTTTTTGCGGATAACTTTTGAAAAAAAAGATTGCCGAAAATGATAAGTTTGAAAGCACTAGTGATTTCAAAAGAAGAATGCGCGCGTTCATTTAGAGAAGAGATTTCAGGAGCAAAAATATGGCTCTCATTGTTGATTGACTTTTATTTTAAATACTGTTATTCATTGAGAAGGATTTTACCCGTTTGAGAGTAACTGGCCACTCAATCATCATTTCTCATTTTCATTTGTATGTTCCAATTAGGTTCTTCAAATTGACATTTGCAGCCCATTTGTTGTGAGCAGACTATAACCATTATTGACTAGGCGGAACTCAGACAAGAACGATCAGATTAGATAAAATATTTGATTCATAGGCTCATTATGACAAATTCTGTTTTTCTTCCCTGGTGATGAGCGGATTCAAATCGTGAAAGAACCTTGCAAGATGATTCAAAACTTGCAAGATAATAATCAAGGCGAACAAATCACGGTACAAATGTTTCAGAAAACAACCTTTAAGCAAATTATTGTTTTTTAAACAAGTTACAGAACAGAAATCAATGAAAACATTTTTGGCCAAACCTTGCAAGAATGTTGAGAGACTTTATATTCTGGAATACCTATTAGAGTGTTTTTGGAAGTTACAACTAACTAAAAATCAAATGAATTGACTGTAACAAGAATTTTGATCAGCAGAACTGGTTGAAGCTGACTTTGTATCTAAATAGTTTTTGAATGTGAAATCTTGCAAGAATCTTGCAAGTTTCTTGCAGAATTTTGAACTCAAATGCATTTTTCCAACAAATAGATATAAACATCTCGAGCTATTTAAATCCTTCATTTTAAACTTCAATTTACGCAATAAACGACGAAATAATTTTCATTTTTCTTCTGAGTTTTTCCACACAATCTGCCTTCAAATTTTGTTGTCGCAGCGAATCTCTTGATTTTCTGGATTCTATTTATGTCATATTTTGGTCAGCAAACTTTGAATTCATACAAATTTGTATGAATTCAAAGTTTGCTGACCAAAATATGACATGAAAAGAATCTGTTCACTGTAAAATGAAACACTTGAAATACTGTGATTCAGTACGACAATCCTCTGAATTTGTTATGTTCAGCCTATGATTCAGAATGGCTGAACTTTTGTGAACTTACGTTCATATTGATGATCAGATACATGATCTACACATCTAGCTGCAGTTAAAACCCACCAGCGGTCGATCACAACTCCTCCGCAAACCTTGTCCCGATATGGCATATTGATACGAGCGAAAAACTTCTTGTCAATCGTAGGGACACCATTCACTATATTCGTAATAGTCTTCTCACGTTTCAGAGAAATTTGTTCTTTTACAGCTGCGGGATTACCTGATAAAGGTGCCACGCAAGACAGTGAAATTATCAAACACCAGAGATACGAACAAATTGACATAATATTTTCGGTGATTTCTGATTAAAATTTTAAGTGTTTTGTTTTAAAATTAGATTTCTGTAAATTTGACCTATTTTTTTAAACTGATAGTATAAATGTCACCAAAAATGGATTTTGTAAAAACCTTCGAATTTTTGACAACTGAGAAAACGGAAAGAAAATAGACAATAAATAAGTTTTCTGTTGATTATAAATAACCTCTGCTTATGACGTTTTTGTCATTCAGATAATCATCCAATCTAAGCGTAGAGTGAGATCTAATTTTAAATGAAAGGTTAGAGTTGAGAGCAAGTTTGAATTCTATCGAAGAGGTCACAACAACTCTTCAATGAAATTGATGATATTTTCGTATCTTAAATTGCACCTTGCGGGCGTATCACAAATACGCAAACGTTAAGTTCAGAAATCAGTCAACAATAAAAGATCTTTAAATAAGGACTGTTTACAAAAATTTTATACATCATGCATTAGCTCATAATCACCACTGAAAAAGAGCAAAGTTTCTGACAGTTTTGATTGAACGACTGTTTATTGTAGTGTCAAGTTTATCCAAATGTCAATAAATACAGTTGTATTTGGTAAACAAACCATAGGAAATACATCATCTACTTGTAAAAATGCAGTCTCTATTCGTAATATTGAATGATCTCTCTAAACCGATCTCTCGAATGATGTTTGTTCGTTTGTTTGCAGTTTGCCAAATTTTTGTTGTTTCAAATTCAAATGAGCTCAGTATCAAGTGATTGGCTCAATTCTGGTGGATATCTTCTGATATATCACTACCCACCCCCCTCTCTCAGTAGAAAACAGCATTTCAATATTTTAGGCCATTTGATATTTCACCCATTTTAGGCCTATTTGTCATAGACCACATGCACTGCTTTAATATATAAAGAATTTTGAATTATTTATAAAATCTGAAAAACAAAAGCAGACTGGAAAGTTAAGCGACGTAAAAGCTAGCCGAATGGCATATAATCTTTCTGAAATAATACCTTGCTAGTCCTTACAGTCATGGAATCGGAAAAAATTTTCAAGTTTAGTTGCTAGAGGTCAACAACTCCTGCACCAATTCAATTCTATTTAATGATTCTAAAGGATGGTACTCTCATTCTACAAATATCGGAGCAAGCTTGAATTGAGTTGCATCCATTGTGAACATTCCATTATAAAAACTGATCACAGGATTTTTCTCTATGCTCCCTTTTTGATTTTTGTCGTGGTCGATAACACGGGTCAAAGAATTCAATAAGTTGAATTTTAAAATAAATTTTGAACTGAAAATATACAAAAAATAGCTTGTATTTTATAGTAGTTATCTATGCAAAAATATACAGAGAAAATTTAGATTAGCTAAAAATATTTTACATGATTGGCAAGTGAATAGAACTTAACTTCGAATCCCGGAGATGATTTTCTATTTTCATCAACATTTCATGAGAATCATATATGGCTTGGATACAATCGAGTTCATTAGTTGGAGGTCAGTGGATGTTAGAATCAGTGGGAATTAGGAAAACAGAATCACCCGTTCTTGATCCATGAGCTAATGGACTAGCTGAAAGAGCAGTTCAGACAGTGAAGCGGGCACTTCAAGCGTGAAGTCCCAACCTTAATGTGTCATTTGGAGCATTCCTGCAAAGGGCACTGATGACACATCGCAACACTTCAAAGACGAGGAGCAAAACTCTTGTTGGGACGCAGAGTGAGACTACCAGCAAAAGCAGAATTCGACTTGTGCGAACCCATTCTATTCAATGCCAACGAAAAGACAAAGACAGTTCCTGCTACCTTCATCATCAGGAAGGGCTTGAACCCATCTTTCATACAGTCCGAAAACTCAGCACTGACTATTCTAGTGAGCGACAACCAAATTGCGAGACTAGACGAGGACAATGTGAAAACTGAACCAGCAGTGGAGGAGACCATATCTCAATCAGAACAACAACTTCAGAGCACAGATGTGGGACCTTCACTTCAAGATGAAGCTTCTGCAGCCACATCATCTGCAGAGCACCAACAACCCGAAACCGCAGAGCCCTCACGAACACCAACAAGAAACAGAAAACAACCCGACAGATTTAGAGAACCTATACCCACAAACTTGCTTAAAAAAGGAGGGAGGATGTGATGGTTTCAAAGAAACATCAAGAAATTTAGAAGTTTTCTTCATTAAAGTTTCAAAGAACGAAAGGAGAACTTACCTGACGAACTTTATTGCTGTGTCGATAAGCAATGGCCACAAAACTAAACTCAATTCTAATTTTGTTTTGGCGCTATCATTATCTTATTGACCTACCAATCATATGTCAGAAGTAAATTTTCCCATCAACAGAAACCTGATTCTAACATCCACCGACCTCCAACTAATGAACTCGATTGTACCCAAGCCATATACGATTCTCGTGGAATGCTGATGAAAATAGAAAATCACCTCCGGGATTCGAAGTTAAGATCTATTCACATGCCAATCTTGTAAAACAATTTTAGCTAATCTAAATTTTCTCTGTATATTTTCGCATAGATAACCACTATAAATACAAGCTAATTTTTGTATATTTTCAGTTCAAAATTTAATTTAAAATTCAACTTACTGAATTCTTTGACCCGTGTTATTGACCACGACAATTTTCTTTGCATTGGGGATGCTGAAGTCACAAGAGATATTAATTCCGTGGAAGATTTATTACTATCACAAAAAAACTTGAGGCAGAAAATTTGCTGGTATCCATATCGACAAATGACAAATCTATCATGTCATCATAATTTGCTGTAGCAAGTTTGAAAAAATCAGTATTTAGTGAAGAACAAATCTCAAGATCACTCTTTTTGATGAGATGGGAGGTTTTGGAGCTTTTATAGCAGTGTAAATCTTTGTTGCGAAGCATGCAAAATTGTGTAAGGAGCTTTGTTTGTCGAATCAAGAGCTCGTGGAGCTGGCTGTGTGTCTCTTCCTATCCAGACGGAAACTACGAATAATGAGTAGAGGACCTCATGCAAGTTTCAATTCAGAAACTGTCTTACATCAGTGTGGTCGGATGTTTTAGCGAATACCAAAACTGTGCGGCTGTGCATTGTGAAGAATTCCTAATTAGACAAAGAATTTCAAATGTTCCAGCTTTAGTTGGTAGATTTTGAAAATCTGAATTCCGTTGAGGGATTTGAGTGTATATTTCCGCCGCCTCAACAGGAACAAGAGTAGGCGCTAACTTCGAGTATCTCTTGCAACGTGCAAAATGCACATCCGACGACTGAGAATCTACCAAGAAACAAAAACGTTTTCACAGAGGTCTTGATTGCAAGCTTAAAATCAATAAGCCCGACAAATGTAAGCCCGATATTGGGAGCCATGCAAAGAACAAAGTTGGTTCAGGAGTTTGTTATGGCACGGTAAAGAAGGTCGGAAGCACAAGTTCAACGAAAACGAGAAACATTGCAAAAAATAACTAAATCAGCCATTAGAATGTATGCAAGCAATTGCTTCAAAACTCTCATTTCATGTCGCTTGATATATTTTGTTTTGTTATATGTGCGTTTGTAATGCTTTCTACTCCTTCTAAACTTGATTGGGTCTTCAACTATTGTTGAGATCTCTTTAATAGTCACTTGCGCTCTCCGGCGCAGGATTTTTGCCTCGTTTTTATTTCTGTGGGATTTCCTCCCATATTATAACTGGTGTGTTTTTTTTCAAAAACTCGTGATGATTATAACTTCCCGTCAATCTTTAGAACAAGTATAGGAGAAACTACTACTTTTACTTTCGTTATCTGCGCTGCGCTTATTTAAGATTCATCATTTTGTTAAAATTTAAAATTGGCTGCAGAAAGTCCGTCAAATTCGTTCATTGTGTACGTATGAGGGTATTGTTTGAACAATTTCTGCGTACTCGTAGCAAGGTTTTTTATTGGGCACGAAACAAGGGGAAATTGGGCTGTTACAGGATCGCAAAAGCGAGGAAAATTTTTTTTGAATTATGCAATTTTTAGGTATATTGATGAAGAAACCGTCCCCATTTGAGAAACCAGTAAGTAGTGGATAAAACAAGGATTCCAACCACCAGTAAAAATTGTCCCTTTCTCCTAACGCCAATCGCGCATGTCGAATCGAGCCAAATTTTACTGTTTGTTGGAATCCTTGTTTTATCCACTACTATATATTAGCTCTAAATTCAATAAAAAATCAATTTAAATCAAAAATAAAACAAAAAATCAAAAAATCAAAGTAAAATTTACATTTCACTCTTTAAGAGCGATTCACTCTTATTCGGAGTGATCCCCCAGTAGAAAGATCGCTCTTTTTCGCTCTTAAAGAGTGATTCCCTCTTTTTTGATATTTTTTTTTATATTTTTTTATACTTTTTATTTCAAATTATCTATACTCTTCAATAAATTTATATTTTCTTTTACTTTTTCTATATTTATTCCATTATTAATAAGAAATGATACAAAATTATAGTATTTACATGAACAATTTTCCTCTGTTTGGACAATAACTAAAGGACTTACAGCTCTAGGATTTTGTCTCTATCTAATAAGCTTCTACTAAATCCTCTAGTTAATTCTACATCTGGATGTTGTTTCCTTACATGAGCCCGTATCCCATCATATTTCACAACAGAAGTACCATATGGACAATTAACTTTAGCTGAAGTACAACTTCTACATGTATACTTACTCTCGTCAAAATCAGTTAGTGGTTTTACATAATTACACTTATTACAACTTCTAATTAAGACTTCTGGGCTAAGGTTAGGGTTATGGGTAGGGTTAAGGTTAGGGTTGAGGTTAGGGTTAATGTTGGGTTTAAGGTTAGGGTTAAGGTTAGGGTTAAAGTTAGGATCTGAGTTAGAGTTAGAGTCATAGATAGAACCAGAACTAGAACCAGAACTAGAACCAGAACAAGAACCAGAACCAGAAACAGAACTAGAACTAGAACTAGAGCTAGAACTAGAACCAGAACTAGAACTAGAGCTAGAGCTAGAGCTAGAACTAGAACTAGATTCATTTTTTAAAGAACAACCCCACGGAGAAAAATTATTAGCACAAATACCACTTAGTATTATATTACCACACATACATTTATCAGTTTTATCTTTATGACATGATTCATAATGATATTTTAAAACAGCAATGTTTCCATATTTATAGTTACACTCTAAGCATTTATAATAGGGTAAACTTTAAAATTTACCTAATCATAGGACTTTGTCCACCAGTGGAACTGCATCGCGGATAATATTTAACCATGATTTCAATTAAATCTTTAGTATGATCTTTAGATGTGATAGACTCTGCTAAATATTTATTTCCTAACGTATTGAGTGTATTAGTTTTACATCTCTTATCCAAAATCAATTCAAGCTCTCATTCTTTTTTATCTCTAACAAAATTTATAATCTCTTCTCTAAATTCTTCATTATTTCCATATAGTCTGGTTAAAAACTTTCCTCCCTTTCTATTGAAAATTCCCATCTCTTCATTAACGAAGTCACAGCTACACCGATTTATATATTCTTCTTGTATTGCTTTTCGTAGATCAGTGAACGAACTTTGTTCGTGGTTCTCCAACAAGCTTTGCTCGTGGTTCTCCAAGCTACTTCGCAGATCATTATCCAACTCTTCTGCATATCCAACGTTAACTAATGTATTTACTCTACTCAACATTGTGCTTGCTCCCATTGCTACACTCCCAGCATTTCTTGATATTATATCAGGATAAATATAACTAAATATAAAGAAACCTGAGCTTATAATTCCACCAATAGTTGATAAAATTTTTATACCCTTTCCCATAATCATTTATTTAGTTAAAACATCATTCTGTATTTTAATATTATTTAATTTAAGAAGTTTATTAAAAATAGAATTTATAGTTATCGTGATTAATAACATTTCTATCTGTTGTATTTATCATGAGTGGTTTCATATATCCTATAGGTTTATTTATATCTTCTCTTTCTAATTTATCTTTTAAACTAAGAGCTTTTAAATCAAGGAAACCAACTCTTGAATCATATACCATTGTTCTATTACTATTAATAACAATAAAAGTATTTTCCTTCTTATTATATTTAATTATACCATAACGAAGTTTATCTGACATGCCATCTGTACGATTATAAGTTTTACTATTTGACTCATTAATTATTTTTTACCAAAGTCATGTTCACATTTATATATCTCATTAAAGTTTTTAAATAGATCAGGTCCATTATAAGTTGTTAAATAAATAGTATCACAAATCATACTTGCCGTATTAATTATTTGAGCTGGTTATGACACATTACAGTCATTTTAATTTTATAATGTCTACCTTCAGTAAAATAATAAGCTATATCCTTATTTAACCTATCACCCATATCATCACGTACTATTACACAATTTTGAAACTTATGCATTTTATTTTTTGTGATCATATTTATATCACATTTATTAAACCCAGTATAAAACTTATTAGACTCAGGATCTATCCAGTCTCTGTGATCTTTACACACTATAACTATTTTTTTAGCTTGGTCTTGGTTTTGGTTTTGGTCTTGGTTTTGGTCTTGGTTTTGGTCTTGGTTTTGAATTGAATATAATTTTAAGTATTGTCTAATAAAATATGTTTTCCGTGTACCAGTTCCACCATAAACAATAGTATGTAATGGTGACTTTTCATATTCAAATCTAACTAGATTCCTATTCATAAATCAACCAAAGTCTTCTTCCAGTTTTGTGTATTTACTCGGTATTGAATCATATATTATAAAACAAAATATAATTATAATAAAAAGAAAAAAAAAGTATACCACCTTTATCCTTTTTTGTATATAAATATTATTATATAAAAAAATGCTTATCCTAACTTTTGAGGAATTCAACAATAAATTTAATATTGATAATAATGCTATGAGTGATATCAGAATAAAAGATATAGGAAAAGATATAAGTCTAACACCAATTGAAATAGTAATGAGAGATGAGACTCCAGATAGTATCCGTGAAACGGCTTCACCGATCTGCGAAGCAGGTTCCTTGATCGGGGAACCTAACTTCAACCATATTGTCAATCTACATCCAACTGATGGTACACCTTGGGTTTTAGTTATATGAAGAGAAGGTGGTCCTGTGTATTACTTTGATAGTTTTGGTGTAGAAACCCCACCATTATTTTTAGAAGAATATGTTGATCTAGACTCAAATGAGAGAATACAACAATATGATGAATCTTATTGTGGGGCTTATTGTTTATATATGATCTATCTTATTGATAGAGGATTTAGAATTAAAAGTGCTCTAAAAATTCTGGTTAATCAATGTAAGTATCCAGGAATATATAGTGAGTGTTTTTGTTAAGATTGTAATGTTAATGATAAATATAATGTTAATGATAATGATAATGATTTTGTTGTTGATAATGTTAATGATAATGATAATGATAATCCCAATGTTAATGATAATGATAATGTTGATGATAATGTTAATGATAATGATAATGTTAATGATAATGATAATGTTAATGTTAATGATTATGTTAATGATAATGATAATGACATTGATAGTGATCTACGAAGTAGCTTTGCTAATAATGTTAATGATAATGTTAATAATAATAATAATAATAATAATAATAATTATAATAATGTTAATGATAATGTTAATTTTATTCAGGGAACCTGCTTCGCAGATGATAATTTTATATATCAGGGAACCTGCTTGGCTAGCCACGAGCAAAGCTCGTTCGCAGGTCTATTTGGTGGAAAACATGATCAAACATCGGTGGAACCGGTTCCCGGATGAACGAAGTCCCAGGGCGAAGCATGGACGAAGTCCTGTCAAAAGGGTAAACCTAATAACAATAGTCCTACTAACACTATCTCTGTAAATACAAATGAAGATCTACAATCATGGCTAAATGATGATAATATAATGACTGAAGCCACATTCCCAGAAAACATTAGATGTATAATATCTGGTCCCAGTGAATGTGGTAAGACATTCTTATTAAAAAAACGAATTCTAGCTAGTATATATATTGATATGTTATACATCATTGGACCTACTGGTGATCAATACAATGGATTAGAAAGAATAAACCCAAAAGCAATTATAGAATTTATTAAAGATATAAAAGATTTACCATCTCCTGATAAACTACCCAAAGACTTAAAGAAACTAATGATTTTCGATGATGTTGGAGCCAAAGAACCAGTTATTAATGAATACCTTTGTAGAGGTAGACATAATTATTGCAATATGATATATCTTAATCAAAACCTGTTCTCTCTGGATAGACAGAGTGTTAGAGAGAATTGAAATCTATTTATTTTATTTGAACAAAGAGTTAAAGTCCTTATATCTATATATCAAGATTTCTTTAATAATGTTGAACTTAGTTATAATGATTTTGCTAATATATGTAATAAGGCATGGAAGGAGCCTCATAATTATATTGTCATTGATATAACTTAAAAAAATATTAATGGTAAACTAAGAATTAATTGGGATCGGAGAGTTTTGAAGTTAAGTTTAAGCTTATATCTACACCAGATGGGGCTTCGCCCAGCTAGTTACACTAGATGTTAAGTAAAACTTAATACATCACCTTTAAAGTCTATAGGTCTTCCATGCTCATCTTTAATATGAAACTCTAAATATTCTATTCTATCTTTAGTTATATTTTGATATAAGATATTAGTTGGTATAATATTTAATAGATAGCAGTGTCGTTCTGTTAGAGTAAAAGTCTATAGTATGTCTGTGTTATTCCCATTATCTTTAACACCAGATACCACATTACGATGAATGTTAATAGTACTAAAACCCATAATATCAACAATTTTCTGAGATGTATTTTTACCTTGTTCATATACTATTTTTCTAACGCCCAGTAATGGGGCTATGGAATTTTCTATGTCAAAGTTAAATGCACCTTGTTTTACTTCCATTAAACTTTTCATTGTATTCTTATCAGATTCTATTATAATATAACCATTTGTTTCTTCTTTTAATAATTCTGCTTTTTCGAATAATTAATATGCTCTTGGTATAATAGCTAAAATACGGGTATCTGACCATGTTTCGCCTTGGGTAACATATAAGAATTGATTGTTCCTTCTATTCACATTAAACACCGAATTATAAACAGATAATCTAACTAAACCTAATTTTGACGAGTTAAGTATAGGTTCACTAAAGTTAAACTTTTTTGTTGGTTTTATCATTCTAAAGTTAAGTGTATGCTCTTATTTAGTTTTAGTTAAAGCTTCATGTATATTTTGTAGTTCCCTTAAGATTAAATTGTCTGTCAATTTTTATCTAATAAAAATGGATTTTAATTTGGATACAACTTATAGTTATAATAATGATACACACAAAATTAAGATTATAAAATGTAAACCTAATAATCTAGCAACAATGAATACAGTCAAAACGAACATTAATACCATTCTCAATAGAGAAGAGAATCATTTAAATTTGCGTGATTCATATCTAGAGATAGAGTTTGTTGTATCAGATGATGCTGGTGGTGCATTTGCTAATGATGCTAAAATCAGATTAGTGAATTATGGTATGATGGCATTGTTTAGTTCAGTTAAACTTGAAACCAGTGGTGGTAGGACTATTGAATATATAGATCACTGTCATCCTAATCTATTGATGTATAAATTATTAACTAGTACTGATGATGATCATGAGAGTGGTTTTGTTAGAAATCAAGGCAATAGAGATAGTCAATTTAAAGGTGACCATATTGCTGCAGAACGAGGTCATATGTATATGATGATCAAGATGAGTGATCTATTTGGTTTCGTAAAGGATTTAGAAAAGATTATATATGGTTTAGGATTTAAACTAACATTAAAAAGAAATAATAATGATAGAGCTCTTTATAGAGTTAATGCTAATCCCGGTGCAGTTGCTAATGATGGTAATATAGAAATTAGAGATATATCATGGTGTGTACCTAGTATTGATCCTAGTAATGATAATAGAAATATTGTGCAAAAGGGTTTAAATAAAATGAATAATGTAGACTTTAGTTATTATGAAAGAAAGACATTTTATAAGAATGTGCCCAATGCTACTAACTTCTTGTTTGATCTTGGTATGGAACCTGGGATGGAAAGACCACAATATATAATAGTTGGTTTTGAAAATAATAATGTTAATTAACAAACTCATGATGCAAGTACATTTGATTTAATGAATGTTACTGAAAGTTATTGTAAGATTGGTAGTGAGTTTTATTCCGAGGATAGAATGAAAATTAATTATGGTACCAATAATTATAATGAGGCTTTTAAAGAGATTGATAGCTTTAATGAAGATTATAACGGGCTACCACATAATATAAAACCATATATAAATCATAGAACATTCGAAAGCAGTTATAGGATATATGTATTCGATACTAGATACCAAAGGGATCATATAGGACCACAACCAATACAACTTAATATTAAATTTAGTGCTGCAGTTGCAGATGTTATATGTCATGCATTAGTTTTAACTAGAAATGTTATTAGTGTGAATAGTGATGGTAATAAGATGGTTGATATTATATCATAGATATAATCTTAGTTATAATTAAGTCATAGTTATAATTAAGTCATAGTTCTATTTATAACTATAGTCCTTGTCATTATTTCCTACTAGTCTTAACAAAACCCTTAGCATAAATAATATCTAATTTCTTTTTATTCTCTGGAGATAGACCCTTAGCTTCAAGCGTAATCTTAGCCTTTGGCCTAACCTTGGGCTTGGGCTAAGGCTTCGAGCTTCGCTCGCGGGTGGAACCCGTAGTCTTAGGCTTAGGCTTAATAACAACAAAAGGATTATACTTTTTAACTTCCATTATTTTTTATATATAGAAATGAGTCTTTTAAATAAGTTCAAAACTAATTCATATTGTAGTGGAGGTAGACATTATAGTGGTACTAATAACATAAGAGGTTTTATTACTTCAAAGGTACTAAAATGTTAAAAGGTAATTGTGTTAAGTGTAAGAGAAATAAGTCAATGACTGTTAGCGATGCAACAATAGAAGCAGAGGGATTGAAAGATTTCTTTAAAAGTATGGGTAGGGCTACAGTTAACTTTGGAAAGAAAGTTGCCAATAATCCAGTAAGAGCATTAGAAATAGCAAGTAAAATAGGAAGTGCGGCTGCTTCTAGAAACCCTAGAGCAGCTTTATCAGCCACACCTGATTTTTATTTAAATTTGCAACTGCTGGTGAAAGTATAAAGGTAGTACAAAAAGGAAGAGGGTTATACTTAGGTACTAAGAAGAGATAATTGTTTGATTATGATTATGATTATATTATGTTTTTATGATAATGTTTATGATTATGATTATATTATATTTATGATTATGATTATGATTATAAATATATTTTGTTTCTGATTATCGATAAATATTAATACTAATATTATTATTACTAAACACATTATTATAACTAAACACTAACAACTTTAGTTTAAAAAAAACACTCAACTTGTTTTTCTTGTTCTTCTTATAATCCTCATATACCTTAACTAATTCATTATACTCATCATTATCTATTTTATTATCATTCATTGATTTAGTATATAGTCTATTAAACTTGTCGCCAAACTGTTTACTTAAAATATATATTTGTGAATACTTTATAATTTTATTTCTTAATTTAGTATTAATTGTTTTTGATAATGCAGCACAAACAGTTGCTGTAGCAAAAGCTGTTGGTATAGAATGAGGTAATCCTATACCTGTTAATGCAACTGATGTTGTTGTTGCCGTTGTTGCTAATGATGATAATACTATTTCTGTTATCTCAGCTACGTTAATATAATTTTTATGTCTACTGAACTTCTTATTATAGTTATTGGTTTCAGTTTCATAATAATTTCTAATATCCTTTATAATGTTAATATTGTTGTTAAATTTATTATTAGCTTGAATCTTTTCGTTTATGTACTATTCATTAACGGTTGACAAGTTGGGATATAGTAATATCTCACTCGGTGCTGTTAGGTTAGTCATAGTTTCGGTTATTTTAATTAGTAAAAATTCTTTCTATTTCTTTCGTTATATCTTCTTGTTTAAAACCATAATGCATCTCAAGTCTTGCTTGCTCTTTATCATCAACTAGTGTACTTCGTAAAACTATAGCAATTATACTTTACAATTGTACTATTGTCCTTTTATTCTTTAAAAGGGCTTCATCTATAAAAGAATTAGTCTTTTTATTAACTTCTTTAAAATCTTTTAGCCCAGTAGTAAAGATTTCATCTAGTTGTATGTTTTTGATATTCTGATTAAACTTATAATTATCGAATTCTTGTTTTAATTGACTATATTTAGAGATAGTATCTGCAGCAACTTTATTACAAAACTTAACAGTGTTTCTGACTTCTTTTATTGAGTCAATATACTCATTAATTAGTTCTTCATTAAATTGTGTTTCATTTAGTTGTAATGTTTTAGTTGTGACTTTATCAAAGTCACCCTTTCTTAGTTCAGTTATGTTTCTACATAGAATGTCTACTTTATTAGAAAAAGATAATAAGTTATTGTCACAATACTCTTTATTAACAACATCTTTTTTATCTATTGGAGGATGAACATTTGTAATTTTATAGGTATCCTTCATATCAATATTATCATTATCTTCTAGGAATAACCCACGAGCCTTACTTAGTTTTAAGTTGTTTGTTGATGTTGATGTTGATTTATGTTTAGCTTGATTGAATCTATTTCTTGTCATCTTTGTTTTTGTTTACATATAATTAGAATAATAATTAGTCTTGTAATTAGACTTATAATTAGTCTTACAATTAGACTTAGACTTAGAATTAGAATTAGACTTAGGACCGCAGGTCAATCTGCGAAACAGGTTCCCTGATCTACATCGTAGCTGACCGGAGGTCTATAATTAATGATTCCAAAACCTTATTATTAGATTCAAAGTCAAATTCGGATTTTAATAATTCCTGTTCGTAATATTTACCTTCTTTTGTCTCACCATTAATATCTTCTGTTTTTTATGTTGGTGGTTGTGTTTTTAGAACTTCATTAACTTTAAACAATTCTCTATTCCAATTAGAAGTGTATCCCTTAGAGAAGATATTACGTTTATCTGTATTTCTAACATAATCACTAACTTTAAGTTTAGGTTGGGCGTAGCCAGGTTTACCCTTAATATTTTTAAAACTAAAAGTGTATTTAATTTTATCAGGATTATCAAAAGCGTCAACTAGTGTCATATTAATTGTTGAGTGAATGTTATTGTAATATGTTACAACAGCATCATTTAATATATTTACCCAATTACCATCGCCATTGATGAACATAGGTTTATTTATTATATGTAATAATGTTGTATTAAATCTCTCTGTGAATACAGCCTGTAAATAACTATAAGTAGAATATAGTTTTGTTTCATATTCTTCAGGTAAATATTTAAATGTTTTATTGTAAAACTCACTACCTCTATCTACCCATAACTTTTCTGGTTTTCTAGGTTCAGAGCCACCTTGTGGATGTTCACTTAATACTATTTTAAAACCATTAGTTATAGATAAACCAGATTTATTCTTTAGTGGAATAGCCCATGCACTTTTCGTGAATATATCTAAAACAGTTAAAATGAAGTTATAATTATTATTGTATTTACTTAGAGATGACTTATCAATTAAATCAGCTGACGATGTTTCATCTTTATATAATGGTATTATTCTTTGTCTTCTAAACTTTGTTATTTGAGGACTGAATACTTCTTTAGCTAATAGTTGTTGTTGTTGTTGTTGTTGTTTTTCCACATTTTTTATGGACGTAGTCATGGTTTCACCTATCAACGAAGTTGTGAGCTTGCTCATTTACCATAGTTAAAAACAAAATTATCTAGTTGCTCTTGATTGATAATATTCATAGATAATAGTTGCTTAGATATATCTAGCATTTCATCATATAATCCATCATGACCAGCTTTTGTTTCTAGTCTTAATAATTCCAGTCTTTCTATTAAACTATTTGGGTCTGGGTTTTTATTTAATCCCCTACCATATACATCATCTTTTATCCCTATTATACGTTTTATTGTTCTATATCTAGCGCTTTTTTTAACCCCTTTTCCTAAATCATATCTAATATCCTTTAAAAACCTTCTATTTTTGTTTTCATCTTCCTCGATTTCACCATTTTTTTTATTAGGGTTAGTAAGAAAGTTTATAAACTCGTCTGACAATTCATATATATTATGCTTAACAATAAATGCATTTTCTTGGTAAATAAGGTTAACACCGTTCATTTCAAATTCACCAATATCTAAATTTCCGAACTTTAACTTTAATTGAGGCTTAGATTGAACTGACATTAAATTAATAATTTGAGCTGTGTCTTTATCTACTAAAAGTCCTGGTTTATCTTGAGCTTCCTCTACAGTTTTGCCATTGGACTTCATTAAAGCTTCATTAAACTGGAGGCCAGCTTGCTGGATCATCTTAGTTTGTTTATCTGACTCTTGATTTTGCCAATCTATTGCTCTCAATGTTTGTTCATCTAATGCTAGATTCCGTTTAGTGTTTGCATTTAGCGTTTTAGTTAAAGGATCAAATAACTCTTCTATTTCTCCCTAATATTCTTGTTGCTTTAATTTATCTTCTAATCTATTTTTTCTGTTTAGTTTTTCTAGATAGTTTAATTCTATAAGTTCATCTAGCTTAGTTATTATATATGTATTAAAAAATTATAATAAGAGTAAAAAATGGATAATGAAAATTCTATTTATGAAAACTACCATGAGTTAAAAAAATGTTTAGCTTGTGGAAAACAATATCGGACAAAGAAAGAGTTTATAAACCATGCTAAGGATCCCTGGCATGATGAATTAATAATTTCAAGTTATTCTAGTTATATAGACGAAAAGGAAACCAGTAAAATAGTAAAATTTATAGAATATAACAAAAACAAATTAACTAGGGGAAATAGTGATTTGGAAATAACTTTCGGAGGGATAATGATCTCTAATGTACTAACTACTAAACCAGGAGATGCAATTGATCATTTTATATAAGGAAGTATAGAATATTATTAACCAATTTTTATTAAGATTATAAATCAGGGAGAACCTGCTTCACAGATAGTGAAACTGCTTCGCAGATCATTATATAATCTAATAGCGGATTCAATTAACTTTCTGTCATCATTAATGGTTAGTTCTAGAAAATTATAAAACAGTTGTTCTTTGTTTAAATTTAATGATGCTTGGCTTGCCATGGATGAAGTCCGTTCACTGATTTTATTTACTAAATCTCTTTTGAATAGATATAGATTCTCATCATGAGGATAACTTTTTATATTGTTTACATAAAACCTTCTATCATCAAATATATTTAAACTAATCTTACATGTTTTTGTTGTTGTCATGTTATCGCCAACTTTTTGTATTCTGCATTCATCTATAGTTCTCTGTGTATTATTCAATAATGCATCAAAATAGTCTATGTGCCTAGCATTAATATGCTTCTTTATTCCTTTTTCTTTAGTGTTTTTAGGATAATTTTTGAAGCTTTATGTTTTTGGGGCACAATGCTATAAATTCCTCAATAATCCTACTCCCCAGCTCGTGCTTAAACTTGCCGGGGAATTTATTATTAGTTTCTATAGGTATGTCTAGATTACTTAAGTCCATATGCTCATCAATAACTTTACCTTCACTATAACTTATTACGAAACTGTTCGTATCCATATAGTGAAGTGTTAGATCTTTGAGGGATGGTTGTAGACTATTATGGAATACATCAAACATATGTTATTTGCTAAGTTCGAGTATTGTTACTCCTACATATACTAGTGAGCTATATTCTATTTTTTTCTCTATATATTCTATTTGGCTATAATCTCTATATCTAGTTATATTCTTAAATGTTGGTTTATTTACACTTTTCATTATCTTTTCTTCATCATGCACGAGCTTACTTTGAAAGAAGTTTAGAAGATTCATGCACATTCTTCCATATAATGAGTTATTCATTAATTTCCTTACATCCTTTTCTGCTTCAGTTTTAGCTGTTGCTCTTTAATTTGTTTTGTTTTGTATATTAACTCTACATATATAATCTTGTTTAAATCTAATTACTCTATGTATTTTTGTTATTTTTACTCCCATCTTAACATAGAACTTTAACATCCGATATTGAACCATATATTCTGTTTTGTTGTTTTGGTCTAAGATTAATTTCTCTGTTCTTGCCTTGCCTCCATCTCTTTCTCTGTAACCTAATTCATTATCATTTATCTTTCTCTTATTTGGCATTAGCGCTAACTGTTCTGTTCTCTCTTTACATTCATTAGTATAATCAATATCACAAACTATATAGTAACCATGATCACTATCATCTGGAGTATTTAATATAGTATCAAGAGTAGTAGTAGCAGTAAACTGGAAGTCCTTATAAGGTAGCTATTGCATCATTGCATAGCCGTATAGTTTGTTTGCATCAATGTACCATACGGTTTTACCATCACTGTTATCTATATATCTATCACCTATTATTCCACATATACCATCTCTCTTTGCTCGAACAAAATCATCTAGCATTTGTTTATCTTGCAGTGTATCTAATGTAACCCAATTTGCAATCAAAACTATAACCTGGGAGACCTACATAATGTAGTGGGTTGAGCTTGAATTCTTTCATACTTAGTTTAACATATTCATTCATGCAATAGTCTAATATTTCCACATCATTTTGTAAATACTCTATAGTTAGATCTTTACCAGTTTTATGACTGTTATCTTTATTAACGATATCGACTTCTTCTTGTGTTGGTAATTTACTATGTAGAGAGGATTTGAAATCTTCTATTTTTAGATTACCTATAACTTCATCATACGACTTTGTCGTGGTTCCCCAGGTAGCTTTGCTACTATACGACTCTAAACCAAAGTATTCAAATGGATATAATGTTTTAGTTTTACACCCGTATATCCTTGCCAGTGATCTAGAGGCGTAGCTAGGAAGTTATAACTATCTAAGAATTTAAGAAAACCAATGCTAAACATCTTAGACTTACCAGCAGCTAGTGGTATGTTATCTACTTTTCTTTTATCATTATTTTGTTTGAAAAGTTCACTGTATAGTAGGTTGAAGTCATAGCCAGAGCCATTATGGAATATTACTGGAATGAAGTTTTGTTGTTTGTATCTTAGATTACATATTTTTCATGCAGGTCCTCTATATTTACCAGTTTCATGACAATGATCTCTTACTTTATTAATACATGTTTTGCTGCAGATATGACAGGTGTTATCGGTTTCATGATATAATTTATCTTCTTCTGTGAACATCATTTGTTTGTTGCGCTTGAAGTTATTCTCAGTTTCTATTTCTAATAGATCTCTAGCAAAACTTTTGATGCAGCCTGGACCGAAGTAGTGCTTGAAGTTACCTTGCCAGGTGTAACCCACAGCTATTGGATTATGTTCGGCTATTACATTTTTACAATCATTAGTTGAGACTTCAACAATGCAACATTCTATATCAGCAATTATAATATTTTTTATATTCTGACGTTTGTGTTCATTTATGAAAGTAATATGATTTTTCTTATGACAAACAATCTCTGGTTTGAATGAGTTGTTGCATTCGTGTTTATGATATTTATTTGTGAGTTAAACCAATAGGTACACCTATCACAATAATAATATTTAATGTTGTTTTTATTTTGTCGTTCTAACAGGGTTTCTATATTTTTTTTAGCGCACAGTGTTCTATTTCACCATTACTCCAAACTAGTATTCTTACATCTTTTCTATCTTTTTTAAAACCATCCACTTGTTTTCTAAACAAGTGGATTTTGCCCCCAACTTTCTAAACAAGTTTTCTAAACAAGTGAAACAATTCTATTTTGCCCCCAACACAAGGTGTGTATACCCAAATATTATTATTATACAATTTCTGTATTCTTATTATTTAAGCAAAATCATCTTCATGTTGTTGTCTTGGTTCAATTAGTTTATCTACATATTTACTTTCTCGAGTTGCATGGTGTGGAGCGGGATATAGCCAAGCAGTTATAGTTAGTTGTAAGCAATTGTATTCATTACTATGTATATTTAATATCGATTTAGAGTTTTTGAGATCAGGAGGTAAATCTAAATAACTACAAATAGATGCTTTAGTTGGTTCATTGTTTAACTGAATACTTCTTATTCCAAGAAACTCAAAATCATAACCATAACCTTTATTTAATTCTTTTTCAAAATCTAGCCACCGATTGAAGTCACCATATTCATATATTGCATTATTTTTAATATAATCAGTATTGAAGAATATTTTAGTAGTTTTAACTTCTTCTTGGGTTCTCTTCTTATAATCACATTCAACCGTGATCTTATATTTAAAACTCTTAACTTTTCTGAACTGGTAACAGTTTTTAATTTCTTCTAAAGAGTAATTAGTAGCTTCATCTATATCTTCAAAGTAATTCCCACATTTATCTGTAATATAAAACTCTCTCATGTTCTGACTGGAGTTTATATCGAAGTCTTTTGTGTTTTCTAGATACTTACGATTATGACTATATGAGTGAGTAGTTTGAGCTATTTTATTCCTAAATTCTTTATGACATTCTTTACATTCATACTTAAATCTGGTGGAGATATCCTCTTCAATTTTAGTTTTAGGTTTGGTGGCTGGTTTAGTTTTAATAATATAATCATCTTCATCCGAAATATACACCCTCTCAGTGATTTCTTCTTCTTCAGACTCAAACATTTTCTCCAATAGTTCCTTATGTTTGAGATTGTATGATTGATGCCTGTATAAACCCTTCCTTGATTCAAAGGATAGATTACAGACATCGCAGAAGTTTATGACATTAGTTTTAGTTGATTGGGACATGATGTATTTATTTAGGGCAATAATCAAAAATTAATATTTCGAAAAATGAAAATGAAATGCAAAAAGTGTACAAAAAAACCTTGGAAAGAATGTTGTAACAATTGTAAGGAATTAGATTATTCTTGTTATGTATGTAAAAATATGGTTAAAGTGAAAGATTATATAGAACTTTTGGAATATCTTTATTCTGATCCTGATCAATATCTAACATGTAGTATGTGTAATGTTTACAAACATATATCATTATATAGATTTAGAAATAGGAAATGTAGGTTATGTATTTATCTTCATAGATATAGATATGGTCATACTAGAAATCAATTCAGAGAGCATGTTTATAAGTATAAAATTCTAGAAGACATAGAAAAACACTAATCACTGTGTTTCCACCGATCTCAGTGTTTTTGACTGTGATCTTTTTGTTCGCTTTCTTTCATATTTAGCAACCACTAATAGTACAAGAAGTCAACAAGCTTGGTTTAACATCGCATTACACATCAGTGAAACTGCTTCGCAGATCGAATGAAAAATGCATGTCATGCTAAAATGGCCGCCACCATTGACAAAGAAAGCCACCACCACTAACGGAGTGAAATCAAACAAGTGAAAATTTCGAATATATGATGCCCTTAAAAATTAGCTAATAAGGTGAGCATTTATTAAAATTTTTATTTAATTTTTAATAAATTATACAAAGATTCAATTTAATAGAAGGATTTAAATATTACTTTACTTTCAAACAGGTGATTACTTGGGAAAGGATAACTAATTTTAAGTTAAAAATCATGTCAGAATACTCTTGAAAAAAGAATGTTCTAGAATAATTCTCCCTAAGGGGACCTTTATTCTCCACGGCACTTTTTGGCTATTCATCATGAGTTTCACTTCACTACAAAAACTAGCGAAAAATTTCACACAATTTTTGTCATTTGACGAGACTTTAATAACTGGAGCTTTATCATGCAGTTCTTTATCTGAAGAAAATATAAACGAGTTGACTAATTTAACAACTCAAATGAATACATTTTGTAAGGAGAACAAATGCATACCCGACAACACCGCCGAACTTGAAAGTGAGACTGGAAAACGAACTAAAACAGAACTCTTCCAGTTATTCCTCTCCAAGTTCAAGAAGGACCTACTAAGTTACGAGCATCAGGAAACACTGGACAAATTTGAAGTCAATGTGCCGGAATATTTATCTTTCCACAATAAGCTCAGGAATTCATTCAATATTGGTGAATTTGAGTCTTATCTCACCACAGTCAATAACATGGAGGGAAAGCTGAATCGTTTATATCTACTGACAATTTCTGAAAGAGGTTACATATGGGGGAAATTGAAACAAAATCATCAAGAAAACAATAAGGATATTCCCTGGAAAAAACTACTGAACTATAAAGGATATTCGTACTTTACTATCCAGAGTTATATCAACTTCTTTCAAGCGTGTGAAAGCTATCCCAGGATCCTAGTCTCAACAGACTAGTACTCAGAATGGAAAAAGTTCCTTACAATGTTTTTGGCAGAAGTTCAGAAGGATAGCCAGCTACAATCTAGGTGCATGACAGAACTACAATTTTCATAAATGATCAACAAGTGATTGGTTATTGAGAAATATATTTAATATTAATATTGATATCCTTAGTGTTAATACATTAATATATTCACCTGATTATTAAGAGTTCAGTCAGCTTAATAATTAAAATTAAAAGTGTTCAAGCATTCTGTAGTTGCACCCTCCCCCGCAGTTGCCATTAAGAAAGGTCGAGCAGTACTGCCGTAGCGTGGTAAAGGCGAGTCAACCTTTTAACAAGACCTCTCAAGACTCGGCTCAAAAAAAGTACTCTGGTACACAGAATCACTCAGTTAAACATCATAGATCAATCGTCTCCAAGGGTAAAGTCAAAATGTTAAAAAACATTGTTTCTTATTATCAATTTCTAAGCAATTTTGAGTTATTTTCAGTCCATCCGATTCTATTGAAAAAAAAACTTTGTGAGATGATTAACCTGATTTGTTTCAATATAGTTTGGCATATTAGATATGAAATAAGGCTTAAATCTAGCTTGAAAACTTTGGATATTAATGTATGAAATGCATAAATTATACTAGCTATGTACATTTTGTACACAAAATTGTGCATGTAATATGTATTTATAGTGGTGAATATAGTAGTGGATAAAACAAGGATTCCAACAAACAGTAAAATTTGGCCCGATTCGACATGCGCGATTTGCGTTAGGAGAAAGGACAAATTTTACTGGTGGTTGGAATCATTGTTTTATCCACTACTCCAGTAACACCCAAGTGTAACTTTCTTCACCGTTGTGAGCCATTAAGACACGAGATCTTTATTCTATTTTTAAAATCTTTTTTAATCTGGAAACTGAATTCAATAACTTCATGGTAATAACAGGCGTAGAATGCATTGTAGTTTTCCCAATAAAAATTGTCTATTACGGTCACTGCATTTTGTTTTGGTTTTGCTTAAATCCACTCCCTACTGTATTAACATTTCCTCAATTGCTTCGCAATCGTGTTCTGGTCATTGTTGCCTCTGCTCTTATAATTTATTCATCCATTAAAGTTGACATGGTTTTCAGTCGATTTCGTTTGAAATCTTTTCCCCTTTTGACGAAATGAAAAATTCTTTTTGAATGGGGAAAACTTCAAGCAATATGTGTTTGGTTGTATTCAAATAACCTATTTTTTTAAATTATATCTGTCCAATGGTAACACGAGGGAAACAAGGGAATTGTTTTAGCTGCTGGAAAGCCAGGACATTTTTTATTGTGGATGTCACAGAGTTTGCAGCTACCATTGTTTCCTTCAAAATTTTTCTTCAGAGAATTTCGAGAACTGATTAGGATTCCCACAAAATCAAAATCTGATAAAAAACAATAAATTTTGAAAATTTTTATTACATTACGTTCTGATCGGGCCTCTTAGCTGGAATAACTTTCAATGTTTGTACTCTGTATCCCAGTTTAATCTTCAACCATCAAAAAAAGGTTCTGACCTTTTCAAAAATCTTTAAACGGAAACAAAGCAAAATTTAGTACTCGTTCGAATTCAAATGAAAATGATTTTTCCTGTGATGTATTGAAAAAATAAACATCAATTGACTCTTATTAGCTCCCTTTTTTGAAACGATAATCTGTGTAGCACAAAAATCTCAAAATTTGCAAACACTTTCTGCCTAGATTTTTTAACAAGTATGTGTCAAACAAACAAATATATTTAATTGTTGTTCTTGTCAGCGATTTCTTTTCGTATTTAGCAACCACTAATAGTACAAGAAGTCAACAAGTTTGGTTTAACATCGCATTACACATCAGTGAAACTGCTTCGCAGATCGAATGAAAAATGCATGTCATGCTAAATTGGCCGCCACCATTGACAAAGAAAGCCACCACCACTAACGGAATGAAATCAAACAAGTGAAAATTTTGAATATATCATGCCCTTAAAAATTAGCTAAACAAGATTTCATTTTAAACAAGTGAAAATTTTGAATATACCATGCCCTTAAAAATTAGCTAATAAGGTGAGTATTTATTAAAATTTTTATTTAATTTTTAATAAATTATACAAAAAAGATTCAATTTAATAGAAGGATTTAAATATTACTTTACTTTCAAACAGGTGATTACTTGGGAAAGGATAACTAATTTTTAGTTAAAAATCATGTCAGAATGTTCTAGAAAAAAGAATTTTTTAGAATAAATCTCCCTGAGGGGACCTTTATTCTCCACGGCAGTTTTTGGCTATTCATCATGAGTTTCACTTCACTACAAAAACTGGCAAAAAATTTCAAACAATTTTCGTCATTTGACGAGATTTTAATAACTGGAGCTTTATCATGTACTTCTTTATCTGAAGAAAATATAAACCAGTTGACTAATTTAACAACTCAAATGAATACATTTTGTAAGGAGAACAAATGCATACCCGACAACACCGCCGAACTTGAAAGTGAGACTGGAAAACGAACTAAAACAGAACTCTTCCAGTTATTCCTCTCCAAGTTCAAGAAGGACCTACTAAGTTACGAGCATCAGGAAACACTGGACAAATTTGAAGTGAATGTGCCGGAATATTTATCTTTCCACAATAAACTCAGGAATTCATTCAATATTGTTGAATTTGAGTCTTATCTCACCACAGTCAATAACATGGAGGGGAAGCTGAATCGTTTATATCTACTGACAATTTCTGACAGAGGATACATATGGGGGAAATTGAAACAAAATCATCAAGAAAACAATAAGAATATTCCCTGGAAAAAACTACTGAACTATAAAGGATATTCGTACTCTACTATCCAGAGTTATGTCAACTTCTCTCAAGCGTGTGAAAGCTATCCCAGGATCCTAGTCTCAACAGACTACTACTCAGAATGGAAAAAGTTCCATACAATGTTTTTGGCAGAAGGATAGCCAGCTACAATCTAGGTGCATGACAGAACTACAATTTTCATAAATGATCAACAAGTGATTGGTTATTGAGAAATATATTTAATATTAATATTGATATCCTTAGTGTTAATACATTAATATATTCACCTGATTATTAAGAGTTCAGTCAGCTTAATAATTAAAATTAAAAGTGTTCAAGCATTCTGTAGTTGCACCCTCCCCCGCAGTTGCCATTAAGAAAGGTCGAGCAGTACTGCCGTAGCGTGGTAAAGGCGAGTCAACCTTTTAACAAGACCTCTCAAGACTCGGCTCAAAAAAAGTACTCTGGTACACAGAATCACTCAGTTAAACATCATAGATCAATCGTCTCCAAGGGTAAAGTCAAAATGTTAAAAAACATTGTTTCTTATTATCAATTTCTAAGCAATTTTGAGTTATTTTCAGTCCATCCAATTCTATTGAAAAAAAACTTTGTGTAACACAATATCACAACTACATTGTGTGCTCCCTGAGTTTTGGAACTTTTGACCGTGACGTTTCTGGTTTAAGAAAGCTAAACTTTTCTATCATTTCCATAACCAATTTTTAGTTAAAAAATTTCTCGACAAAAGGCATTACTTTGGATTTTGTGAATGCCCTCAAACAAAATAAAAGAGAATGATGACTATGCTTCAGTTGTGATGGAGAAATGTATTAATTGAGAGCACAAATGTTTTCATTGATCCTACTTTTATCTTACCTCAATATTCAAAAAACACCATTTTGTTTGCTTCATCAAGCGAATTGGTTTTCTGCTCATGAGAAGTCAAATCCTCTTTCAAATCATTTGATTCCTTAAGATTCTTGAACTTTATATCTTTGTTTGATTCCTATAGATCCTCTTACTCTAGATCTTTGTTGATTTTGCAATGTTTTTTATTGCGTTGCAATGCAAATCAGATGCAGACATTTTTGACCAGTTAAATCTTGTTGCAACCAATATTGGTGGCCAATTCCAAAAAATTTTTAAAATGCACATTGTAAACTCAACCACGTCGTTCTTAAAGGCTTTCAAAAGAGTGGTACTCTCATTGCAGAAACATTGGATCAAACTTTGTTTGAGTTGCATCCCTTGCAAGCTTTCCAATCGATTTAAAAAAATGATCAGACAATTTTTTTAAAAATTGCTCTGTTATTTTGCTTGCGTTGGGATGTTGAAGTCAATGCTGGACAACGCGAGTGTTACTGCAGTCACTAGAATTATTAATTCCATGAAAACCTTAATAATTTTTCAAAGTTTATGAGACTAAAAACTTGATGGTATCTAAATCAGCAATTGACCAAATTATTAAGTCGACGATATTTGGAATAGCAAGGTAACGAAAAACCAATGTTTGATAAGGAACCAATCTTAAGTTCATGTTTTTTGCAGAGACGGGAGATTGCGGAGTTTTTGCAGGACTATAAATTTTTACTTAGAAGGATTTATTTTCGGCTTTTTCTACAATTTTGGTGGACAATCAGTCCGTTAACAGGAAAAACACAACACATAAAGCAAAGTTATTTATTTTTTGTCATACGGAATGGATTTCTTAATTTTTCACGATTTTTTGCTATTCTCAAATCTGAACAACTGCTGTGTGACACTTTTCAACCTTATGCAGTAAATAAAAGAGCAAACTATTGAACAGTTCTAACTAATAAGAGCACATCAGTACTTCAGAAT
Organism: Convolutriloba macropyga; assembly: GCF_964194025.1. Taxonomy (NCBI): domain Eukaryota; kingdom Metazoa; phylum Xenacoelomorpha; order Acoela; family Convolutidae; genus Convolutriloba; species Convolutriloba macropyga. Next base: position 39,720,482 of record NC_134473.1, on the reverse strand, counting down.
AGAAAAAATAACATGCACCACTCTGAATCAATTTCGGTTAAATAGAATGAGCGTCTTTTACAATTACGTTTGTAGTTTTTCTCACTTGGTTTTTCTTCTTTTTCTATGCAGAACGCCCTGCTGTTTGAATGATTGTGACTTTGTTCTTTTCGCTTTTCTTCGACTTCTATTTGTTGATTGTATTCACTTTATATTCCAGATTTCTCAACAGCTTAATAGATAATGATTGGTATGCAGTTGTTGCTATTGCTTGTGCTATTGCTAATTACACAATCTTCATCAACTTTTATTAAAACTTTCTCTATTCAACATTAAGTGTTTTTTCGTTGTAAAAACTGTGATCAGGTTGCGTTAAAACTTCAAGCAATGTGTATTCGGTTGTATTCATATAACCTATTTTTCTAAATTATATCTGTCCAATGGTAACACGAGGGAAACAAGAAAAATGTTTTAGCTGCTAAAAAGCCAGGACATTTTTTATTGTGAATGTCACAGAGTGTGCAGCTACCATTGTTTCCTTCAAACTTTTTCTTCCGAGGATTGCAAGAACTGATTAGGATTCCCACAAAATCAAAATTTGATAAAAAACAATAAATTTTGAAAGTTTTTATTACATTTAAATATATTTTCTGATCGGGCCTTTCAACTGGAATCACTTTCAATGTTTGTACTCTGTATCCCAGTTTAATCTTCAACCATCAAAAAAAGGTTCTGACCTTTTCAAAAATCGTTAAACGGAAGCAAAGCAAAATTTAGTACTCGTTCGAATTCAAACGAAAATGACTTTTCCTGTGATGTATTGAAAAAATAAACATCAATTGACTGTTATTAGCTCCCTCATTTGAAACCATAATCTGTGTAACACAAAAATCTCAAAATTTGCAAACACTTTCTGCCCAGATTTTTAACAAGTATGTGTCAAACAAACAAAAATTTTTAATTGTTGTTCTTGTCAGCGATTTCTTTTCATTCTACAATTTTGTGGCCAATCTATTAATCAACAAGGAAAACGAAGCCAGGGAGCAAAATAATGTACTTCTTCATTGTTGCTCGTAGGTTCCTAACAAATTGAACGGTTGTCAGAGTAAAGAGAAAATATTTTTTCCCAAATATTATCTGCAAATGAAACTCATGCAGCATTCAGAATCACTTGCGATTATATAGACGAGTCACCCCTGACGATTACGTTTACAATTCTGTTCAGCTGGTATTTCCTCGCCTTTTGATGATGACTGCTTTCGTTGCATAACTCCTTCTATTCTTGATTGGCAACCCTCATTTCTTTAATGTTGATTGTATTCGCCTTATACTCCAGATTCATCAAAAGTTTCATGAGTGATAAACAATATTCTTTCGTTAATCGTTGCTATTGTTAAATGCACATTCTTCAAACCCGATATTTCAAATGTTAATTTTGAGATCAGACGGATCCTTCCCAAAATTTCTTCGTCACACAATGTCCCTTATCTTCTGCTTCTAGATACAAAACGTTATTACTATTAACTTTATGACCAAATTATAGTAAGTGAAATTAGTCAATCCAAATTTTTTAACAAAAAAATCAATGAGTTCATTTTTTTTCTCAGCTGTTTGAAGTTGGTGATTATTTCATCAGTTTCTGTTTTTTGGTGTCCTAATCAAGCCACGATCTCCATTAAAACTAATTTGAACAAGTTATGGGCAATTTGCACTTGGGCGTATTTGATGATTCTTGGAACAATTTTTTCTGCTCATCTGTACAGAAAACCAAAACTTTTACTATATCACAACTACATTGGGTGTTCCCTGAGTTTTGAAACTTTTGACCGTGACGTTTCTGGTTTAAGAATGCTAAATTTTCTATCATTTCCATAACCAGTTTTTAATCAAAAAATTTCTCGACAAAAAGCATTACTTTGGATTTTGTGAATGCCCTCAAACAAAGTAAAAGAGAATGATGACTATCCTTCAGTTGTGATGGAGTATTGTATTAATTGAGAGCACAAATGTTTTCATTGATCCTACTTTTATCTTACCTCAATATTCAAAAAACACCATTTTGTTTGCTTCATCAAGCGAATTGGTTTCCTGCTCATAGTTTGAGAAGTCAAATCCTCTTTCAAATCATTTGATTCCTTAAGATTCTTGAACTTTATATCTTTGTTTGATTCCTATAGATCCTCTTACTTTAGATCCTTGTTGATTTTGCATTGTTTTTTATTGCGTTGCAATGAAAATCAGACGCAGACATTTTTGACCAGTTAAATCTTGTTGCAACCAAAATTGGTGGCCAATTCCAAAAAATTTTTAAAATGCACATTGTAAACTCAACCACGTCGTTCTTAAAGGCTTTCAAAAGAGTGGTACTCTCATTGCAGAAACATTGGAGCAAACTTTTTTTGAGTTGCATCCCTTGCAAAATTTCCATTCAATTTAAAAAAACTGATCAGAAAATTGTTTTAAAATAGCTCTGTTATTTTACTTGCGTTGGGATGTTGAAGTCAATGCGGGACAACGCGAGTGTTACTGTAGTCACTAGAGTTATTAATTCCATGAAAACCTTAATAATCTTACAAAGTTTATGAGACTGAAAAGTTGATGGTATCTAAATCAGCAATTGACCAAATTATTAAGTCGACGATATTTGGAATAGCAAGGTAACAAAAAACCAATATTTGATAAGGAACCAATCTTAAATTCATATTTTTGCGGAGACGGGAGATTGCGGAGTTTTTAGAGGACTATAAATTTTTACTTAGAAGGAATTATTTTCGGCATATTCTACAATTTTGGTGGACAATCAGTCCGTTAACAGAAAAACAGAACACATAAAGCAAAGTTATTTACTTTTTGTCATACGGAATAGATTTCTAAAATTTTCAAGATTTTTTGCTATTCTCAAATCTGAACAACTGCTGTTTGACTCTTTTCAACCTTATGCAGTAAATAAAAGAGCAAACTATCGAACAGTTCTCACTAATAAGAGCACATCAACACTTAAGAATGAAAAAATTAACATGCCCACTTCTAAATCAATTTTGGTTAAATAGAATAAGCGTCTTTTACAATGTTGTTTGTAGTTTTTCTCCCTTGGTTTTTCTTCTTTTTCTATTCAGAACGCCCTGCTGGTTGAATGATTGTGACTTTGTTCGTTTCGCTTTTCTTCGACTTCTATTTGTTGATTGTATTCACTTTATACTCCAGATTTCTCAACAACTTATTAGATAATGATTGGTAGGCAGTTGTTGCTATTGCTTGTGCTATTGCTAATTACACAATCTTCATCAACTTTTATTAAACCTTTCTCTATTCAACATTAAGTGTTTTTCCGTTGTAAAAACTGTGATCAGACTGCGTTAATTTGTTTGTTCGATTTGTCGAACAATTGTTCAATCTGATCTTTCAACTAGTTCTTCGTTTTCACTCACATCATTTTTCTCAAGCAGTGCTTTTTCTTAATTCAATGTGCTGTTCTAAATAATTTTATGACAATAAGATGAAAAAACTGTTTTTGAGGCAGATAATGAAAAATGTCTTCCAATTTTTTATGTTTTTTATATAATTGCATGTTGATCAGTGCTCGTTCTGCCACGTTTTTTAGTTGGTGAAACGAAATATTGTTCAATTTATCAGTTTTTTTTGTAATCTCAAAAATTTTGCTGCTTTTTTGACTGTTAGCTGCAATTGTTTAACTTTTCCAGGCTGGTTACAGTCTTCGATCACTCTACTCAAAATGCTTCTAGACCTCATTTGCTATGGGATCATAGGTGATTCCGTTTGCTCATTTTTCTGCCCATCTGTAAACAAAAACGAAAATCAAGCCATAATTTAACTAAATTTTGTGTTTCAAAATTTTGAGCATTTCTGTATGTGAGGTATCAGTTTGAGAGAGCTAAAATTTTATACATTTTTTGACGAAATTTTTATTGCATACTTTCTTGAGTTAGAACATTGATTTGAATTTTTTAGATACCCGTATGCAAAACTAAAAGAGCATGATAATTATACTTCAGTTTTGACGTAGGGTTCTTCTCATTTCTGAGCACGAAAGCTTTCTAACGATTGTCTCTTCATTTTATCTTAAAATTTCAAAAAACCTATCTTACTTTGGTTATAAAGCAGATTGTTGTACCACTCATTGTTTGAGAAGTCAAACTTCCCATTCAAATCTTTTCAATTTTTTTAAGATTTTTTGCAATTTGATTTCCTGTACATTAAGTAAACGAATCATCGTTTGAGCAATTTTTGTCCCTGTTGATCTTAGTTGAATTTTTTATCAACATTTAATGAATTCTTCTCTATTTAACTTTCATATTTAAATTTTTGGTAGGAAGTTTGGTCGGTCAGTTGGTAAGAAAAATTTTCGTTCAGTTTCTTCAGCTGATGTTCAGTGTGATTACCCGAAAAATAAATTCGAGTTTGTTGGATTAGCTCCAAAATTTATCCGATTTCAGTCACACCCTATTCCTCATTAAGTGCTGTTTTTGATACACTTCGTTAATTCTAATCGCTTTTTGGCCAATCAATAGTAATCGATTTGATACTTCATGTCACAAAACTCAGTCAGATCTTTTTTTTTGTCTCAATTTGGTACATTGGGCAAATAATTGAACTGACTCTGTAATTTGAATTTCAAAGAAAGCCAACATCTTCGCCAAAATTGATTTAGACAGTCTGTTAAGGAGTTGCAACTGGGGCATTTTCCGTTAGCAGGCCCTCTGCTCATCTATAAATAAACTAAAATTTTTTCCATAAATTTTGTGGTCAAAATTTGGTCATCCCTTCATCTTATCTCTAAATTCCTTAAACACAATCTTGTTTTCGTCATCAAACAAATTGTTTTCCAACTCAAAATTTGAGAAAATGAAATTCTAATTGGACTTGTTTGATTCTTGTAGATATTTGTACAGCTTAGTTTTTTTTACTACATACGCCAACAAACTGTTTCTGAGTTAAATAAGGCTCAATGAAATAGTTTAATCATTGTGTTGCAGAGGAAATCAAACACAAAGTTTTCGACAGTTCAAACATTGTTGCAACCAATATCGTTAGCTTATTTCAAAATATTTTGTACTTCAACATTGTAACCACAACAGATCGTTCATGAAAATTTCTAATACATCGGTACTCGAACATGGTATTTTGTACTTCATAGGTATTTTGTACTTCAACATTGTAACAACAACAGATCGTTCATGAAAACTTCTAATACATTGGTACTCGCAATGCAGAAACATTGGATTAAGCCTCGCTTTAGTTGCAACCATTCTGAATATACCATTGCGATAAAACTGATCACAGTGTTTTTTTCTAAACTCCGTATCGAGTTGGGCAAGCCGAAATTACTGTGGGATACAGAGTTGCTGCTGTCACAAGAGTTGTCTTTTCGCTTAAAATTTCACAAGTCTCACAAAAATTGTAGGGGTATCTAGATCAGGAATTGAACAACTATTATATCCACATAATTCGTAGCAGCAGGGTAAGGGAAAACCAGTATTTGGTCAGGAACAGATTATAGGACCGTTTTTTGGCTGCAATTACAGATTATCAAGTTTTAATATGCATAGATTTTTTTTGAGAAGAGTGCAATTATGCGCAAGGAGCTCAGTTTATTGAATCAAAAGCTCGTAGAGGTGTTTTGAGTCTCTTTTTGCCCAAACAGAAATTACTATGAATATGCAGAAGGTTCTATGGGATTATCAAATCCGAAATTCACAGTAAATTCTCTGTGATTTATTGCAACAATCAACCAAAAATTTGGAGTTTTTTGTATACTTCTGTCATTCTAACGATAATCTGTGTAACTTAAGAATCCTTTTTTTTCAAAATTTTCAAGCCCTTCCTTCCTAGTTTTTTCACTAATGTTTGTCAATCATACAATAAAGTGTCTTTGATGATCTTTTCAGATATTTTCCTTTATTCTACAATTTTGTGGACAATCAGACAATCACCTTTAAAACAGAAGGCAGCAGTCATTCAATTTATTTTTTCTTATCATTGGTTATAAGTTCTTAAATTTTTCAACGCGTTTTTGCAGTTTTCAAACCCAAGCAATTGATTTGTGAAATTTAAGAACGATATAGAGTAAATAAATCAACATCTTTTTGAACGGTTATAAGAGCTAAGAGAACTTATACTTTCCTTAATACAATTAAAATTCATTCACCATTCTGACATATTTTCGATTAAATAGACGCGTCTTCTCTTTGCACTACAATAACAGATTTCCTCACTTGCTGTTTCTTCTCTTTTTAATGCTGACAACTCCGCTGGTTGCATAACTGCTTTGTGCTTGATTATTAACTCTTTTTTCACGTTTTTTTGTTGGTAATATTCAATTTGTACTTCAGGTTCCTCAATAGCTTCTTGAAAGTTTAAGGGTATTCTCCCGTTACTGTTATCTCTGTTATTGTTTGCTGCAATTTTTTATGAAAACTGATTGAGTTTTCCCTATTTAACAATTATTGTAATTTCTTGGTCGAAAATATGATTAGATGATTAGGCGTTGTGAAAGATTGTTCAGTTTGTTGAACATTTATTAAATCTGGTAAATCCATGTTAAAGTCGAGATCATTTGGCTCTCTCTCAAAACTTCTTTGTCGATTTCGACTACACCATACTAATTATCCATTGCTAATTCTTAATACAATGCATTACTCCCAATTGTTTTACAACCATTTGATCGCAGGTGTTTCGATTCAATGTAATTTTTCTGGTAACAAAAGCAAGCTCTTCTTTTTTGTTCGTCTTAATTGTGTAAAGTTGATAATTAATTCAACCGACTCTGTAGTTCCGTGTTTTAATCAAACCAATGTCTCCTCCAAAACCGATTTAACAGGTTGTGAGTTAGTTGTATTCCTGCATTAATTAGCTGTATGAAACCAATTTCAATTTACTAATGACAAAGTAAGGAGCCTCTTTGCTAGTGTGAAAATTATGACTTTATGACTTCTGAGAGTTTTCGTCTATATTCAATTCGAATAGACAGTCATAGAAAAACGCATTTTTTCCACTCTATTTTTTTTATTATCTGGCTGTTTTTTTTCAACTTCACTTGATTAACTATGGAATTGTCTTTTGTTTTTTTGTTTCGTTTTCGAATTCAATTTCATGATATCGTGCCAATTTCCTAAAGGTTCAACTTATTTCAACTAGAACCTATTTTTAGTTTCAGTTCCCTCCTTTAAGTATATCTCGCACATTGAGCGCTGGCCACACAAGCCTGATATGGAGAGTTTCATTTAGAATTACTTTTTATGATCGCCGCATTCATAATTTGTTTTTCATTGGAACGCCTTTAAGGATCGGCAGCAATCACTTATATGCCGCCCGAAAAATGACTCCAACTTCTCTTTTTTTATCCTAGTTGTTAAATCCTAGTTGTATATGAATTCACGTCCATTAAAGTTACTCTCATAAATGGCATTGGGCTTTGTATTCCGCTCATAGGAGTTTTGAGTGCAGGCACGCATGAATTAATTTCTCTTGTGCTGAAGAGAATTGAAACAGTTTAAAATTGCTGTTGATTTTTATTCAGCTTGAAACTCATATTGTCAACTTGAGAAAAAACAATTGCTTCTCTAGATTTTTGCTTCTTCGTGTGTCCTTTCTGCTTCTGGTTGCCTCGACACCCCCTTGTTTCCTCCGAACTGAGAGCAGTTATTTCAATTTTCGTTAAAAATAAATCACGGCCACTTTTCTTGGTGTTGGTTGTTCATCCAAATTTCTTGACTGAGCTGCAAAGGCTCAAGAAAACTTTTCTAACTCTAGTCTTATCGAAACAGTCTGTGTTCGTTCCATTTTGCAATGTTTTGCGATAGTTTAAAATGGTTCCTTTATCAAAGGGTTTCCTGCCCCGCTTAAAAGTTTTATGTCTATGTTCATATTGACAGTCAAATCATCAAAGCGAGCTCCTTTTTTTGTCGAATGTTTCAACAGTGAAGCCATGATTATTATGCAGCTGGTCAGTTGCGTTCAGAATTGTTTCTGGAGTACTTTTTACAGTGCAGATTACCTCTTCAACATATCTTTCAAAAATTTTGCGTTCGGTTCTAGAGGTTGAATTAGGCATGATTTCACAATTACTGCAGCACCATACCGGATCTTCCATTTTTTCTAGCAAAATTTTGCTTATTCTGACATTTTGCGTGAAAAATTTTTTTGCAATTTTCTCACTCCGCTGCGCATTTGGCGTTTACAGAACTCTTCTAACGATTGTAGTGTTTTCCGTCTTGGTCCGTCTTGCCCTTGGTTGTATCAATGCCAAGGTTCCCGTCTGTAAGTTTCTCCTTGAAGGACTTATCCAAATATTGGCCCAGATTTCTGCTATGGATGCGCTCATTGCCAATACATCTTTTTGGGAATACCACTTATCGCTATATTTAAAATGATCATTTGTAACTGCTAATTTCAACAACAGATGAACTTGCACTTGTTTTAAGCACTTCGGATTTAATTAAAAAATTTTGCACTTGTCTTAAAACTAGAGAGAAAGAATATGAAATAATTCTGATTTTGTGATATTTTTTTTTTACCGTGTAATCAAATTCATAGTCACATTCACAGCCATGTCATCAAAAACGGGGTCCCCCGGGTCCCCGTTTTTGTCAGATGTTTCACAGTTAAACTCAAGATCATTATGCAGCTGGTCAGCTGATTTCAAAATTGTTCCGGGAGTTTTATTCACTGTGCCGAATATATCGTCAACAAAATATCTCTTTAAAATATTCCGTTCGGTGCTAGATGTCGATTTGGCAAGCTTTCTCAATGACTGAAGTACAAAACCAGAACTTCCATTTTTTCATACAACTCTTTGCTTATGTTGGCATTTTGCGTGAAAACTTTAATCGTGAAATTCACATTCCACTGCGCAGTTTCGTTTTACAAAACCCTTTTTAACAATTGGAGCAATTTTTGTCATTTGTCCCTCTTGCCCTTTGTTGGATCAATGCCAACGTTCACCCTTTCTAAGTTTCTCCTCGGAAAACACATCCAAATTTTGGCAAAGACAACTGCTAAGGATGCGCTCTTTGTCAGTACATCATTTTCGCAACAAAACTTATCGTTACATTTAAGATGCATATTTGTGACTGCTCACTTCAGCAACAGCTGAACTTAACACTAGAGAGAAAAGATGTGAAATAATTTTGCTATTGTGTAAAATTTTTTTCTACTGTGAAAATTGGATGGAGGTCATTAAATTTACATTGGATTTTCGGGTAAGTATACTCTGCGTTTTATCCGCAGAGAAGAAGGAATTTTCAATTATAACTAAATTGATTTCAACACGAACGCTTTCGAAACTTTGCGTTCATTGTCAGGTTCACTCGAATCTGAATTCACAATTGAATAAAATGATTTACAAATTATATAAACTTGTCCTTTACTCTATCTATCAAATTCTACAAAATGAGTTGAAATAAGAACGAGTTTCTGATACTATTTAAGGTTAACATAATATCACAGCAAGTTTCTTAAGTTCAATACACCAAAAATTTTCCATCTCTGTTCCGGAGTTTTTTTTAAAATTGCGGTCATTTTATTTTCAATTCCATAAAAGGAGTTTTTACTTCCATTCTAATCTGATGTTTTTCTTTACTTGTTGGTGTTGACAAAATTTGAAATTAACATGTATCAGAAGAGTTTTTAAATTTCAGAAGTCAATTTTTCAGTTTGAACTAATACTTCAATGTCAATTCCCACCCAGTGCTCGTCGCGCGTACTAAGTTGCGGTTTAAACAAATTCATGTCGAACGCTTCTATTGTCTTTAGTTTTTCATCCCAGCGATATGGATCGTTAATATCCCATTAACATGGTACTATCCGCTGTACCAGATCATTCAACGAGGTTTTGTTCCACAGGGGAGTCTTTGTTTTGATATGCCAAAATTTTCAGGGTAAAATGTCGGCTGGTTTGGCCAAGACAGATGGAATTGCTTCCACTTTATATAACTTTATGCAAAAGATGCGATTCCAATTTTTTTAAAAAAAGATGGTTTCAGGCTGAGGTAGCAGGTTCTTAGCTTTCTCGTTGTGAAATTGAATTGAAGTTAACCCATTTTTTTAGTCTACTTGCAAACTTTTGAGTGATGCTTCCTCTGTGTTTAAAAAAAACATCGGTTTAAGCTCATTTTATGGCTTTTTTGTTTGGAGATGTTGTTAATTTTTCGTTGGTATTTCTGTACCCTTTCCTTTTGTGACTGTATTATCAAATGCCTTGGTAACAATATTGAGAGATCATTTAGCTGGATAATGATTTTCAGTTTATATCTCCCGATTTTTCTGAAGGGCTACATCAAGGCCTGAATCACATTTTTTATATTGTAACGGTGCACAGCTACGGAATTTTAAGATTATGCCAATATCGGTAATTTTCTGATACAAATGCAGTTAATTTTTTTAATCGTTTACATTATGTTCAGATCTCGGAATGGCAGCTGTCCATCAGCGTTGGGGTGTCTCAAGAGTGAATTTTAAGTTTTTTGAAGAGAAGTCACGTACTGAAGACACTCTGGAGGGTTCCCTTTAACATTGCACATTATGTCATCCGCATATTTGTCTAATATTTTAAACTGCTTGGTGTCCTCCGTTGTACCTTTTTAGCACAAGATACAGAGCCATACTATTTCCTGCATGTTCTTTTAATCCGTGGCAAAAACTGCTTGGCATCTTGCATGAAACCAATGTTAACATGATTCGCATTTGACTAATGTGCCTCAAGAAGTAAAGCATCGGTTACAATCAATACACGTGCCCCTCATGGCAAGAGTGTTGTTCTCATTTCCCTCATCTGGTTTTTGCAAGGAAAAAATTTCATCTACAACTTTGCCAAAATTACCGCCAGTGAAGCCCTCATGTTTAAACCGTCCACGTGAGTGTAACATCTTTTCACACTTAAATTGAACTTTCGTTGCGGCTGGTCCAGAAAGGCGCTTCATTGCTAGCCTCGGAATTTCAAGAACTGGAGTAGAGTTCTAAAAGCCTAATTTCAATTGTCAGCTCAACCGGTACAATGATATTCAATATTTTGACGTCGAGAAGTACTATAAGCTCGTCTGGCTGCAGATTGGTAGTCGTTAAATTACCCTGGCATCTTTGGAGGTGTTCTCAACATTTGCCTCTGGAAACTTCTGGAAAAAGGGAGAACGAAATTTATTGAAGCTTATTGAAGCTCTTGAAACTGCTATCAGATGTTGACAGAACAGGCCAAAAAGGGAATATCGTTTTTATCTACTTTATCACGTCCGCAAAGCCTGGCTGGCTGCGTTCCACTTGTCTTGAGGCTGTTAAAAGTATTTGGTTTATTTTTTCCTGTTCATTAGTTGATGCAGACTGCTATCTGTTTCTTAGTTTCTACGTTGAGATCCTCACTTTCTCCCTTACGAGCGTCAAATTGACTTGAGCAAACAAATTCAAAATTTGAGTTTATTTTTTTATTCATCACACAAAACTTACACCTTATATCAGATGGTACAACTAGTAATAAAAATTCATGAATCTTTTAACCGTTCTATCCATTAGCGTCTCGCGTACAATTGTTTTGCATCGTTTTGCCTACAATTCTGTGTCACACAAGCTCACGTAATTCATAAAATAATCTGTCGACGTCCCCGAGGAAGTGCAGTTTTTTAAACTGTCTCCGAGTGAACGCTTTGGACCCAATGATTAGACATGCAGGATAAATTTCAGTATCATCAACGTCCAATGTAGAAACATTTTGGTGAGATTCTTTCCGCAAAGGCTTGTCACGTCCCTCAGATAGCTTTTCCATTTTGTTTTTAAGTCTTCTACCACTCATTTTGGAATTTCTGATCTGTTTTTTTTCTTATTTTGTACAAAATTGATGGCAAAAGCTTTTTTCACATCTTTTCCAACAAAAACCCCAACCTTTTTTAATAAACACTCTAAAGCTTTTTTCCACACACCTTTTTTTCAATTAAAACTATAAGTAAAAACTGTGCACCGCTTGTTGTGAAAACATTTGTTCTTGGGAATTTTAAACCTCAAACAATCTGGAATGATGTCACTGTTATTACAGTTTCTCAGAAATTTTTTTGATATTTACAGTTTATTTGTTTATTTGACAATTTGTTCTAATGTAGGTTTTGTTTAAAGCAGTTGTTATGCCTGACAATGTAACTAAGCCATGGTTGTGGTAGAATTTTGCACATCATTGAAAATTGCTCAAGAACAGTGGGTAATGAAACCATTCTGTTCAGGAGCTACACTCTCGTCCCGTGCCCTTTCCACCAATCCTATTTTTGTTCTCGCCTTCTTCTCCAATTTCGCAAGGCTCCTTTCTTAAGTTTTCTTGTGTAGAGCTCTCAAGCTTCCCTTGTGAAGCAGAAAAATGTACAGTACTTGATCTCACAAGACGGTTCCTGGTGTAGCTCACTGTAGTTTTGCAGCTGTGTTCTCTGCTTCCGCTTTGACATCAAGTACTTTCACCTCATGACCAGTACCCCAGTGCTCAACAACTCGGAAAGTATCGGGGGATCCAATGCCCTGCAGTATACAAGCGCTTTCATTTTGTTCTTATGCTTGGTTAGATATTTGAACTCTTGTATGTCTACTTTGTCTGTAGCTGTACAATTTTCGGCTTGAGATGCTGTTGTTAATTTGACCATGCCACACAACTTTGTCAGATCTTGTGCTCAATCGAACCTTACCAGAAGATTCTCCGCTGTTTGCAGCCAATTTTTGGTATTGCGGTTAAATGATTGTCCAGGGACTGTTGTTGTCTTTTTTAAAAGCTTCCTCTTTTCACTATATTGAACACTCTTTTTTGCGTGGTGGTGTTTGCGTTTTATCTGACTTTCATAGGAAGGCGAGAAGCCGGTAGTGTAGGGGATGAATGTCGTAAAATTTTGCAAAATTTGAAATAAGTTGCCTCAATAATCGAATTTTGCGTGAAAATAAGGGTGGTAATTTGTTTTTGTTGTTCATTAGAAGAACTCGGAAATTTGACAGCTAATGTTTTTAGTCATGATTGCTGTCTAAAATTGATTGCTGTCTACTTCTTTTAGACCTCAGCCTGGTGCTCATAAAACGTATTTTCAAAAACTCTAATGAAGTTTGTGAAGCAGACGAAGAGCTTGAAAGACCTCGGACTTGCTATTATTAACCCAGTGTCGTGGAGAACTTTAAATATCCTTTTTCTGTCATTTTGGCTTGAAAAAGTTTGCGCTCAACCACTTGAAAGTATAGCTAACGCGGAAAGGGTCAACTTTTGTTTGTTTAATGCGCGACATAACTTACATAGGCAGTTTTCAACTATCACAGGTCTGCTCGCGTATATGAGAAGCTGAATTAGATTGCAATTGCATTTATTGGAAAATAAACCCAGGAATAGAAATTTGCTGCATTTAAAGAGAGGTTAAACAGTCAAGAATATTGGAAAAATTATAAAAGTTGAGAATGCAATATGGTTTGTCACGAGAGCCAAAATTGGGCCTTGATTTGAGATAAAAATGCGCATGGAGGTACCATCATTGCAGAGTAAAATACTCTGATAACGGAACGAATGAATTGCGCTCTACACAATTCATGAGGAGCGTGTACAATTACTCTGAATGATACACAATTTGCTCTATATGCGCTCTACATTCCACCCATATCAACCCATATCAAGCTGATATCGATACAAGATAGAAGATCTCCAATTGCTCCTGAGAAACAGTCCTAAAAACAAACCAGTTCTTATCTGTGGAGACATTAATTTCCCAGAGGCACACTGGAAGACACTGCATAGTCCCTACGAGAAAGAAGAGTAAGTTATCCAATAGCTTGAAGAAAAAATATTTCGCCAATTTATCGACATGTGGAAACAAAATCTTGGATACTTCCTTCTATCAAAACTGCCATCTATCCGCTGAGTTAGACAAATACTTTCCATCTATCTATATTCTAAACGACAATGAAGCACTTCGTCTTGAAAGTCCAGTTACTCAAACAAAATCAATAAAACAGAACTTTAAATGTTTTGCAAATGCTGACTGTGATGCTGACAACAGAAATCTTGTTTAAAAACAATTCTGAGCAGTTTGTTACACCAAGATCACGAAATGAAAGAATTCACAAGGTATCTCGACGAAATCTTCAATTTATATCTCCCAAAAAGAACAAGGCAAAGACAATCACTGCCACCTTGGATTTCCTGTGGTAATTCAAATATGATTAATAAGCTAAAAAGGACTACTTCAAAGCATTATTGCCAATCACTGGTTGAATTGAAAAACTATTTTACAGTCCCTTGAATTATAGTTTCTTATGTTGTAGCGGTGCTTAGGTACGAAAATTTAAGGCTATGCCGATATCGGTAGATTTCTGTTACCAATGACGTTAACTTTTCTGTCGTCCTTTACATTACGTTCAGATCTAGGAATTCCAGATTTCCATCAGCGCTAGTTGTCTTGAGAGTGAATTGTAAATTTTTGTGAAGAGAAATCCCATACTCAAGACACTCTAGAGTGTTCCCTTTAACATTGCATCTTATGCCATCCACACACCTTTGAATATTTTAAACTCATCGGTGTCCTTCGGTGTATCTTTTCTGCACAATAGATACAGACCCATGCTGTTTCCTGCATGTTCTTTTACTCCGTGTCAGAGATACTTTGGCATTGTGCATGAAACCAGGGTTAACTTGATTCGCACTCAACTCCGTTGCCTCGGAAAAAAAGCATCAGTTGCAATTAATACACGTGCCCTTAATAGCAAGAGTGTTGTTCTCACTTAGCTCGTCTGGTTTTTGCACGGAAAAAAATTCATCTACATTTTAGCTAAAATTACCGCCACTGAAGCACCCATGGCTAAACCGTCCGACTGAGTGTTCCACGTTTTATACTACACTTAAAGAGAACATTCATTGCGGCTGGTCTTGAAAGGCGCTTCTTAGCTGAACTCGGAATCTCAAGAAACTCGTCAGTGGAGTACAGTTCTGTAAGCGCAATTTCAATTGCCTGTTCAACCGGTGCAAGAGTGTCCAAGCTTTTGACATCGAGAAGAAGTACTATCAGCTCATCTCCCTGAAGATTAGTAGTAGTTAAAGCCGCCCTGGCATTTTTGGAGTTGGTCTCGACATTTTCCCCTGGAAACCTCTGCAAAAAATGAGACAGAGTTTTATTGAAGCGCTCGTAACTGCTGCCAGGTATTGACAGAACAGGCCGAAGCGAAGAACCGTTTTTATCTACTTAAGCACGTCCAAAAAGCCTCGCTGGCTGCGTTCCACTTGAGCCAGTTAAAAGTTTTTTCCTTTATTTTTTCCTGCTTCATTAGTTGACGCAAATTGCTATGTATCTGTTTGTCAATTTCTACGTTGAGATCGTCACTTTCTTCATTGCGAGCTTCAAATTGACTTGAACTAAAGATTTCATTATCCAAATATATTGTTTTTTTATCACACAAAACTTACACATTATACCATATGTTACAACTAGTAATTTTTGATCCTACCAAAAATCATGAACATCTTTAACCGTTCTATCCATTGGCGTCTCGCGTACTTTTTGGTGTACCATTTTGCCGTGCCGACAATTCTGTGTCACATAAGCTTTCAACGTTGGTGTTTTGCACACATAACTCACGAAAAAATCTGTCTAAGTCCCCAAGTAAGTGCATTTTATTAAATTGTCTCTGATTGGACGCTTTGCACCCAATGATAAAACGTCCACGTTAAATTTCAGCGTCAGCACCGTCCAATGTAACAACAGTTTTAAAATTTTTTGTCCGTAAGGGCCTGTCATGTCCCCTAAATAGCTTCTCCAACTTGTCGTTAAGTCTCTTACCAATCAAATTGGAAATTCTGATCTGCTTTTTATCTAATTTCGTACACAATTTCTGGTAAATGTTTTTTTTTCAAATATTTTCTGAGAAGATCCCAGATCTCTTTAATTTTTTCAACGAACAATTTACGTTCTTTTTCGGCACGACTTATTTTTTTCCTTAAAGATTATAACTGAAAATATTTGTTCTTGAAAACCGCTTATTCTGAAAACATTTGTTTTTGGGATTTCGAAACTTCAAACAATCTGATTAGATCTCATTGTTACTACAGTTTCTCAAATTTTTTTGCAATATCTAGATGATTTTTATCATACACTTTTGGAGAACACTAGGAAGAGCTATGATTAGACCGGAAAAACTTTCAGACAACATTACAATGTGAAAACTGTAGTTCTCCGGGGAGGCTAGCTAGAAGTGTTCAGCAGCCGCATGAAAAGCAGATTTTTTCGGTGATTTGCAGACCTTAGTCTTGAAAGCGTACCCTCAGAAGTTTAACGAGATAAGAGAACATCTCAATTTCAGGGGATTCCTCGAATGCATAGAAAATAGTCAGGTGCAACTCAAACTGAGAAAGAACTTGGGTGAAGCGGATATGACTTTTGACAAAGCTTTAGAAAGAGCACCTAATACTGAAGCAGTCACACGATTTGATGAGTAAGATGGTGAGCCGCGGGTTTGTGCTATTCAGTCGAATGAAAACACTCATTTAGTTAATTCGATTAACGATTTGTGCGATCATTGCAGACTAACAAACCTAACAGGCAGGATAAACAAAAGTTTTCATCGCAAAGAGCGAGGCCAAAAGAGTTTCTGCGCGGAAGTCAGCGAAATTCAAGTGAGACTGGAGATAAAAATAGAAACTATAATAGCTCTAAGAGAAGCAGCGCTGATTATAGACGAAGCAATTATGACAGTAGAGCGCAATAGCCAACACCATGAGGCGTGAACAGAAGCCAGTATTGCTCCCAATAAAAGACAGATGTGAGTTTCGAGAGGGCAAAATGTAGCCGTTGCTGTCAGTGAAATCATGCATCTAAGAAATGCAAGAAATATTTTGAATGTGGGAGTCCAAATCATTTCAAACGAATCTGGCCATATTTAAACGAGAACTAGCTGAAGATGGCAGGGATTCCTTTTTAGTTGGCAACGTGAAAAAGTTGCCTGGCGGAAGCAGCCCAGTGGAGGCGTTGTTTGCAAAAATAATGATACAAGACAAACTGATAATGGCCTTAATTTATAGTGGAAGTAATGCTAGTCTTTGAAACGACACACTCTACCAGCAACTGAGAGAACCGAGCTAGATTAGAGAGTGCATGATAAACATAATAGCTGCCAACAATGGAAAAAAGCCTGTAAAGTGGTCAACAGCTATTCAAGCCCAACTTCAAAAAATTAAAAAATTACATCTGAGATAACAGTTGAGTTTCTGGTGACCAAAAGTGAGATAAGGCCTTGTTTATTGGGCATGGAATTCTTACATTTTGACTGTATTTTACACACTAGGAACAATGAACTCTTTTGCAGCAAAATTGGGAAAACATTACAATGTCCTCATCCCAATGAAGTAATAATTTTTTTTAATTGCTGCAGAAGATCACGATTTAGCTCGTCGCTGCAAAAGTTTGCTTAAATGCAAATTTGTCGATGAAGAAGGTAACGAAACACAACAAACAGAAATAATAGTCGAGCCCATGAAAGAGTTTAAAGACAAATCACATTTATTAATAGCTAGATCGCTGAGTGACATGATGGATGGTTTTGTATGGTTTCGAGTTCTGAACCCTACATTAGAACAAAAAAATGCGTCTGTTTTCTGAGGAAATTACAACAGTGAGGTCACTTTGCACAAAGTATGAAGAAATAATTTTGCAAAATTCAACTGATATGGGATTTTGCGACCGAATTGATGATGAAATAAATTTGAAAATGGATGCTGTGCCATTCAGACATACATACGGCTGCATAAGTTTTGAGAAAAAGAAAAGCCATGAAAAAAAGGTTTAAGACTCGGAACGAGATGACTTATTTGAACCAACACATTCTGATTGGGCAGCACCTTCAATATTTGTACCAAATACACATCGAACATATCGCTTGGTTGTAGGCTATCGTTGTCTGAACAAACAAATAGAGAAAACCTGCTGGCTTTTAACCCCAATTAATGAGGTTATTGATTGACTGGAGGAAAACATGTACTTCTCGAACATAAATCTCTTGTCGGGATACTTTCAGATGGCCCTCGAGGAAGAGAGTCAGAATTTAACAGCTTTTATGACGCCTCTGGGCCTGTATAAGTGGAAAGGTCTTCCTCTGGGACTAGCGACTGCACCGGGATTATTTCAAAATCTAATGGAGTTAATTTTTGCTGGCTTCTTTTACGAAATCTCTCTAGTGTATTTAGATGACGTTATCTTTTTCGGAAGAAATTTTGATGAACATCTGAAATGATTAGAAATGATTTTCCAACGTTTATTGGAGAATGGATTAAAGATTAAGGGATCAAAATGGAATTTTTTCCAAAAACTTGTAAGTTTCTTGGGGCAAATTATATCCGAGAGTGGAGTCGAGATCGGCCCTGAGAGAGTAAGAGTGGTAGAAAGAATGAAAAAACCATCCTCCCTGAAAGACGTCAATAAAATTTGAATGGAGTACGGAGTGCAAAAAGGCTGTAACCAAGTTTAAAAAGAAGTTTTTGGACGCCCGGTTTTAGGATATCCAAACGATAGGGTTCCGTATACATTAGGTACGGATGCCTCTTTGACAGAAATTTGGGCAATTCTTACCCTAAAACAAGAAACGGAGGATAGACTTATTGCCTTTGCTAGCAAAACTCTGGGTAAAAAGCCTAAATTATTCAGCAACTAAGCAGGAATGTTTTGCAATTGTTCACTTTACAAAACGTTTTCAAAACTATTTACTTGGTCAGCAGGCTTCAATTATAGCAGACCATCTGGCTCATGTCTGGATCTATAGTTGTAAAAAACCAGACGGTATGGTTGCAAGATAGATAGAGAAAATATGGCAATTTAACTTTGACATCAAGCACAGAGCAGGCCAAAAAATCCCACACGCTGACTGTCTGTCGCGCAAAAACACAAAAGATGATGAACAAACAGCTTTTGTAAACGCTATTGCGATGGACGCAGAGCAAGACAATATCGATTATTGTAGTCGAGGTTGGCAGTTAGACAAACTGCAAAGACTAAAATTGCGAGATTCGCAGAAAAATGACAAACTACTAGAAGTATACTCCTGGGTACCTAGCAAAAAGACCGGAACCACGGCAAATGAAAATTGGAGCATCAGAGGAGTTTTGGAAATAGTGTGTTGAGTATACACACCTTTGTCTCATAGATGAGATTTTGCATCTTAAACACCTAACAAAACCCAACTTTGAGATTATTTTCCAAATGCTTGTACCATGGGAGAAAATATCCAACGTGCTTGAGCTGTTGCATGACTCTCCTAGTGCAGGTCACTTTGGAATTGAAAAAAACATAACAAAGGACTTGTGGGAGGTTTTATGGGCCGTGCATGAGAAAGGACGTAAGAAACTGGATAGAAATCTGCAACGTTCGCCTAGAAAGGAAAGGAACGAAGCAAAAACATCGGCATTCACTAACAAAATGCAAACCTAGTCATCAATGTTGGCAAGTATCTCTTGAAATCATGGGCCAACTTTCCGAGTCTCACGGGAACAAGTACATTTTGCTGATCTGTGATCAATCCAGAAAGTGGTATAAAGCCATAGCTTTACGCAATCAAGAGGCAAAAACCGTGTCGAGAGCGTTTGTTGACACACTAGATAGCAAGAATCGGTTGTCCAGTCAACCAACAGAGTAACCAAGGTTCAAATTTTATTTCGAAACTAGTTTCTTGTCTTTGCGGTGAACTAGAAATTCAGAGGACATTAACAACATCCTACCACCCACATGGGAACGCAATGATTGTAAGAATAAGTCGAACAACAGAAGAATGTCTCTCAAAATACATAGGCCAATATCAAAATGAGTGGAGCAATTTTCTACTCTTAGCGATGATGGCCTATCAATCATCAATTCATAGTGTAACAAAATACAGCCAAGCGTATGTGGTACTGAGATTTCTACTGTCGCTTTGTATAGACTGCATCTATAGCACACCACAGACCGTAATATATGCAACAACAAACGACTATGTTTTTAAAATGAAACAGAAATTACAGGAAACGCATCAGTTGATGCGAGAACTTATGGATGTCGAACAAGAACGCCAGAAGACCTACTATTGTTGAAATAGAAATGGATCAAGCTACAAAGTTGGAGAAGAAGTGATAGCTTCTAATCCAACGTTGATAAAAGGCAAAACAAGAAAATTTACTTCTTTCTATAGAGGACCACACGCAATAATCAAGGTAGAGGATAATGATAGGGGGAAATTTTTAATGTATATTATGACCAACTGAAAAAATATAAAATATTAAATATGAGAAAAACCATTCACGCCTGAGCCTCAGGCAAAACGAAAAACAACAGTTAAAGGTTAGGAGAAAAATTTAAACAGCTCAGATGATGATGACATAATAAGGAATAGAATCATCCAAAGGGAGTGAAAATAAAATTTGAAGCTGAGGATGCTAATGACTCACTAAATGTTACAATTGACACTTCTGAGAATGAAGCTGAAGAATGTGAGCAGGAAACCCTAGAGGGCAAAACAAGGCGAACAAATTTGACGAGGGAGCAAATTCTTCGAAAGCTACAGAGTACACTGGAAAAAAAGCAGCAGAAATAAAAATTCCTAAACCAAAAAAAAACCACAGGAATCTAGTAGTAAAACAAAAAGTACTGAACAAAGTATTAATAGTGATCCCAAGGCACCAAAAAAGGCTACAAGTTCTAGCAACCGCTTAAAATTGGTGCCTCAAAAAATAAAGAATTACTTTTTCCTAGCAAGATGATGAGTATTTTAGCAGTTAGCAGTCAGGAAACTGATGATGCTTTTGTTTCAGTAAAACTCAGAAAGAAATAATGATGTTTTTGTTTCACGAAAAATCAGAAGAAATAATAGAAACAAAAAGTAAAGGCCAGTTCGTCCGGAGCATCGTGTGATGGAGTATCACTATGTTTGTAACTGGAAATGCTAGCCAATTTTGCTTAGAGAAATCTTAGAGGAAAAAACAGTTAGTGTGCGTGGACAGCAGGTGAAAACAATTGGAGTTCCAGGTGTTTTTTACTCCGAGGAAAGTTCAGAACAGAAAACTGTTAATATTAAAATAACCATGGAAATGTTACTTTCAAGCGTTATTGACACCTTTAAGTTCGAACATCTCAATGAAAAGGAATTTTTTTGAGAAAATTAGAGCGCTTCAATGCGAAATTCAATGACTGAAAATTCACACAATGACTGAAATATCAAAAAACTTTGCTAGTCCATCAGTAACGCTTTTCGAGAAATGAAGCCAGGAAGTCATTGAAAGAGCAGGATCCTTTTTATATGTTCATAAATGGCCCAGACGGTAGCAACATTAACTAAACTTCCTTTTTGCACAGAAGGAGTTCCCATGATAGTACAGGGTCAGATATTTCTTCTATTAGATATATGGACCCTATTACAAGTTAGAAGACGGCAGTTTTCAACAGTAAGTAGAAACATTGAAGAAATTCAATCGTGAGATATATCAGTGGTCGATGAATAGTAGCTTAAATGTAAGTGATGAAAACCTGCATCGCAGCCTTTTCTCTACATCATACTTAAAACGGAGTCAAACTGCTCGAACAATTCGCCATAATAGTATTGGAATTATCAGTCGGGAAGCATTCCAAGATTGGAATGGAAAATACATCATAAAAATTTAATTCACTGGAACGACCAGTTCCAAAAAGAATTTTTCTAACAATTGAAATAACAATTTTTAGGAATTTAAGAACCAAAAGCATTTGGTTGAAACCGAAGGACATTGCCGTGTCAGTATTAAGAGTCTACCTCATTGTTCAATTTGTGAAAAATTTTTTCTAAATTATTCATCCATTTCGGATTAGTTATTAAGGCAGAATCCTGGCAACAACTATTGCGGAATCTTCAACTGATATGGGATTTTGCGACCGAATTGATGATGAAATAAATTTGAAAATGGATGCTGTGCCATTCAGACATACATACGGCTGCATAAGTTTTGAGAAAAAGAAAAGCCATGAAAAAAAGGTTTAAGACTCGGAACGAGATGACTTATTTGAACCAACACATTCTGATTGGGCAGCACCTTCAATATTTGTACCAAATACACATCGAACATATCGCTTGGTTGTAGGCTATCGTTGTCTGAACAAACAAATAGAGAAAACCTGCTGGCTTTTAACCCCAATTAATGAGGTTATTGATTGACTGGAGGAAAACATGTACTTCTCGAACATAAATCTCTTGTCGGGATACTTTCAGATGGCCCTCGAGGAAGAGAGTCAGAATTTAACAGCTTTTATGACGCCTCTGGGCCTGTATAAGTGGAAAGGTCTTCCTCTGGGACTAGCGACTGCACCGGGATTATTTCAAAATCTAATGGAGTTAATTTTTGCTGGCTTCTTTTACGAAATCTCTCTAGTGTATTTAGATGACGTTATCTTTTTCGGAAGAAATTTTGATGAACATCTGAAATGATTAGAAATGATTTTCCAACGTTTATTGGAGAATGGATTAAAGATTAAGGGATCAAAATGGAATTTTTTCCAAAAACTTGTAAGTTTCTTGGGGCAAATTATATCCGAGAGTGGAGTCGAGATCGGCCCTGAGAGAGTAAGAGTGGTAGAAAGAATGAAAAACCATCCTCCCTGAAAGACGTCAATAAAATTTGAATGGAGTACAGAGTGCAAAAAGGCTGTAACCAAGTTTAAAAAGAAGTTTTTGGACGCCCGGTTTTAGGATATCCAAACGATAGGGATCGGTATACATTAGGTACGGATGCCTCTTTGACAGAAATTTGGGCAATTCTTACCCTAAAACAAGAAACGGAGGATAGACTTATTGCCTTTGCTAGCAAAACTGTGGGTAAAAAGCCTAAATTATTCAGCAACTAAGCAGGAATGTTTTGCAATTGTTCACTTTACAAAACGTTTTCAAAACTATTTACTTGGTCAGCAGGCTTCAATTATAGCAGACCATCTGGCTCATGTCTGGATCTATAGTTGTAAAAAACCAGACGGTATGGTTGCAAGATGGATAGAGAAAATATGGCTATTTAACTTTGACATCAAGCACAGAGCAGGCCAAAAAATCACACACGCTGACTGTCTGTCGCGCAAAAACACAAAAGATGATGAACAAACAGCTTTTGTAAACGCTATTGCGATGGACGCAGAGCAAGACAATATCGATTATGGTAGTCGAGGTTGGCAGTTAGACAAACTGCAAAGACTAAAATTGCGAGATTCGCAGAAAAATGACAAACTACTAGAAGTATACTCCTGGGTACCTAGCAAAAAGACCGGAACCACGGCAAATGAAAATTGAAGCATCAGAGGAGTTTTGGAAATAGTGTGTTGATTATACACACCTTTGTCTCATAGATGAGATTTTGCATCTTAAACACCTAACAAAACCCAACTTGGAGATTATTTTCCAAATGCTTGTACCATGGGAGAAAATATCCAACGTGCTTGAGCTGTTGCATGACTCTCCTCGTGCAGGTCACTTTGGAATTGAAAAAACATAACAAAGGACTTGTGGGAGGTTTTATGGGCCGTGCATGAGAAAGGACGTAAGAAACTGGATAGAAATCTGCAACGTTTGCCTAGAAAGGAAAGGAACGAAGCAAAAACATCGGCATTCACTAACAAAATGCAAACCTAGTCATCAATGTTGGCAAGTATCTCTTGAAATCATGGGCCAACTTTCCGAGTCTCACGGGAACAAGTACATTTTGCTGATCTGTGATCAATCCAGAAAGTGGTATAAAGCCATAGCTTTACGCAATCAAGAGGCAAAAACCGTGTCGAGAGCGTTTGTTGATACACTAGATAGCGAGAATCGGTTGTCCAGTCAACCAACAGAGTAACCAAGGTTCAAACTTTATTTCGAAACTAGTTTCTTGTCTTTGCGGTGAACTAGAAATTCAGAGGACATTAACAACATCCTACCACCCACATGGGAACGCAATGATTGTAAGAATAAGTCGAACAACAGAAGAATGTCTCTCAAAATACATAGGCCAATATCAAAATGAGTGGAGCAATTTTCTACTCTTAGCGATGATGGCCTATCAATCATCAATTCATAATGTAACAAAATACAGCCAAGCGTATGTGGTACTGAGATTTCTACTGTCGCTTTGTATAGACTGCATCTATAGCACACCACAGACCGTAATATATGCAACACCAAACGACTATGTTTTTAAAATGAAACAGAAATTACAGGAAACGCATCAGTTGATGCGAGAACTTATGGATGTCGAACAAGAACGCCAGAAGACCTACTATTGTTGCAATAGAAATGGATCAAGCTACAAAGTTGGAGAAGAAGTGATAGCTTCTAATCCAACGTTGATAAAAGGCGAAACAAGAAAATTTACTTCTTTCTATAGAGGACCACACGCAATAATCAAGGTAGAGGATAATGATAGGGGGAAATTTTTAATGTATATTATGACCAACTGAAAAAATATAAAATATTAAATATGAGAAAAACCATTCACGCCTGAGCCTCAGGCAAAACGAAAAACAACAGTTAAAGGTTAGGAGAAAAATTTAAACAGCTCAGATGATGATGACATAATAAGGAATAGAATCATCCAAAGGGAGTGAAAATAAAATTTGAAGCTGAGGATGCTAACGACTCACTAAATGTTACAATTGACACTTCTGAGAATGAAGCTGAAGAATGTGAGCAGGAAACCCTAGAGGGCAAAACAAGGCGAACAAATTTGACGAGGGAGCAAATTCTTCGAAACCTACAGAGTACACTGGAAAAAAAGCAGCAGAAATAAAAATTCCTAAACCAAAAAAAACCACAGGAATCTAGTAGTAAAACAAAAAGTACTGAACAAAGTATTAATAGTGATCCCAAGGCACCAAAAAAGGCTACAAGTTCTAGCAACCGCTTAAAATTGGTGCCTCAAAAAATAAAGAATTACTTTTTCCTAGCAAGATGATGAGTATTTTAGCAGTTAGCAGTCAGGAAACTGATGATGCTTTTGTTTCAGTAAAACTCAGAAAGAAATAATGATGTTTTTGTTTCACGAAAAATCAGAAGAAATAATAGAAACAAAAAGTAAAGGCCAGTTCGTCCGGAGCATCGTGTGATGGAGTATCACTATGTTTGTAACTGGAAATGCTAGCCAATTTTGCTTAGAGAAATCTTAGAGGAAAAAACAATTAGTGTGCGTGGACAGCAGGTGAAAACAATTGGAGTTCCAGGTGTTTTTTACTCCGAGGAAAGTTCAGAACAGAAAAGTGTTAATATTAAAATAACCATGGAAATGTTACTTTCAAGCGTTATTGACACCTTTAAGTTCGAACATCTCAATGAAAAGGAATTTTTTTGAGAAAATTAGAGCGCTTCAATGCGAAATTCAATGACTGAAAATTCACACAATGACTGAAATATCAAAAAACTTTGCTAGTCCATCAGTAACGCTCTTCGAGAAATGAAGCCAGGAAGTCATTGAAAGAGCAGGATCCTTTTTATATGTTCATAAATGGCCCAGACGGTAGCAACATTAACTAAACTTCCTTTTTGCACAGAAGGAGTTCCCATGATAGTACAGGGTCAGATATTTCTTCTATTAGATATATGGACCCTATTACAAATTAGAAGACGGCAGTTTTCAACAGTAAGTAGAAACATTGAAGAAATTCAATCGTGAGATATATCAGTGGTCGATGAATAGTAGCTTAAATGTAAGTGATGAAAACCTGCATCGCAGCCTTTTCTCTACATCATACTTAAAACGGAGTCAAACTGCTCGAACAATTCGCCATAATAGTATTGGAATTATCAGTCGGGAAGCATTCCAAGATTGGAATGGAAAATACATCATAAAAAATTAATTCACTGGAACGACCAGTTCCAAAAAGAATTTTTCTAACAATTGAAATAACAATTTTTAGGAATTTAAGAACCAAAAGCATTTGGTTGAAACCGAAGGACATTGCCGTTTCAGTATTAAGAGTCTACCTCATTTTTCAATTTGTGAAAAATTTTTTCTAAATTATTCATCCATTTGGGATTAGTTATTAAGGCAGAATCCTGG